>NW_027663788.1:0-413000 GCF_964034855.1 Anser brachyrhynchus | reverse complement strand
ATGCAGTGCAGTGAGTCCAGAGAGTGCACTGGCACCACTGGGGATGCAGTGCAGTGAATCCAGTGAGTGCACTGGCACCACTGGGGATGCAGTGCAGTGAGTCCAGCGAGTGCACTGGCACCACTGGGGATGCACTGCAGTGAGTCCACAGAGTGCACTAGCACCACTGGGGTTGCAGTGCAGTGAGTCCAGAGAGTGCGCTGGAACCACTGGGGATGCAGTGCAGTGAGTCCAGAGAGTGTACTGGCACCACTGGGGATGCACTGCAGTGAGTCCAGAGAGTGCACTGGCACCACTGAGAATGCACTTCAGTGAGTCCAGAGAGTGCACTGGCACCACTGGGGATGCAGTGCTGTGACTCCAGAGAGTGCACTGGCACCACTGGGGATGCAGTGCAGTGAGTCCAGAGAGTGCACTGGCACCACTGGGGATGCGGTGCCGGGAGTCCAGAGAGTGCTTTGGCACCAGTGGGGATGCACTGCAGTTACTCCAGAGACTGCACTGGCACCACTGGGGATGCAGTGCAGTGAGTCCAGAGAGTGCACTGGCACCACTGGGGATGCACTGCAGTGAGTCCAGAGAGTGCACTGTCACCACTGGGGATGCACTGCAGTGAGTCCAGAGAGTGCACTGTCACCACTGGGCATGCAGTGCAGTGAGTCCACAGAGTGCACTGGCACCTCTGGGGATGCAGTGCAGTGAGTCCAGAGAGTGCACTGGCACCACTGGGGATGCACTGCAGTGAATCCAGTGAGTGCACTGGAACCACTGGGGATACAGTGCAGTGAGTCCAGAGAGTGCACTGGCACCACTGGGGATGCAGTACAGTGAGTCCAGAGAGTGCACTGGCACCACTGGGAATGCACTGCAGTGAGTCCAGAGAGTGCACTGGCACCACTGGTGATGCAGTACAGTGAGTCCAGAGAGTGCACTGGCACCACTGGGGATGCACTGCAGTGAGTCCAGAGAGTGCTCTGTCACCACTGGGGATGCACTACAGTGAGTCCAGAGATTGCACTGGCACCACTGGGGATGCAGTGCAGTGAGTCCAGAGAGTGCACTGGCACCACTGGGGATGCAGTGCATTGAGTCCAGAGAGTGCACTGGCACAACTGGGGATGCACTTCAGTGAGTCCAGAGAGTGCACTGGCACCAGTGGGGATGCAGTGCAGTGAGTCCAGAGAGTGCACTGGCACCACTGGGGATGCAGTGCAGTGAGTCCAGAGAGTACACTGGCACCAGTGGGGATGCAGTGCAGTCAGTCCAGTGAGTGCACTGGCACCACTGGGGGTGCAGTACAGTGAGTCCAGAGAGTGCACTGGCACCACTGGGGATGCACTGCAGTGAGTCCAGACAGTGCACTGGCACCACTGGGGATGCCCTGCAGTGAGTCCAGAGAGTGCACTGGCACCACTGGGGATGCAGTGCAGTGAGTCCAGAGAGTGCACTGGCACCACTGGGGATGCAGTGCAGTGAGTCCAGAGAGTGCACTGGCACCACTGGGGCTTCAGTGCAGTGAGTCCAGAGAGTGCACTGGCACTACTGGGGATGCACTGCAGTGAGTCCAGAGAGTGCACTGGCACCACTGGGGATGCACTGCAGTGAGTCCAGAGAGTGCACTGTCACCACTGGGGATGCAGTACAGTGAGTCCACAGAGTGCACTGGCACCAGTGGGTATGCAGTACAGTGAGTCCAGAGAGTGCACTGGCACCAAAGGGCATGCAGTGCAGTGAGTCCAGAGAGTGCACTGGCACCAATGGGGATGCGGTGCTGGGAGTCCAGAGAGTGCTTTGGCACCAGTGGGGATGAAGTGCAGTTACTCCAGAGACTGCACTGGCACCACCGGGGATGCAGTGCAGTGAGTCCAGAGAGTGCACTGGCACCACTGGGGATGCAGTGCAGTGAGTCCAGAGATTGCACTGGCACCACTGGGGATGCAGTGCTGTGACTCCAGAGAGCGCACTGGCACCACTGGGGATGCAGTGCAGTGAGTCCAGAGAGTGCACTGGCACCACTGGGGATGCAGTGCAGTGAGCCCAGAGAGTGCACTGGCACCAGTGGGGATGCACTGCAGTGAGTCCAGTGAGTGCACTGGCACCACTGGGGATGCACTGCAGTGAGTCCAGAGAGTGCTCTGTCACCACTGGGGATGCACTACAGTGAGTCCAGAGAGTGCACTGGCACCACTGGGGATGCAGTGCAGTGAGTCCAGTGAGTGTACTGGCACCACTGGGGATGCACTGCAGTGAGTCCAGAGAGTGCACTGGCACCACTGAGAATGCACTTCAATGAGTCCAGAGAGTGCACTGGCACCACTGGGGATGCACTGCAGTGAGTCCAGAGAGTGCACTGGCACCACTGGGGATGCACTGCAGTGAGTCCAGAGAGTGCTTTGGCACCAGTGGGGATGCACTGCAGCTACTCCAGAGACTGCACTGGCACCACTGGGGATGCAGTGCAGTGAGTCCAGAGAGTGCGCTGGCACCAGTGGGGATGCACTGCAGTGAGTCCAGAGAGTGCACTGGCACCACTGGGGATGCACTGCAGTGAGTCCAAAGAGTGCACTGTCACCACTGGGGATGCAGTACGGTGAGTCCACAGAGTGCGCTGGCACCACTGGGGATGCAGTGCAGTGAGTCCAGAGAGTGCACTGGCACCACTGGGGATGCAGTGCAGTGAATCCAGTGAGTGCACTGGCACCACTGGGGATGCAGTGCAGTGAGTCCAGAGAGTGCACTGGCTCCACTGAGAATGCACTTCAGTGAGTCCAGAGAGTGCACTGGCACCACTGGGGATGCAGTGCAGTGAGTCCAGAGATTGCACTGGCACCACTGGGGATGCAGTGCAGTGAGTCCAGAGAGTGCACTGGCACCACTGGGGATGACCTGCAGTGAGTCCAGAGAGCGCACTGGCACCACTGGGGATGCAGTGCTGTGAGTCCAGAGAGTGCACTGGCACCACTGGGGATGCACTGCAGTGAGTCCAGAGAGTGCACTGGCAGCACTGGGGATGCAGTGCAGTGAGTCCAGAGAGTGCACTGGCACCACTGTGGATGCAGTGCAGTGAGTCCAGAGAGTGCACTGGCTCCACTGAGAATGCACTTCAGTGAGTCCAGAGAGTGCACTGGCACAACTGGGGATGCAGTGCAGTGAGTCAAGAGAGTGCACTGGCAGGATTGGGGATGCACTACAGTGAGTCCAGGGATAGCACTGGCACCACTGGGGATGCAGTGCAGTGAGTCCAGAGAGCGCACTGGCACCACTGGGGATGCAGTGCAGTGAGTCCAGAGAGTGCACTGGCACCACTGGGGATGCAGTGCAGTGAGTCCAGAGATTGCACTGGCAGCACTGGGGATGCAGTGCAGTGAGTCCAGAGAGTGCACTGGCACCACAGGTGATGCAGTGCAGTGAGTCCAGAGAGTGCACTGGCACCACTGAAAATGCACTTCAGTGTGTCCAGAGAGTGTACTGGCACCACAGGTGATGCACTCCAGTGAGTCCAGAGAGTGCACTGGCACCACTGAAAATGCACTTCAGTGTGTCCAGAGAGTGCACTGGCACCACTGGGGATGCACTGCAGTGAGTCCAGAGAGTGCACTAGCGCCACTGGGGATGCAGTGCAGTGAGTCCAGAGAGTGCACTGGCACCACTGGTGATGCAGTGCAGTGAGTCCACTGAGTGCACTGGCACCACTGGTGATGCAGTGCAGTGAGTCCAGAGAGTGGCGCTCCAGCCTCGGTTTCCGCTCCAGCCGCGTCAACCGCTCCAGCCGCGGTAGCCCCTCCAGCCGCGGCAGACGCTCTAGACGCTTCAACCGCGTCAGCCTCTGCAGCCGCGTTAGCCCCTCCAGCCGCGGCAGCCGCTCCAGCCGCGGCAGCCGCTCCAGCCGCTCCAGCCGCGGTAACCGCTCCAAACGCGGCAGGAGCTCCAGCCGCGGCAGCCGCTCCAGCCGCTCTAGCCGCGGCAGCCGCTCCAGCCGCTACCGAGTGGAGCGGCTGCCACGGCTGGAGCGGTTGCCGCGGTTGGAGCGCCTGCCGCGTTTGGAGCGGCTTCCGCGGCTTCCGCGGCTGGTGCGGCTGCCGCGGTTGGAGAGTCTGCCGCGTATGCCGCGGACGGAGCGGCTGCCGCGGCTGGAGCGGCTGCCGCGGCTGCCGCGGCTGCCGAGGCTGGAGGGCTATCGCGGCTGGAGTGACTGCCGCGGCTGGAGTAGTGCAGTGAGTCCAGAGAGTGCACTGGCACCACTGGGGATGCAGTGACGCGAGTCCAGAGAGTGCACTGGCACCACTGGGGATGCACTGCAGTCACTCCAGAGAGCGCACTGGCACCACTGGGGATGCGCTGCAGTGAGTCCAGAGAGTGCACTGGCACAACTGGGGATGCAGCGCAGTGACTCTAGAGAGTGCACTGGCACCACTGCGGATGCGGTGCAGTGAGTCCAGAGAGTGCACTGGCACCACAGGTGATGCAGTGCAGTGAGTCCAGAGAGTGCACTGGCACCACTGGGGATGCAGTGCAGTGGGTCCAGAGAGTGCACTGGCACCACAGGTGATGCACTCCAGTGAGTCCAGAGACTGCACTTGCACCACGGGGGATGCAGTGCAGTGACGCCAGAGAGTGCACTGGCAGCATTGGGGTGCAGTGCAGTGAGTCCAGAGAGTGCACTGGCACCACTGGGGATGCAGTGCAGTGAGTCCAGAGAGTGCACTGGCACCACTGGGGATGCACTGCAGTGAGTCCTGAGAGTGCACTGGCGATGCAGTGCAGTGAGTCCAGAGAGTGCACTGGCACCACTGGGGATGCAGCGCAGTGAGTCCAGAGAGTGCACTGGCCCCACTGGGGATGCACTGCAGTGAGTCCAGAGAGTGCACTGTCACTACTGGGGATGCAGTGCAGTGAGTCCAGAGAGTGCACTGGCACCACTGATAATGCACTTCAGTGAGTCCAGAGAGTGCACTGGCACCACTGGGGATGCACTGCAGTGAGTCCAGAGATTGCACTGGCACCACTGGGGATGCAGTTCAGTGAGTCCAGAGAGTGCACTGGCACCACTGGGGATGCAGTGCAGTGAGTCCAGAGAGTGCACTGGCACCACAGAGAATGCACTTCAGTGAGTCCAGAGAGTGCACTGGCACCACTGGGGATGCAGTGCAGTGAGTCCAGAGATTGCACTGGCACCACTGGGGATGCAGTGCTGTGACTCCAGAGAGCGCACTGGCACCACTGGGGATGCACTGCAGTGACTCCAGAGAGTGCACTGGCACCACTGGGGATGCACTGCAGTGAGTCCAGAGAGTGCACTGGCACCACTGGGGATGCACTGCAGTGACTCGAAAGAGTGCACTGGAAACACTGGGGAAGCAGTGCAGTGAGTCCAGAGAGTGCACTGGCACCACTGGGGATGCACTGCAGTGAGTCCAGAGAGTGCACTGTCACTACTGGGGATGCAGTGCAGTGACTCCAGAGAGTGCACTGGCACCACTGGGGAAGCAGTGCAGTGAGTCCAGTGAGTGCACTGGCACCACTGGGGATGCAGTTCAGTGAGTCCAGAGAGTGCACTGGCACCACTGGGGATGCAGTGCAGTGAGTCCAGAGAGTGCACTGGCACCACTGAGAATGCAGTGCTGTGACTCCAGAGAGCGCACAGGCACCACTGGGGATGCAGTGCAGTGAGTCCAGAGAGTGCACTGGCACCACTGGGGATGCACTGCAGTGAGCCCAGAGAGTGCACTGGCACCAGTGGGGATGCACTGCAGTCAGTCCAGTGAGTGCACTGGCACCACTGGGGAAGCAGTGCAGTGAGTCCAGAGAGTGCAGTGGCACCACTGGTGATGCAGTTTAGTGAGTCCAGAGAGTGCGCTGGCACCACTGGGGATGCAGTGCAGTGAGTCCAGTGAGTGTACTGGCACCACTGGGGATGTGGTGCAGTGAGTCCAGAGAGTGCACTGGCACCACTGGGGATGCACTGCAGTGAGTCCAGAGAGTGCAGTGGCACCACTGGGGATGCAGTGCAGTGAGTCCAGAGAGTGCACTGGCACCACTGGGGATGCAGTGCAGTGAGTCCAGAGAGTGCACTGGCACCACTGGGGATGCAGTTTAGTGAGTCCAGAGAGTGCACTGGCACCACTGGGGATGCAGTGCAGTGAGTCCAGAGAGTGTACTGGCACCACTGGGGATGCACTGCAGTGAGTCCAGAGAGTGCACTGGCACCACTGAGAATGCACTTCAATGAGTCCAGAGAGTGCACTGGCACCACTGGGGATGCACTGCAGTGAGTCCAGAGAGTGCACTGGCACCACTGGGGATGCACTGCAGTGAGTCCAGAGAGTGCTTTGGCACCAGTGGGGATGCACTGCAGTTACTCCAGAGAGTGCACTGGCACCACTGGGGATGCAGTGCAGTGAGTCCAGAGAGTGCACTGGCACCACTGGGGATGCAGTGCAGTGAGTCCAGAGAGTGCACTGGCACCACTGGTGATGCACTGCAGTGAGTCCAGAGAGTGCACTGTCACCACTGGGGATGCACTTCAGTGAGTCCACAGAGTGCACTGGCACCACTGGGGATGCAGTGCAGTGAGTCCAGTGAGTGCACTGGCACCACTGGGGATGCAGTGCAGTGAGTCCAGAGAGTGCACTGGCACCACTGGGGATGCAGTGCAGTGAGTCCAGAGAGTGCACTGGCACCACTGGGGATGCACTGCAGTGAGTCCAGAGAGTGCACTGTCACTACTGGGGATGCAGTGCAGTGAGTCCAGAGAGTGCACTGGCACCACTGGGGATGCACTGCAGTGAGTCCAGAGATTTCACTAGCACCACTGGGGATGCAGTACAGTGAGTCCACACAGTGCACTAGCACCACTGGGGATGCAGTGCAGTGAGTCCAGAGAGTGCACTGGCAGCACTGGGGATGCAGTGCAGTGAGTCCAGAGAGTGCACTGGCACCACTGGTGATGCACTGCTGTGAGTCCAGAGAGTGCTCTTGCACCACAGGGGATGCAGTGCAGTGACTCAAGAGAGTGCACTGGCAGCACTGGGGATGCAGTGCAGTGAGTCCAGAGAGTGCACTGGCACCACTGGGGATGCAGTGCAGTGAGTCCAGAGAGTGCACTGGCACCACTGGTGATGCACTGCTGTGAGTCCAGAGAGTGCTCTTGCACCACAGGGGATGCAGTGCAGTGACTCAAGAGAGTGCACTGGCAGCACTGGGGATGCAGTGCAGTGAGTCCAGAGAGTGCACTGGCACCACTGGAGATGCAGTGCAGTGAGTCCAGAGAGTGCAAAGGCACCACTGCGGATGCACTGCAGTGAGTCCAGAGAGTGCACTGGCTCCACTGGGAATGCACTGCAGTGAGTCCAGAGAGTGCACTGGCACCACTGGGGATGCACTGCAGTGAGTCCAGAGAGTGTACTGGCACCACTGGGGATGCACTGAAGTGAGTCCAGAGAGTGCACTGGCACCACTGAGAATGCACTTCAGTAAGTCCAGAGAGTGCACTGGCACCACTGGGGATGCACTGCAGTGAGTCCACAGAGTGCACTAGCACCACTGGGGATGCAGTGCAGTGAGTCCAGAGAGTGCGCTGGAACCACTGGGGATGCAGTGCAGTGAGTCCAGAGAGTGCACTGGCACCACTGGGGATGCAGTGCAGTGAGTCCAGAGAGTGCACTGGCACCAGTGGGGATGCACTGCAGTGAGTCCAGTGAGTGCACTGGCACCACTGGGGATGCAGTGCAGTGAGTCCAGAGAGTGCACTGGCACCACTGGGGAAGCAGTGCAGTGAGTCCAGAGAGTGCAGTGGCACCACTAGGGATGCAGTGCAGTGAGTCCAGAGAGTGCACTGGCAGCACTGGGGATGCAGTGCAGTGAGTCCAGAGAGTGCACTGGCACCACTGGGGATGCAGTTCAGTGAGTCCAGAGAGTGCACTGGCACCACTGGGGATGCAGTGCAGTGAGTCCAGAGAGTGCACTGGCACCACTGAGAATGCACTTCAGTGAGTCCAGAGAGTGCACTGGCACCACTGGGGATGCAGTGCAGTGAGTCCAGAGATTGCACTGGCACCACTGGGGATGCAGTGCTGTGACTCCAGAGAGCGCACAGGCACCACTGGGGATGCAGTGCAGTGAGTCCAGAGAGTGCACTGGCACCACTGGGGATGCACTGCAGTGAGTCCAGAGAGTGCACTGGCACCAGTGGGGATGCACTGCAGTGAGTCCAGTGAGTGCACTGGCACCACTGGGGAAGCAGTGCAGTGAGTCCAGAGAGTGCAGAGGCACCACTGGTGATGCAGTTTAGTGAGTCCAGAGAGTGCACTGGCACCACTGGGGATGCAGTGCAGTGAGTCCAGAGAGTGCACTGGCACCACTGGGGATGCAGTACAGTGAGTCCACACAGTGCACTAGCACCACTGGGGATGCAGTGCAGTGAGTCCAGAGAGTGCACTGGCAGCACTGGGGATGCAGTGCAGTGAGTCCAGAGAGTGCACTGGCACCACTGGTGATGCACTGCTGTGAGTCCAGAGAGTGCTCTTGCACCACAGGGGATGCAGTGCAGTGACTCAAGAGAGTGCACTGGCAGCACTGGGGATGCAGTGCAGTGAGTCCAGAGAGTGCACTGGCACCACTGGGGATGCAGTGCAGTGAGTCCAGAGAGTGCACTGGCACCACTGGTGATGCACTGCTGTGAGTCCAGAGAGTGCTCTTGCACCACAGGGGATGCAGTGCAGTGACTCAAGAGAGTGCACTGGCAGCACTGGGGATGCAGTGCAGTGAGTCCAGAGAGTGCACTGGCACCACTGGAGATGCAGTGCAGTGAGTCCAGAGAGTGCAAAGGCACCACTGCGGATGCACTGCAGTGAGTCCAGAGAGTGCACTGGCTCCACTGGGAATGCACTGCAGTGAGTCCAGAGAGTGCACTGGCACCACTGGGGATGCACTGCAGTGAGTCCAGAGAGTGTACTGGCACCACTGGGGATGCACTGAAGTGAGTCCAGAGAGTGCACTGGCACCACTGAGAATGCACTTCAGTAAGTCCAGAGAGTGCACTGGCACCACTGGGGATGCACTGCAGTGAGTCCACAGAGTGCACTAGCACCACTGGGGATGCAGTGCAGTGAGTCCAGAGAGTGCGCTGGAACCACTGGGGATGCAGTGCAGTGAGTCCAGAGAGTGCACTGGCACCACTGGGGATGCAGTGCAGTGAGTCCAGAGAGTGCACTGGCACCAGTGGGGATGCACTGCAGTGAGTCCAGTGAGTGCACTGGCACCACTGGGGATGCAGTGCAGTGAGTCCAGAGAGTGCACTGGCACCACTGGGGAAGCAGTGCAGTGAGTCCAGAGAGTGCAGTGGCACCACTAGGGATGCAGTGCAGTGAGTCCAGAGAGTGCACTGGCAGCACTGGGGATGCAGTGCAGTGAGTCCAGAGAGTGCACTGGCACCACTGGGGATGCAGTTCAGTGAGTCCAGAGAGTGCACTGGCACCACTGGGGATGCAGTGCAGTGAGTCCAGAGAGTGCACTGGCACCACTGAGAATGCACTTCAGTGAGTCCAGAGAGTGCACTGGCACCACTGGGGATGCAGTGCAGTGAGTCCAGAGATTGCACTGGCACCACTGGGGATGCAGTGCTGTGACTCCAGAGAGCGCACAGGCACCACTGGGGATGCAGTGCAGTGAGTCCAGAGAGTGCACTGGCACCACTGGGGATGCACTGCAGTGAGCCCAGAGAGTGCACTGGCACCAGTGGGGATGCACTGCAGTGAGTCCAGTGAGTGCACTGGCACCACTGGGGAAGCAGTGCAGTGAGTCCAGAGAGTGCAGAGGCACCACTGGTGATGCAGTTTAGTGAGTCCAGAGAGTGCACTGGCACCACTGGGGATGCAGTGCAGTGAGTCCAGTGAGTGTACTGGCACCACTGGGGATGCACTGCAGTGAGTCCAGAGAGTGCACTGGCACCACTGAGAATGCACTTCAGTGAGTCCAGAGAGTGCACTGGCACCACTGGGGATGCACTTCAGTGAGTCCAGAGAGTGCACTGGCACCACTGGGGATGCAGTGCTGTGACTCCAGAGAGTGCACTGGCACCACTGGGGATGCAGTGCAGTGAGTCCAGAGAGTGCACTGGCACCACTGGGGATGCACTGCAGTGAGTCCAGAGATTTCACTAGCACCACTGGGGATGCAGTACAGTGAGTCCACACAGTGCACTAGCACCACTGGGGATGCAGTGCAGTGAGTCCAGAGAGTGCACTGGCAGCACTGGGGATGCAGTGCAGTGAGTCCAGAGAGTGCACTGGCACCACTGGTGATGCACTGCAGTGAGTCCAGAGAGTGCTCTTGCACCACAGGGGATGCAGTGCAGTGACTCAAGAGAGTGCACTGGCAGCACTGGGGATGCAGTGCAGTGAGTCCAGAGAGTGCACTGGCACCACTGGGGATGCAGTGCAGTGAGTCCAGAGAGTGCACTGGCACCACTGGTGATGCACTGCTGTGAGTCCAGAGAGTGCTCTTGCACCACAGGGGATGCAGTGCAGTGACTCAAGAGAGTGCACTGGCAGCACTGGGGATGCAGTGCAGTGAGTCCAGAGAGTGCACTGGCACCACTGGAGATGCAGTGCAGTGAGTCCAGAGAGTGCAAAGGCACCACTGCGGATGCACTGCAGTGAGTCCAGAGAGTGCACTGGCTCCACTGGGAATGCACTGCAGTGAGTCCAGAGAGTGCACTGGCACCACTGGGGATGCACTGCAGTGAGTCCAGAGAGTGTACTGGCACCACTGGGGATGCACTGAAGTGAGTCCAGAGAGTGCACTGGCACCACTGAGAATGCACTTCAGTAAGTCCAGAGAGTGCACTGGCACCACTGGGGATGCACTGCAGTGAGTCCACAGAGTGCACTAGCACCACTGGGGATGCAGTGCAGTGAGTCCAGAGAGTGCGCTGGAACCACTGGGGATGCAGTGCAGTGAGTCCAGAGAGTGCACTGGCACCACTGGGGATGCAGTGCAGTGAGTCCAGAGAGTGCACTGGCACCAGTGGGGATGCACTGCAGTGAGTCCAGTGAGTGCACTGGCACCACTGGGGATGCAGTGCAGTGAGTCCAGAGAGTGCACTGGCACCACTGGGGAAGCAGTGCAGTGAGTCCAGAGAGTGCAGTGGCACCACTAGGGATGCAGTGCAGTGAGTCCAGAGAGTGCACTGGCAGCACTGGGGATGCAGTGCAGTGAGTCCAGAGAGTGCACTGGCACCACTGGGGATGCAGTTCAGTGAGTCCAGAGAGTGCACTGGCACCACTGGGGATGCAGTGCAGTGAGTCCAGAGAGTGCACTGGCACCACTGAGAATGCACTTCAGTGAGTCCAGAGAGTGCACTGGCACCACTGGGGATGCAGTGCAGTGAGTCCAGAGATTGCACTGGCACCACTGGGGATGCAGTGCTGTGACTCCAGAGAGCGCACAGGCACCACTGGGGATGCAGTGCAGTGAGTCCAGAGAGTGCACTGGCACCACTGGGGATGCACTGCAGTGAGCCCAGAGAGTGCACTGGCACCAGTGGGGATGCACTGCAGTGAGTCCAGTGAGTGCACTGGCACCACTGGGGAAGCAGTGCAGTGAGTCCAGAGAGTGCAGAGGCACCACTGGTGATGCAGTTTAGTGAGTCCAGAGAGTGCACTGGCACCACTGGGGATGCAGTGCAGTGAGTCCAGAGATTTCACTAGCACCACTGGGGATGCAGTACAGTGAGTCCACACAGTGCACTAGCACCACTGGGGATGCAGTGCAGTGAGTCCAGAGAGTGCACTGGCAGCACTGGGGATGCAGTGCAGTGAGTCCAGAGAGTGCACTGGCACCACTGGTGATGCACTGCTGTGAGTCCAGAGAGTGCTCTTGCACCACAGGGGATGCAGTGCAGTGACTCAAGAGAGTGCACTGGCAGCACTGGGGATGCAGTGCAGTGAGTCCAGAGAGTGCACTGGCACCACTGGGGATGCAGTGCAGTGAGTCCAGAGAGTGCACTGGCACCACTGGTGATGCACTGCTGTGAGTCCAGAGAGTGCTCTTGCACCACAGGGGATGCAGTGCAGTGACTCAAGAGAGTGCACTGGCAGCACTGGGGATGCAGTGCAGTGAGTCCAGAGAGTGCACTGGCACCACTGGAGATGCAGTGCAGTGAGTCCAGAGAGTGCAAAGGCACCACTGCGGATGCACTGCAGTGAGTCCAGAGAGTGCACTGGCTCCACTGGGAATGCACTGCAGTGAGTCCAGAGAGTGCACTGGCACCACTGGGGATGCACTGCAGTGAGTCCAGAGAGTGTACTGGCACCACTGGGGATGCACTGAAGTGAGTCCAGAGAGTGCACTGGCACCACTGAGAATGCACTTCAGTAAGTCCAGAGAGTGCACTGGCACCACTGGGGATGCACTGCAGTGAGTCCACAGAGTGCACTAGCACCACTGGGGATGCAGTGCAGTGAGTCCAGAGAGTGCGCTGGAACCACTGGGGATGCAGTGCAGTGAGTCCAGAGAGTGCACTGGCACCACTGGGGATGCAGTGCAGTGAGTCCAGAGAGTGCACTGGCACCAGTGGGGATGCACTGCAGTGAGTCCAGTGAGTGCACTGGCACCACTGGGGATGCAGTGCAGTGAGTCCAGAGAGTGCACTGGCACCACTGGGGAAGCAGTGCAGTGAGTCCAGAGAGTGCAGTGGCACCACTAGGGATGCAGTGCAGTGAGTCCAGAGAGTGCACTGGCAGCACTGGGGATGCAGTGCAGTGAGTCCAGAGAGTGCACTGGCACCACTGGGGATGCAGTTCAGTGAGTCCAGAGAGTGCACTGGCACCACTGGGGATGCAGTGCAGTGAGTCCAGAGAGTGCACTGGCACCACTGAGAATGCACTTCAGTGAGTCCAGAGAGTGCACTGGCACCACTGGGGATGCAGTGCAGTGAGTCCAGAGATTGCACTGGCACCACTGGGGATGCAGTGCTGTGACTCCAGAGAGCGCACAGGCACCACTGGGGATGCAGTGCAGTGAGTCCAGAGAGTGCACTGGCACCACTGGGGATGCACTGCAGTGAGCCCAGAGAGTGCACTGGCACCAGTGGGGATGCACTGCAGTGAGTCCAGTGAGTGCACTGGCACCACTGGGGAAGCAGTGCAGTGAGTCCAGAGAGTGCAGAGGCACCACTGGTGATGCAGTTTAGTGAGTCCAGAGAGTGCACTGGCACCACTGGGGATGCAGTGCAGTGAGTCCAGTGAGTGTACTGGCACCACTGGGGATGCACTGCAGTGAGTCCAGAGAGTGCACTGGCACCACTGAGAATGCACTTCAGTGAGTCCAGAGAGTGCACTGGCACCACTGGGGATGCACTTCAGTGAGTCCAGAGAGTGCACTGGCACCACTGGGGATGCAGTGCTGTGACTCCAGAGAGTGCACTGGCACCACTGGGGATGCAGTGCAGTGAGTCCAGAGAGTGTACTGGCACCACTGGGGATGCGGTGCCGGGAGTCCAGAGAGTGCTTTGGCACCAGTGGGGATGCACTGCAGTTACTCCAGAGACTGGAGGCCAGAGGTGAGGGAAGTGTCTGCGGTGTAGTGTATGGCTAGTAGCAGGCCTGTTAGGATTTGTGTGGCTAAGCAGATGGCTAGAAGGGAGCCGAAGTTTCATCAGGCAGAGATGTTGGAGGGGGCAGGTAGGTCGATTAGGGAGTTGTTGATTATTTTTAGTAGGGGATGGGATTTGCGGATGTTAGAGGCCATTAGTGAGTCTGTGTGTTATTAGGATTATTACCAGGATGGAGAGGGCGAAGGATCCTAGGTAGGCCTTAATTAGCCCTGTGTGTATTGAGGTTGCGGCTTTGCTTGCGGCTACTTGTAGTTCAGCAAGGCCCTCTGGCCCTATTTTTTTGAGTCAGGAGAGGTCGATCAAGTGTAGGGCAATGTTTTGTCCCTTTTCTAGTAGGTTTTTGGAGAAGAATCGGTGTACTAGGGGGTTGAAGTACCCTAATGCAGAGGAGAAGTTTATGAGGGGGTTTGGTTTGGGGTGAGTGAGGGTGTGTGTTATGTTCGATAGTTCTAGGGCTAGGATGATTCCTAGGATTGTTATGAGGATGGCAGCAGTTTTGGTGATAAGGGGTATGGTTATTGGGGGGGTTTTGGTTGGTGTGATGAAAGAGGTAATGATTATTCCTGCTGTAATGCTGCCTAGGGCGAGTCGGGTTAGGGGGGCGGTGATTAGTGGGTTGTTTTCGTTTATTGATACTATTGGGGGGATTCGGGTTTGTCCAGCTTGGACTAGGATGGTTATGCGGATGCTGTAGGTTGCGGTGAATGCTGTGGCTATAAGGGTTAGGAGTAGGGCTCAAGTATTTAGGTATGATGTGTTTAAGCTTTCGATGATGAGGTCTTTTGAGTAGAATCCGGCTAGGAATGGGGTTCCTATCAGCGCCAGGTTTCCGATGGTTAGGCAGGAAGTAGTGACTGGGAGTATTTTCTGTAGGCCTCCTATCTTTCGGATATCTTGTTCTCCGTTTAGGTTGTGGATGATAGACCCTGAGCATAGGAATAGTATGGCTTTAAAGAAGGCATGGGTTGAGATGTGTAGGAAGGCTAGTTGTGGGAGGTTTAGTCCGATAGTGACTATTATTAGTCCTAGTTGGCTGGATGTTGAGAAAGCAATGATTTTTTTGATGTCATTTTGGGTTAGGGCGCATGTGGCAGCGAATAGGGTTGATAGAGCACCTAGGCATAGGCAGGCAGTTAGGGCTGTCTGGTTGGTGGCTAGCAGGGGGTGCATGCGGATGAGCAGGAAGATTCCGGCTACTACTATGGTACTGGAGTGCAGTAGGGCTGATACTGGGGTGGGGCCTTCTATTGCTGCGGGCAGTCATGGGTGGAGTCCAAATTGGGCGGATTTTCCTGCGGCTGCGAGGATTAATCCTATGAGGGGGAGGATTGGGGTTTGGTGGGGGTGTACGGCTTGTTGGATCTCTCAGGTGTTGAATGTTGAAGCTAGTCATGCTATGCTCAGGGTCAGTCCGATGTCTCCGATTCGGTTGTAGATTACGGCTCGTAGGGCGGCGGTGTTGGCATCTGCTCGGCCTTGTCATCAGCCGATGAGAAGGAAGGACATGATTCGTACTCCTTCCCAGCCTACGAATAGGAGGAATATGTTGTTTGCGGTTGTTAGGAGGAGTATGGCGACTAGGAATGTCAGTAGGTAGGTGAAAAATTTTGTTACGTATGGCTCTGAGGCCATGTATCATATGGCGAATTGTAGGATTGATCATGTTACAAATAGGGCGATTGGAAGAAATGTTATTGAGTATTGGTCTATTTTTAGGCTCAGGGGGATTTTAAAGTTTATAATGAATTTTCACTCCCAGTGGCAGGTGACAGATTCTACTCCCGAGTAGATGAATGCGGTTGTAGGGGCTAGGCTAATTAGGAATGCGGTTTTAACAGCGCGGGTGGTGGCTTGTGGGGTGTTTTTAAAGTTTTTAAATAGAAATGGCAGGATGATTGGGGTTAGGAGGATTGTCAGCGTGAGTAGTGTGAGGGAGTTGATTAGTAGTGTGGGGTTCACTACTTTTACTTGGATTTGCACCAAGATGGGTGGTTCCTAAGACCAGTGGATTGCTGTTATCCTTTAAAAGTAAGGGGGCTGAGGTTTTAGGCTCAGATGTAAGAGTTAGCAGCTCTTGTTGGTTAAACCCTCCCCTCGGCAGGTAAGAAGGTTTGAACTTCTATTCTTAGAATCACAGTCTAATGTTTGGTTTAAACTATACTTGCATGAGGGGATTCCGGAGATCAGTTCGGGTTTGAGGATTAGGAGGAATATTGGGATAATGTGGAGTGTTATGAGCAGGTGTTCTCGCGTGGTTGAGTTTTGCATAGATGTGATGTGGGAGGGGATTGAGCCTCGTTGGGTCATTAGTAGTATGAATAAGGTGTAGGAGGCGGTTAGTAGGGTTGCGATTCCTGTTAGGATGATCGTGAAGGCAGATCAGTTGAATAAGGTGATTATAATGGTTAGCTCTGCTATGAGGTTTGTTGTTGGGGGTAAGGCTATGTTTGTTACATTGGCCAGCAATCATCAGGTAGCTATGAGTGGTAGGAGAGGTTGTAGGCCTCGTGTGAGTAGTAGAATTCGGCTGTGCGTACGTTCATAGTTTGTGTTGGCTAGGCAGAATAGTATGGAGGAAGTTAGTCCATGGGAAATTATTAGGATCATTGCCCCTGAGAATGATCAGTGGGTTTGGATTATTCCTGCGGCGATAACTAGGCCTATGTGGCTAACGGATGAATAAGCGATTAGTGATTTTAGGTCTGTCTGTCGTAGGCAGATTGAGCTAGTCATTAGGGCGCCTCATAGGGCCAGGGTTAGGAAGGGGTAGTGCAGGAGGTTGGACAGTGGGCCCATAAATAGAGTGACTCGTATAATTCCGTATCCTCCTAGCTTTAGTAGTAGGGCGGCGAGGAGTATTGAGCCTGCGATGGGTGCTTCTACGTGGGCTTTTGGCAGTCAGAGGTGTAGGCCGTATAGTGGGGCTTTTACTATGAATGCTATGAGCAGTGCTAGACCTGATAGTATTCCTGTCCATGAGGTGGATAGGGTTGGGTGGGTTAGTTGTAGGGTTGGCAGGTGCAGGGTGCCAATTTTCACGTATAGGTGTATGATTGTGATTAGCAGGGGTAGAGAGCTTACTGGCGTGTAGAATAGCAGGTAGATGCCAGCGCTTAGGCGTTCTGGTTGGTTCCCCCATCGGGTGATTAAGATTAGGGTGGGAATGAGGGTTGCTTCAAATGAGATGTAAAATAGTGCTAGTTCTGTGGTGGAAAAGGCTAGTAGAATGAATGGCTGGACTGCGACTAAGGTTGAGATAAAGATTCGTTTGCGTTGTAGGGGTTCTTGTTGCAGGTGGTTTTGGCTTGCTATGATTATGAGTGGGAGTAGTCAGCAGGATAGTACTAGGAGGGGGGATGAGATTTGGTCAATTCCTGTTCAGTTGGATAAAAATTTGTAGGGGTAGTAGGTTGGGATTAATCACTGTAGGCTTAGGGCAGCGATTAGGAGGCTGTATAAGGTGGTGTTAGTCCATAGAAATTTTGGTGGAGACAGCAGGGCTGTTGGAAGAAGTATGATTGTGGGTAGGATGATTTTTAGCATTGCAGGAGGTTTAGGTTGTGTAGATGGTCGGAGCCATGTGTGCGGGTGGAGGCTACTAGGATGGCCAGGCCTGTGCCCGCCTCACTCGCTGAGAAGTTTAGCATGAGAATTGGTACCATGGTGAATGAGGAGACTTGGTTTTCGATGGATCATATTGATAGGCCTACGAATATCGATAATATTATGCTTTCAAGGCATAGTAGGGCGGATACTAGGTGGGTTCGGTGGAAGGCTAGCCCTAGTCCGCTGAAAATGAAGGCTGAGTAGAAGCTTAAATGTAGGGGCGACATAAGAAAGTTACAGGGTTGGCTGTAATCTGCTGGGTCGAAACCAGCTATCTTTTTGGTTAGACTAACTTTCTGTTATTCTGCTCATTCTAGGCCCCCTTGAATTCACTCGTAGGCCAGTCCGAGTGTTAGGAGAAGGAGGATCACTACAGTTCAGGTGAGGGTCATTAGGGGGGATTGGAGTTGGACGGCTCATGGCAGGGGGAGTAGGAGGGCGATTTCTAGGTCGAATAGGACGAACAGGATGGCTACTGAGGAAGAATCGGACTGAGAATGGTAATCGAGCAGATCCAAGTGGGTCGAATCCACATTCGTACGGTGAGAGTTTCTCTGAGTCGGGGTTTATTTGGGCGAGTCAGAAGTTTAATGCGGTTAGGGCGGCGCTTAGGATTGATGATAGGGCGAATATGAACATGAGTGCGTTCATTGCTCTCCTCTGGGTTTATACCAGATTCTAGAGATTGGAAGTCAATTGTAATTAATATACTAGAAGAGCAAGATCCTCATCAGTAGATGGTTATGTAGAGGAATAGTCAGATGACGTCTACGAAGTGTCAGTATCAGGCTGCTGCCTCGAATCCGAAGTGGTGGTCTGATGTAAAGTGGAACTTGATCAGTCGGAAGAGGCAGACGGTCAGGAAGGAGGATCCGATGATTACGTGGAGTCCGTGGAATCCAGTGGCAACGAAGAAGGTAGATCCGTAGACGCTATCGGCGATTGAGAATGGGGCTTCGTGGTATTCTATTGCTTGTAGGGCTGTGAAGTAGAATCCCAAGAGGATCGTTAGGGTTAGGGCGTGGATGGCGTGTTTTCGGTTTCCTTCTGTGATGCTGTGATGGGCTCACGTTACGGTAACGCCTGAGGCTAGTAGGATGGCTGTGTTTAGTAGGGGGACTTCTATCGGGTTGAGTGGTTTAATTCCTGTTGGGGGTCATTGGCCTCCTAGTTCTGGGGTTGGGGCCAGGCTCGAGTGGAAGAACGCTCAGAAGAACCCTAAGAAGAAGAATGCTTCGGATGTGATGAAAAGGATTATGCCGTATCGTAGGCCTTTTTGGACTGTGGGAGTGTGATGGCCTTGGAAGGTGCTTTCTCGTACAATGTCTCGTCATCATTGGAGTATTACTAGGAGTATTGAGATGAGGCCTAGGGTTAGTAGTATGGATGAGTTGTAGTGGAATCACATGATTAATCCTGAGGTTGTGAGTAGGGCGGCGGCTGCCCCGAAGATTGGTCAAGGGCTTGGGTCAACTATGTGGTATGAGTGTGCTTGGTGTGCCATTAGATGTTTTCTTGTAAGTATAGGCTTAGAAGGAGCACGAAGACGTAGGCCTGGATTATGGCTACTGCTACTTCTAGGATGGTTAGGAGTAGTAGGATGATTATTGTTAGGATGGATACTGCAGGAAGGGTGGGTATTAATGCAATGGAGGCTGTAGAGATGAGTTGGATGAGTAAGTGTCCTGCTGTAAGGTTGGCTGTAAGGCGGACTCCGAGGGCTAGGGGGCGGATTAGTAGGCTGGTTGTTTCGATCAGGATTAGTGCGGGGATTAGGGGTGTAGGGGTACCTTCGGGTAATAGGTGGGCTAAAGAGGCTGATGGTTGGTTTCGTAGGCCTGTTAGTAGTGTGGCGAGCCATAGTGGGAAGGCTAGGGCTATGTTCATAGATAGTTGGGTGGTTGGGGTGAATGTATATGGAAGGAGGCCTAGAAGGTTGATTGTAAGAAGTATGATTATTAGGGATGTAAATATTATGGCTCATTTGTGGCCATTTTTGTTGAGTGGGACTATTAGTTGTTTTGTGATTAGGTGAAGGAGTCATGTTTGGATAGTAGAAAGGCGGTTGTTGATTCATCGGTTGTTTGGGGACGGGAATAGTAGGGCTGGGAAGAGTAGGGATAGTAGAATTAAGGGGATGCCAAATAGATTGGGGCTGGAAAATTGGTCAAAGAAGCTTAGGTTCATGGTCAGGATCATGGTGTGGGTTTGGTAGTGAGGGAGGTCTTATTTGATGGGGGGTTGGTTGTGGTGAAGGCTAGTAGTTTTGGTTGGATGAGGAGTGCTAGGGTTAATCAGGTTATAATTATGATTGAAAATCATGGTGCGGGGTTAAGCTGTGGCATATCATTAAGGAGGGGGAAGTCCCTCTTTGGCTAGCTTAAAAGGCTAGTGCTGTTGCATAGCTTCTTAATGATTAGGATGATGATAGAAGGGACGATCAGGCCTCGAAATGTGGGAGTGGGGTTGATTCTACTACAATGGGTATGTAGCTGTGATTAGCCCCGCAAATTTCTGAGCATTGTCCGTAAAAAATCCCAGGCCGGGTGGTAATGAATGAAGTTTGGTTTAGTCGGCCTGGGATTGCGTCTGTTTTAACTCCGAGCGTTGGGACTGCTCAGGAGTGGAGTACGTCTCCTGCAGTAATGATCACGCGGATGGGGGATTCTATTGGGATAACTACGCGGTGGTCAACTTCTAGCAGTCGGAAGTGGCCGTTGGGTAAGTCTGGGGTGGGCACTATGTAGGAGTCGAATGATAGGTCTTTGAAGTCTGTGTATTCGTAGCTTCAGTATCATTGGTGGCCGATGGCTTTTAGGGTGAGGTCTGGTTCATCGATTTTGTCCATTATGTAGAGGATTTGTAGGGATGGGAGGGCGAGGAGTACCAGGACGATAGCAGGTAGGATTGTCCAGATCAGCTCTACTTCTTGGGCGTCTACAGCATTGGACGAGAGTTTTTCTGTTAGTATGTGGGCTAAAAGGTAGAGAACTAGGCTGCAGATAGCTAGGGCAACGATTAGGGCGTGGTCGTGGAATTCAATGAGTTCTTCTATGATGGGTGATGAGGCGTCTTGGAATCCTAGTTGGGAGTGGTTGGCCACATGAGATGTACAGGATTTTTACCTGTGATTTAGTCTTGACAAGGCTATGTAATTGGTTTACTAACGTCTCATAAGAAAGAAGCATGAGCGGTTAATGCAGTTGGCTTGAAACCAGCATGTGAGGGTTCGATTCCTTCCTTTCTTGTACTTGGACGAAGGCCGGTTCCTCGAAAGTATGGTATGGGGGAGGGCAGCCGTGGATTCATTCAACGTTTGTGGTAGTTAGTTCTGGTTGTAGGACTTTTCGTTTGGCCGAAAAGGCTTCTCAGATGATGAATATTAGTATGATTACGGCTACTATTGAGATTAGGGAGCCGATGGAGGAAATGGTGTTTCATAGTGTGTAGGCGTCGGGATAGTCCGAGTATCGTCGGGGTATTCCTGCTAGGCCTAGGAAGTGCTGGGGGAAGAACGTTAGGTTTACTCCTGTAAATATTACCCCGAAGTGGGCTTTTGCTCATGTTTGGTGTAGGGTAAACCCAGTGAGTAGTGGGAATCAGTGAGTAAATCCTGCTAGAATGGCAAAGACGGCGCCTATGGATAGGACGTAGTGGAAGTGGGCAACTACGTAGTACGTGTCGTGCAGGGCGATGTCTAGGGAAGAGTTTGCAAGGACGATTCCTGTTAATCCTCCGATGGTAAATAGGAAGATAAATCCTAGAGCTCATAGTATTGGGGGGGTCTCATTTGATTGTTCCTCCGTGCAGGGTGGCTAGTCAGCTAAATACTTTGATTCCGGTAGGGATGGCAATGATTATAGTGGCTGATGTAAAGTAGGCTCGGGTATCAACGTCTATTCCTACTGTAAACATGTGGTGAGCTCAGACGATGAATCCTAGGAAGCCGATGGATAGTATGGCTCAGACTATTCCCATGTAGCCGAAGGGCTCCTTTTTGCCTGAGTAGTACGTGACTACGTGTGAGATGATTCCGAACCCCGGTAGGATCAGAATATAGACTTCTGGGTGTCCGAAGAATCAGAATAGGTGTTGGTACAGGATTGGGTCTCCTCCTCCAGCGGGGTCGAAGAATGTGGTGTTTAGGTTTCGATCAGTTAGTAATATTGTAATACCGGCGGCGAGTACGGGGAGTGATAGAAGGAGTAGGATGGCGGTAATTAGTACGGATCAGACAAATAGTGGGGTTTGGTATTGTGAGAGTGCGGGGGGTTTTATGTTGATGGCTGTGGTGATAAAGTTGATGGCCCCAAGGATGGAGGAGATACCGGCTAAGTGGAGTGAGAAGATAGCCAGGTCTACTGAAGCTCCGGCGTGGGCAAGGTCACCTGCTAGGGGAGGGTAGACAGTTCAGCCTGTGCCGGCGCCAGCTTCTACAGTGGATGAGGCTAGTAGGAGGAGGAATGATGGGGGGAGGAGTCAAAAGCTTATGTTGTTTATTCGCGGGAATGCTATGTCGGGGGCACCGATTATGAGGGGGACTAATCAGTTGCCGAATCCTCCGATCATGATGGGTATGACTATAAAGAAGCTTATTACAAAGGCGTGAGCGGTAACGATTACATTGTAAATTTGGTCGTCGCCTAGGAGAGTTCCTGGTTGTCCTAGTTCTGCGCGGATTAATAGGCTGAGTGCGGTGCCGACTATTCCTGCTCATGCCCCGAAGATGAGGTACAAGGTGCCAATATCCTTATGGTTAGTGGAAAATAGTCATCGGTTGATGAAGGTGACGGGTAAGATGGCTGAGTGTTGAAGCGTTAGGCTGTAGTCCTTTTTACAGAGGTTTAATTCCTCTTCTTATCGGCTCTGTAGTGAAATTCATGTTGAGTTGCAAGCTCATCGATGCGCACTAGGGTGCGTCAGGGTCTTTGTAGGCAGAAGCCAATTGGTTTAGGCATTTAGCTGTTAACTAGAGTTTTGTGGGATCGAAGCCCATCTGTCTAGGGAGGCTTTAGCTTAATTAAAGCGTCTGACTTGCATTCAGAAGATACAGGTTAATATTCTGTAAGTCTTAATGTGCAGAAACTAAGAGGGTTTAACTCTTATTTAAGGCTTTGAAGGCCTTCGGTTTGGGGTGTTATCCTAAGTTTCTAGACAATGGCATGTATTATTGGGGACAGGGGAAGTAAGAGGATTGATAGTGAGGCAAGGACCGCAGTAGGTGTGCTTGGGGCTTTGCTAGTGTATCATTGTTTTATGTGGTTAGAGGAGTTGGGGGGAAGGGTAATTGTTGAGTGGTATGCGAGGCGTAGGTAGAAGAAGAGGCTGAGCAGTGATAGCATGGCAATTGCCATGGCTGCTGGTGTTATTTCCTGTTTAGTTAGTTCTTGGATGATAAGTCACTTTGGTATAAAGCCTGTTAATGGGGGGAGGCCTGCTAGGGATAAAAGTACTAGTATTAGGGTGGCGTTTAGCACTGGGGTTTTTGTTCATGAGGTTGTGATCATGGATAGGTTAAGGGCTTTGATTTTGTTAAGGGCTAGGAATACGGCTGATGTTATGATTGTGTATAGGTAGAAGGTAAGTAAGGCCAATTTGGGGCTGTAAACTAGGATGATGGCGATTCAGCCTAAGTGGGAGATGGACGAGAAGGCTAGGATTTTGCGTGTTTGTGTTTGGTTCAGTCCTATTCAGCCTCCTAGTGCTGTTGAGGCTAGGGCCATGGCGGTGAGTAGAGCTGGGTCGAGGGATTTGGATGTTAGTAGGAGCAGGGTTAGTGGGGGGAATTTTATGAGGGTCGAGAGTAGCAGGGCTGTTATTAGTGGCGATCCTTGTAGTACTTCTGGGAATCAGAAGTGAAATGGCACTAGGCCCAGTTTAATAGCGATTGCTGCTGTCAGTAGTAGACAGGAGGTTGGGTGGTTTATTTGTGTAATGTCTCATTGGCCGGTGACTCAGGCATTGGTTATGCTAGAGAATAGGACCAGGGCGGAAGCAGCTGCTTGGGTTAGGAAGTATTTCGTTGCGGCTTCTACTGCTCGTGGGTGGTGGGATTTGGCAATTAGGGGAATGATGGCTAGTGCGTTGATCTCCAGTCCTGTCCAGGCCAGAACTCAGTGGTTGCTGGAAATTGTGATTGTGGTGCCCAAGATGAGGCTGAAGGTTATGATTGGGGTCGCGTAAGGGTTCATTAGTAGAGGAGGGGGTTAAACCATCATTTTCGGGGTATGGGCCCGATAGCTTGATTAGCTGACTCTACTAGAAAATAATATAAGGGAAGTATGGAGAATTTTGATTTCTCTTGTGTGGGTTCAATTCCTACTTTTCTAAGGTCAACAGGAAATGAGAGGGCTGTTATACCTCTATGTTCACTTTATCATAGTGACCCTTTGTAGTTCAGGCACATTTCCTTATGTAAGGAGGTAGGCCTGCATAGCAGATAGGTATGCTGATGTGTCAGAGGCACAGAGCTAGTGTGAGGGGTAGGAAGTTTTTTCATAGTAGGTGCATTAGTTGGTCATATCGGAATCGTGGGTATGAAGCTCGGACCCATAAGAAACCAGAAGATAGTAGGAGGACTTTTGTGGCTAGGATGACGGGGAATAGTTCTGTGGGTGGCCCTAGGGCGCTTGGGTTTAGGAATATGATGGCTGTAAGTGTATTTATTAGCATAATGTTCGCATATTCAGCTAGGAAGAATAAGGCGAAGGGTCCTGCGGCGTATTCAACGTTAAACCCTGAGACTAGCTCAGATTCACCCTCTGTGAGGTCAAAAGGAGCTCGGTTTGTCTCTGCTAGGGTGGATACGTATCATATTATTGCTAGGGGTCATGAGGAGAAAATGAAGTATAGAGGCTCCTGTGCGACGGCAAAGGAGCTGAGTGTGTAGCTTCCGCTTAGTATGATTATTGATAGCAGGATTATGGCCAGTGTCACTTCGTATGAAATGGTCTGTGCTACTGCCCGTAGGGCTCCGATTAGTGCGTATTTTGAGTTCGAGGCTCAGCCTGATCATAGGACTGAGTAGACGGCTAGGCTTGACATGGCTATTAGGAAGAGAACTCCGAGGTTTAGATCTGCTAGGGGAAATGGGAGTGGTAGTGGTGCTCAAGTGGTGAGGGCTAGGACAAGGGCTAGTATTGGTATCAGAATGAATAGAAGTGGGGAAGAGGTAGAGGGTCGGATGGGCTCTTTGGTAAATAGTTTCAGTCCGTCCGCAAATGGTTGAAGTAGGCCAAAAGGCCCGACAACGTTAGGGCCTTTGCGGGATTGTATGTAGCTTAGGATTTTCCGTTCTGCTAGGGTTAGGAAGGCTACGGCAATCAGGATTGGGATGATGTATAGGAGGGATATAACGAGGCAGCTTAGTGTTGTTATTTGAATCATGGGTGAAGCTAGGGAGAGGATTTGAACCTCTGGGGAAAGGGCTTAAGCCTTCTGCACTTGCCGGGCTCTGCCACTCTAGCTGGTCCTTTTCTAGGATTGAAAGTGGTGGGGGAAGGCCCTCTTCACGGTTTAGTTGGTTTCACTGCTTAGAGGGGGGGGGCGTGCTTGTGGTATTGGCCCCACTTTCCCGGTCCTTTCGTACTGGGGAGAGTGTGTCATAGATAGAAACCGACCTGGATTGCTCCGGTCTGAACTCAGATCACGTAGGACTGTTAATCGTTGAACAAACGAACCCTTAATAGCGGCTGCACCATTAGGATGTCCTGATCCAACATCGAGGTCGTAAACCCCCCTGTCGATATGGGCTCTTGAGGGGGATTGCGCTGTTATCCCTGGGGTAGCTTGGTCCATTAATCAATTATATTGGGTCTGGTCACTGTTAGCACTTTGAGGGGTAGCTCTAGGTAAAGAGGTATGGTCTTGTTTTTGGAGGATTTGTTCTCCTCCAAGGTCGCCCCAACCGAAAAATATCGACCAGGCTCTGCGATGGTAGTGGCCCCAGTGGGGTTGATTGAGGATTCGCGGTGGTCGTTGATTTTTAAGTTCCACAGGGTCTTCTCGTCTTATGTTCACATCCCCGCTTTTGCACGGGGAGATCAATTTCACTGATTATCTGTGAGAGACAGTTAAGACCTCGTTTAGCCATTCATACAAGTCTCGATTTATGGGACAATTGATTGCGCTACCTTTGCACGGTTAGGATACCGCGGCCGTTAAACCTAAGTCACCGGGCAGGCATCACCTTCAATACTTGTTTAATTTGCTGAAGGCTATGTTTTTGGTAAACAGTCGGGCCTTATTAATTTGCCGAGTTCCTTTCACAGATTTTAATCGCTCTTATAGGCGCTCCTGAGTCGGGTTAACAGGGTTAGTTAATACGTGGTCTTGTAGGGGTTTTTGTATCTGTCTAGGTCTGTTAATAATGTTTCTATGTAAGCTTGCGCCGTTAGAGGGGTGTGGCCCTGTACATGAGGGGCCTAGGATGATTCCTAGGATTGTTATGAGGATGGCAGCGGTTTTGGTGATAAGGGGTATGGTTATTGGGGGGGTTTTGGTTGGTGTGATGAAAGAGGTAATGATTATTCCTGCTGTAATGCTGCCTAGGGCGAGTCGGGTTAGGGGGGCGGTGATTAGTGGGTTGTTTTCGTTTATTGATACTATTGGGGGGATTCGGGTTTGTCCAGCTTGGACTAGGATGGTTATGCGGATGCTGTAGGTTGCGGTGAATGCTGTGGCTATAAGGGTTAGGAGTAGGGCTCAAGTATTTAGGTATGATGTGTTTAAGCTTTCGATGATGAGGTCTTTTGAGTAGAATCCGGCTAGGAATGGGGTTCCTATCAGCGCCAGGTTTCCGATGGTTAGGCAGGAAGTAGTGACTGGGAGTATTTTCTGTAGGCCTCCTATCTTTCGGATATCTTGTTCTCCGTTTAGGTTGTGGATGATAGACCCTGAGCATAGGAATAGTATGGCTTTAAAGAAGGCATGGGTTGAGATGTGTAGGAAGGCTAGTTGTGGGAGGTTTAGTCCGATAGTGACTATTATTAGTCCTAGTTGGCTGGATGTTGAGAAAGCAATGATTTTTTTGATGTCATTTTGGGTTAGGGCGCATGTGGCAGCGAATAGGGTTGATAGAGCACCTAGGCATAGGCAGGCAGTTAGGGCTGTCTGGTTGGTGGCTAGCAGGGGGTGCATGCGGATGAGCAGGAAGATTCCGGCTACTACTATGGTACTGGAGTGCAGTAGGGCTGATACTGGGGTGGGGCCTTCTATTGCTGCGGGCAGTCATGGGTGGAGTCCAAATTGGGCGGATTTTCCTGCGGCTGCGAGGATTAATCCTATGAGGGGGAGGATTGGGGTTTGGTGGGGGTGTACGGCTTGTTGGATCTCTCAGGTGTTGAATGTTGAAGCTAGTCATGCTATGCTCAGGGTCAGTCCGATGTCTCCGATTCGGTTGTAGATTACGGCTCGTAGGGCGGCGGTGTTGGCATCTGCTCGGCCTTGTCATCAGCCGATGAGAAGGAAGGACATGATTCGTACTCCTTCCCAGCCTACGAATAGGAGGAATATGTTGTTTGCGGTTGTTAGGAGGAGTATGGCGACTAGGAATGTCAGTAGGTAGGTGAAAAATTTTGTTACGTATGGCTCTGAGGCCATGTATCATATGGCGAATTGTAGGATTGATCATGTTACAAATAGGGCGATTGGAAGAAATGTTATTGAGTATTGGTCTATTTTTAGGCTCAGGGGGATTTTAAAGTTTATAATGAATTTTCACTCCCAGTGGCAGGTGACAGATTCTACTCCCGAGTAGATGAATGCGGTTGTAGGGGCTAGGCTAATTAGGAATGCGGTTTTAACAGCGCGGGTGGTGGCTTGTGGGGTGTTTTTAAAGTTTTTAAATAGAAATGGCAGGATGATTGGGGTTAGGAGGATTGTCAGCGTGAGTAGTGTGAGGGAGTTGATTAGTAGTGTGGGGTTCACTCCTTTTACTTGGATTTGCACCAAGATGGGTGGTTCCTAAGACCAGTGGATTGCTGTTATCCTTTAAAAGTAAGGGGGCTGAGGTTTTAGGCTCAGATGTAAGAGTTAGCAGCTCTTGTTGGTTAAACCCTCCCCTCGGCAGGTAAGAAGGTTTGAACTTCTATTCTTAGAATCACAGTCTAATGTTTGGTTTAAACTATACTTGCATGAGGGGATTCCGGAGATCAGTTCGGGTTTGAGGATTAGGAGGAATATTGGGATAATGTGGAGTGTTATGAGCAGGTGTTCTCGCGTGGTTGAGTTTTGCATAGATGTGATGTGGGAGGGGGTTGAGCCTCGTTGGGTCATTAGTAGTATGAATAAGGTGTAGGAGGCGGTTAGTAGGGTTGCGATTCCTGTTAGGATGATCGTGAAGGCAGATCAGTTGAATAAGGTGATTATAATGGTTAGCTCTGCTATGAGGTTTGTTGTTGGGGGTAAGGCTATGTTTGTTAGATTGGCCAGCAATCATCAGGTAGCTATGAGTGGTAGGAGAGGTTGTAGGCCTCGTGTGAGTAGTAGAATTCGGCTGTGCGTACGTTCATAGTTTGTGTTGGCTAGGCAGAATAGTATGGAGGAAGTTAGTCCATGGGAAATTATTAGGATCATTGCCCCTGAGAATGATCAGTGGGTTTGGATTATTCCTGCGGCGATAACTAGGCCTATGTGGCTAACGGATGAATAAGCGATTAGTGATTTTAGGTCTGTCTGTCGTAGGCAGATTGAGCTAGTCATTAGGGCGCCTCATAGGGCCAGGGTTAGGAAGGGGTAGTGCAGGAGGTTGGACAGTGGGCCCATAAATAGAGTGACTCGTATAATTCCGTATCCTCCTAGCTTTAGTAGTAGGGCGGCGAGGAGTATTGAGCCTGCGATGGGTGCTTCTACGTGGGCTTTTGGCAGTCAGAGGTGTAGGCCGTATAGTGGGGCTTTTACTATGAATGCTATGAGCAGTGCTAGACCTGATAGTATTCCTGTCCATGAGGTGGATAGGGTTGGGTGGGTTAGTTGTAGGGTTGGCAGGTGCAGGGTGCCAATTTTCACGTATAGGTGTATGATTGTGATTAGCAGGGGTAGAGAGCTTACTAGCGTGTAGAATAGCAGGTAGATGCCAGCGCTTAGGCGTTCTGGTTGGTTCCCCCATCGGGTGATTAAGATTAGGGTGGGAATGAGGGTTGCTTCAAATGAGATGTAAAATAGTGCTAGTTCTGTGGTGGAAAAGGCTAGTAGGATGAATGGCTGGACTGCGACTAAGGTTGAGATAAAGATTCGTTTGCGTTGTAGGGGTTCTTGTTGCAGGTGGTTTTGGCTTGCTATGATTATGAGTGGGAGTAGTCAGCAGGATAGTACTAGGAGGGGGGATGAGATTTGGTCAATTCCTGTTCAGTTGGATAAAAATTTGTAGGGGTAGTAGGTTGGGATTAATCACTGTAGGCTTAGGGCAGCGATTAGAAGACTGTATAAGGTGGTGTTAGTCCATAGAAATTTTGGTGGAGACAGCAGGGCTGTTGGAAGAAGTATGATTGTGGGTAGGATGATTTTTAGCATTGCAGGAGGTTTAGGTTGTGTAGATGGTCGGAGCCATGTGTGCGGGTGGAGGCTACTAGGATGGCCAGGCCTGTGCCCGCCTCACACGCTGAGAAGGTTAGCATGAGAATTGGTACCATGGTGAATGAGGAGACTTGGTTTTCGATGGATCATATTGATAGGCCTACGAATATCGATAATATTATGCTTTCAAGGCATAGTAGGGCGGATACTAGGTGGGTTCGGTGGAAGGCTAGCCCTAGTCCGCTGAAAATGAAGGCTGAGTAGAAGCTTAAATGTAGGGGCGACATAAGAAAGTTACAGGGTTGGCTGTAATCTGCTGGGTCGAAACCAGCTATCTTTTTGGTTAGACTAACTTTCTGTTATTCTGCTCATTCTAGGCCCCCTTGAATTCACTCGTAGGCCAGTCCGAGTGTTAGGAGAAGGAGGATCACTACAGTTCAGGTGAGGGTCATTAGGGGGGATTGGAGTTGGACGGCTCATGGCAGGGGGAGTAGGAGGGCGATTTCTAGGTCGAATAGGATGAACAGGATGGCTACTGAGGAAGAATCGAACTGAGAATGGTAATCGAGCAGATCCAAGTGGGTCGAATCCACATTCGTACGGTGAGAGTTTCTCTGAGTCGGGGTTTATTTGGGCGAGTCAGAAGTTTAATGCGGTTAGGGCGGCGCTTAGGATTGATGATAGGGCGAATATGAACATGAGTGCGTTCATTGCTCTCCTCTGGGTTTATACCAGATTCTAGAGATTGGAAGTCAATTGTAATTAATATACTAGAAGAGCAAGATCCTCATCAGTAGATGGTTATGTAGAGGAATAGTCAGATGACGTCTACGAAGTGTCAGTATCAGGCTGCTGCCTCGAATCCGAAGTGGTGGTCTGATGTAAAGTGGAACTTGATCAGTCAGAAGAGGCAGACGGTCAGGAAGGAGGATCCGATGATTACGTGGAGTCCGTGGAATCCAGTGGCAACGAAGAAGGTAGATCCGTAGACGCTATCGGCGATTGAGAATGGGGCTTCATGGTATTCTATTGCTTGTAGGGCTGTGAAGTAGAATCCCAGGAGGATCGTTAGGGTTAGGGCGTGGATGGCGTGTTTTCGGTTTCCTTCTGTGATGCTGTGATGGGCTCACGTTACGGTAACGCCTGAGGCTAGTAGGATGGCTGTGTTTAGTAGGGGGACTTCTATCGGGTTGAGTGGTTTAATTCCTGTTGGGGGTCATTGGCCTCCTAGTTCTGGGGTTGGGGCCAGGCTCGAGTGGAAGAACGCTCAGAAGAACCCTAAGAAGAAGAATGCTTCGGATGTGATGAAAAGGATTATGCCGTATCGTAGGCCTTTTTGGACTGTGGGAGTGTGATGGCCTTGGAAGGTGCTTTCTCGTACAATGTCTCGTCATCATTGGAGTATTACTAGGAGTATTGAGATGAGGCCTAGGGTTAGTAGTATGGATGAGTTGTAGTGGAATCACATGATTAATCCTGAGGTTGTGAGTAGGGCGGCGGCTGCCCCGAAGATTGGTCAAGGGCTTGGGTCAACTATGTGGTATGAGTGTGCTTGGTGTGCCATTAGATGTTTTCTTGTAAGTATAGGCTTAGAAGGAGCACGAAGACGTAGGCCTGGATTATGGCTACTGCTACTTCTAGGATGGTTAGGAGTAGTAGGATGATTATTGTTAGGATGGATACTGCAGGAAGGGTGGGTATTAATGCAATGGAGGCTGTAGAGACGAGTTGGATGAGTAAGTGTCCTGCTGTAAGGTTGGCTGTAAGGCGGACTCCGAGGGCTAGGGGGCGGATTAGTAGGCTGGTTGTTTCGATCAGGATTAGTGTGGGGATTAGGGGTGTAGGGGTACCTTCGGGTAATAGGTGGGCTAAAGAGGCTGATGGTTGGTTTCGTAGGCCTGTTAGTAGTGTGGCGAGCCATAGTGGGAAGGCTAGGGCTATGTTCATAGATAGTTCATAGATAGTTGTTCATAGAAGCCTTTCCGGCCAAACGAAAAGTCCTACAACCAGAACTAACTACCACAAACGTTGAATGAATCCACGGCTGCCCTCCCCCATACCATACTTTCGAGGAACCGGCCTTCGTCCAAGTACAAGAAAGGAAGGAATCGAACCCTCACATGCTGGTTTCAAGCCAACTGCATTAACCGCTCATGCTTCTTTCTTATGAGACGTTAGTAAACCAATTACATAGCCTTGTCAAGACTAAATCACAGGTAAAAATCCTGTACATCTCATGTGGCCAACCACTCCCAACTAGGATTCCAAGACGCCTCATCACCCATCATAGAAGAACTCGTTGAATTCCACGACCACGCCCTAATCGTTGTCCTAGCTATCTGCAGCCTAGTTCTCTACCTTTTAGCCCACATACTAACAGAAAAACTCTCGTCCAATGCTGTAGACGCCCAAGAAGTAGAGCTGATCTGGACAATCCTACCTGCTATCGTCCTGGTACTCCTCGCCCTCCCATCCCTACAAATCCTCTACATAATGGACGAAATCGACGAACCAGACCTCACCCTAAAAGCCATCGGCCACCAATGATACTGAAGCTACGAATACACAGACTTCAAAGACCTATCATTCGACTCCTACATAGTGCCCACCCCAGACTTACCCAACGGCCACTTCCGACTGCTAGAAGTTGACCACCGCGTAGTTATCCCAATAGAATCCCCCATCCGCGTGATCATTACTGCAGGAGACGTACTCCACTCCTGAGCAGTCCCAACGCTCGGAGTTAAAACAGACGCAATCCCAGGCCGACTAAACCAAACTTCATTCATTACCACCCGGCCTGGGATTTTTTACGGACAATGCTCAGAAATTTGCGGGGCTAATCACAGCTACATACCCATTGTAGTAGAATCAACCCCACTCCCACATTTCGAGGCCTGATCGTCCCTTCTATCATCATCCTAATCATTAAGAAGCTATGCAACAGCACTAGCCTTTTAAGCTAGCCAAAGAGGGACTTCCCCCTCCTTAATGATATGCCACAGCTTAACCCCGCACCATGATTTTCAATCATAATTATAACCTGATTAACCCTAGCACTCCTCATCCAACCAAAACTACTAGCCTTCACCACAACCAACCCCCCATCAAATAAGACCTCCCTCACTACCAAACCCACACCATGATCCTGACCATGAACCTAAGCTTCTTTGACCAATTTTCCAGCCCCAATCTATTTGGCATCCCCTTAATCCTACTATCCCTACTCTTCCCAGCCCTACTATTCCCGTCCCCAAACAACCGATGAATCAACAACCGCCTTTCTACTATCCAAACATGACTCCTTCACCTAATCACAAAACAACTAATAGTCCCACTCAACAAAAATGGCCACAAATGAGCCATAATATTTACATCCCTAATAATCATACTTCTTACAATCAACCTTCTAGGCCTCCTTCCATATACATTCACCCCAACCACCCAACTATCTATGAACATAGCCCTAGCCTTCCCACTATGGCTCGCCACACTACTAACAGGCATGTTTAACCATGTACGTGCCCCAGGGCCGGCTTAAAGTAGGCTCTATTGTCCCACTTTACTGCTAAATCCGCCTTCCAGAAGTGGTTTCACGCTTCTTTCCGTGTGCCCTATGAATAGGGAATGTAGCCCATTTCTTCCACTCCATAGGCTATACCTTGACCTGTCTTATTAGCGGGGTGCTATTGTGTCCACTGTTGTGCTCTCATTCGAGGTGGGCTGGCGACGGCGGTATGTAGGCTGTGTTGGCAAGGGGTGGTTGGGTTAATCGGGGATTATCGATTGTAGAACAGGCTCCTCTAGGTGGGTTTGGGGCACCGCCAAGTCCTTAGAGTTTTAAGCGTTTGTGCTCGTAGTTCTCTGGCGGATACTTCGGTAAAGTAAGTATCAAGATTTAGGGCCAGGCATAGTGGGGTATCTAATCCCAGTTTGGGCCCTGGCTTTCGTGGGTTTAAATCAGTCGTTAGTTCCTAAGATCATCTTAATGGTGTGTTTAGGTGCATCTTGGGCTTATGACAGCTCAGTTGCATTTTGATCTTAGTTAGCTAGGATAGGCATTTTACCACTCTTTACGCCGTGTCAATAGGACGGTTGATTTGGGTTTCTTGTATGACCGCGGTGGCTGGCACAAGATTTACCAACCCTTGAAGTTAGGCTGTTGCTATAACTAAGTCAAGTTTGCACTCATTGCTTAATGTTAATTACTGCTGAATACCCGTGGGGGCGTGGCTTAGCGAGGCGTCTTGGGCTACTACTTGGGTGTGCCTGATACCCGCTCCTCAAGGCCTGTATGGGGGTAGGTGGTCGAGGGCGTTTACACTGGGGCGCGGATACTTGCATGTATATATTTAGCAAAAACCAACCGTAAGGTTAGGACTAAGTCTTTTGTCCGCAGGCATGTTTTATGCCATCTTGGCAACTTCAGTGCCATGCTTTGTGTTAAGCTATGTGGACGGGGGTGTGGTTAGCTGATAGTTGAGTGGTGAGTGAGAGTGAAGTATATGAAATTATTGCTTGTGTTTACTAGTTTTAGTACTGGAGTTTCTCTAAGTCCTAGGACTAGGAGGAAATGGTGTTTCATAGTGTGTAGGCGTCGGGATAGTCCGAGTATCGTCGGGGTATTCCTGCTAGGCCTAGGAAGTGCTGGGGGAAGAACGTTAGGTTTACTCCTGTAAATATTACCCCAAAGTGGGCTTTTGCTCATGTTTGGTGTAGGGTAAACCCAGTGAGTAGTGGGAATCAGTGAGTAAATCCTGCATGAATGGCAAAGACGGCGCCTATGGATAGGACGTAGTGGAAGTGGGCAACTACGTAGTACGTGTCGTGCAGGGCGATGTCTAGGGAAGAGTTTGCAAGAACGATTCCTGTTAATCCTCCGATGGTAAATAGGAAGATAAATCCTAGAGCTCATAGTATTGGGGGGGGTCTCATTTGATTGTTCCTCCGTGCAGGGTGGTTAGTCAGCTAAATACTTTGATTCCGGTAGGGATGGCAATGATTATAGTGGCTGATGTAAAGTAGGCTCGGGTATCAACGTCTATTCCTACTGTAAACATGTGGTGAGCTCAGACGATGAATCCTAGGAAGCCGATGGATAGTATGGCTCAGACTATTCCCATGTAGCCGAAGGGCTCCTTTTTGCCTGAGTAGTACGTGACTACGTGTGAGATGATTCCGAACCCCGGTAGGATCAGAATATAGACTTCTGGGTGTCCGAAGAATCAGAATAGGTGTTGGTACAGGATTGGGTCTCCTCCTCCAGCGGGGTCGAAGAATGTGGTGTTTAGGTTTCGTTCAGTTAGTAATATTGTAATACCGGCGGCGAGTACGGGGAGTGATAGAAGGAGTAGGATGGCGGTAATTAGTACGGATCAGACAAATAGTGGGGTTTGGTATTGTGAGAGTGCGGGGGGTTTTATGTTGATGGCTGTGGTGATAAAGTTGATGGCCCCAAGGATGGAGGAGATACCGGCTAAGTGGAGTGAGAAGATAGCCAGGTCTACTGAAGCTCCGGCGTGGGCAAGGTCACCTGCTAGGGGAGGGTAGACAGTTCAGCCTGTGCCGGCGCCAGCTTCTACAGTGGATGAGGCTAGTAGGAGGAGGAATGATGGGGGGAGGAGTCAAAAGCTTATGTTGTTTATTCGCGGGAATGCTATGTCGGGGGCACCGATTATGAGGGGGACTAATCAGTTGCCGAATCCTCCGATCATGATGGGTATGACTATAAAGAAGCTTATTACAAAGGCGTGAGCGGTAACGATTACATTGTAAATTTGGTCGTCGCCTAGGAGAGTTCCTGGTTGTCCTAGTTCTGCGCGGATTAATAGGCTGAGTGCGGTGCCGACTATTCCTGCTCATGCCCCGAAGATGAGGTACAGGGTGCCAATATCCTTATGGTTAGTGGAAAATAGTCATCGGTTGATGAAGGTGACGGGTAAGATGGCTGAGTGTTGAAGCGTTAGGCTGTAGTCCTTTTTACAGAGGTTTAATTCCTCTTCTTATCGGCTCTGTAGTGAAATTCATGTTGAGTTGCAAGCTCATCGATGCGCACTAGGGTGCGTCAGGGTCTTTGTAGGCAGAAGCCAATTGGTTTAGGCATTTAGCTGTTAACTAGAGTTTTGTGGGATCGAAGCCCATCTGTCTAGGGAGGCTTTAGCTTAATTAAAGCGTCTGACTTGCATTCAGAAGATACAGGTTAATATTCTGTAAGTCTTAATGTGCAGAAACTAAGAGGGTTTAACTCTTATTTAAGGCTTTGAAGGCCTTCGGTTTGGGGTGTTATCCTAAGTTTCTAGACAATGGCATGTATTATTGGGGACAGGGGAAGTAAGAGGATTGATAGTGAGGCAAGGACCGCAGTAGGTGTGCTTGGGGCTTTGCTAGTGTATCATTGTTTTATGTGGTTAGAGGAGTTGGGGGGAAGGGTAATTGTTGAGTGGTATGCGAGGCGTAGGTAGAAGAAGAGGCTGAGCAGTGATAGCATGGCAATTGCCATGGCTGCTGGTGTTATTTCCTGTTTAGTTAGTTCTTGGATGATAAGTCACTTTGGTATAAAGCCTGTTAATGGGGGGAGGCCTGCTAGGGATAAAAGTACTAGTATTAGGGTGGCGTTTAGCACTGGGGTTTTTGTTCATGAGGTTGTGATCATGGATAGGTTAAGGGCTTTGATTTTGTTAAGGGCTAGGAATACGGCTGATGTTATGATTGTGTATAGGTAGAAGGTAAGTAAGGCCAATTTGGGGCTGTAAACTAGGATGATGGCGATTCAGCCTAAGTGGGAGATGGACGAGAAGGCTAGGATTTTGCGTGTTTGTGTTTGGTTCAGTCCTATTCAGCCTCCTAGTGCTGTTGAGGCTAGGGCCATGGCGGTGAGTAGAGCTGGGTCGAGGGATTTGGATGTTAGTAGGAGCAGGGTTAGTGGGGGGAATTTTATGAGGGTCGAGAGTAGCAGGGCTGTTATTAGTGGCGATCCTTGTAGTACTTCTGGGAATCAGAAGTGAAATGGCACTAGGCCCAGTTTAATAGCGATTGCTGCTGTCAGTAGTAGACAGGAGGTTGGGTGGTTTATTTGTGTAATGTCTCATTGGCCGGTGACTCAGGCATTGGTTATGCTAGAGAATAGGACCAGGGCGGAAGCAGCTGCTTGGGTTAGGAAGTATTTCGTTGCGGCTTCTACTGCTCGTGGGTGGTGGGATTTGGCCATTAGGGGAATGATGGCTAGTGCGTTGATCTCCAGTCCTGTCCAGGCCAGAACTCAGTGGTTGCTGGAAATTGTGATTGTGGTGCCCAAGATGAGGCTGAAGGTTATGATTGGGGTCGCGTAAGGGTTCATTAGTAGAGGAGGGGGTTAAACCATCATTTTCGGGGTATGGGCCCGATAGCTTGATTAGCTGACTCTACTAGAAAATAATATAAGGGAAGTATGGAGAATTTTGATTTCTCTTGTGTGGGTTCAATTCCTACTTTTCTAAGGTCAACAGGAAATGAGAGGGCTGTTATACCTCTATGTTCACTTTATCATAGTGACCCTTTGTAGTTCAGGCACATTTCCTTATGTAAGGAGGTAGGCCTGCATAGCAGATAGGTATGCTGATGTGTCAGAGGCACAGAGCTAGTGTGAGGGGTAGGAAGTTTTTTCATAGTAGGTGCATTAGTTGGTCATATCGGAATCGTGGGTATGAAGCTCGGACCCATAAGAAACCAGAAGATAGTAGGAGGACTTTTGTGGCTAGGATGACGGGGAATAGTTCTGTGGGTGGCCCTAGGGCGCTTGGGTTTAGGAATATGATGGCTGTAAGTGTATTTATTAGCATAATGTTCGCATATTCAGCTAGGAAGAATAAGGCGAAGGGTCCTGCGGCGTATTCAACGTTAAACCCTGAGACTAGCTCAGATTCACCCTCTGTGAGGTCAAAAGGAGCTCGGTTTGTCTCTGCTAGGGTGGATACGTATCATATTATTGCTAGGGGTCATGAGGAGAAAATGAAGTATAGAGGCTCCTGTGCGACGGCAAAGGAGCTGAGTGTGTAGCTTCCGCTTAGTATGATTATTGATAGCAGGATTATGGCCAGTGTCACTTCGTATGAAATGGTCTGTGCTACTGCCCGTAGGGCTCCGATTAGTGCGTATTTTGAGTTCGAGGCTCAGCCTGATCATAGGACTGAGTAGACGGCTAGGCTTGACATGGCTATTAGGAAGAGAACTCCGAGGTTTAGATCTGCTAGGGGAAATGGGAGTGGTAGTGGTGCTCAAGTGGTGAGGGCTAGGACAAGGGCTAGTATTGGTATCAGAATGAATAGAAGTGGGGAAGAGGTAGAGGGTCGGATGGGCTCTTTGGTAAATAGTTTCAGTCCGTCCGCAAATGGTTGAAGTAGGCCAAAAGGCCCGACAACGTTAGGGCCTTTGCGGGATTGTATGTAGCTTAGGATTTTCCGTTCTGCTAGGGTTAGGAAGGCTACGGCAATCAGGATTGGGATGATGTATAGGAGGGATATAATGAGGCAGCTTAGTGTTGTTATTTGAATCATGGGTGAAGCTAGGGAGAGGATTTGAACCTCTGGGGAAAGGGCTTAAGCCTTCTGCACTTGCCGGGCTCTGCCACTCTAGCTGGTCCTTTTCTAGGATTGAAAGTGGTGGGGGAAGGCCCTCTTCACGGTTTAGTTGGTTTCACTGCTTAGAGGGGGGGGGCGTGCTTGTGGTATTGGCCCCACTTTCCCGGTCCTTTCGTACTGGGGAGAGTGTGTCATAGATAGAAACCGACCTGGATTGCTCCGGTCTGAACTCAGATCACGTAGGACTGTTAATCGTTGAACAAACGAACCCTTAATAGCGGCTGCACCATTAGGATGTCCTGATCCAACATCGAGGTCGTAAACCCCCCTGTCGATATGGGCTCTTGAGGGGGATTGCGCTGTTATCCCTGGGGTAGCTTGGTCCATTAATCAATTATATTGGGTCTGGTCACTGTTAGCACTTTGAGGGGTAGCTCTAGGTAAAGAGGTATGGTCTTGTTTTTGGAGGATTTGTTCTCCTCCAAGGTCGCCCCAACCGAAAAATATCGACCAGGCTCTGCGATGGTAGTGGCCCCAGTGGGGTTGATTGAGGATTCGCGGTGGTCGTTGATTTTTAAGTTCCACAGGGTCTTCTCGTCTTATGTTCACATCCCCGCTTTTGCACGGGGAGATCAATTTCACTGATTATCTGTGAGAGACAGTTAAGACCTCGTTTAGCCATTCATACAAGTCTCGATTTATGGGACAATTGATTGCGCTACCTTTGCACGGTTAGGATACCGCGGCCGTTAAACCTAAGTCACCGGGCAGGCATCACCTTCAATACTTGTTTAATTTGCTGAAGGCTATGTTTTTGGTAAACAGTCGGGCCTTATTAATTTGCCGAGTTCCTTTCACAGATTTTAATCGCTCTTATAGGCGCTCCTGAGTCGGGTTAACAGGGTTAGTTAATACGTGGTCTTGTAGGGGTTTTTGTATCTGTCTAGGTCTGTTAATAATGTTTCTATGTAAGCTTGCGCCGTTAGAGGGGTGTGGCCCTGAGTTACTTATTTTAGCATTAATTCTCCTATATTCATAGGTTGACCTGTTTGTGATAAGGGAATCATCTTATTTTGGTATTTTTAGGTGGTGGAGCTTTGACGCACTCTTTTTTGATGGCTGCTTTAGGGCCCACGGTAGGATCAGTAGTAAGAATTATCCGCTAGTCGAGGTTGTGTCCTTTTTTAATGGAGCTGTCCCTCCATTAAATAGCTCTTAATCATCTCATTAGGGTTCAGGATGTCCGGTAGGGAGGATTAAGGGGGAACTTAGATTCGTTTCACAGGTAACCAGCTATCACCCAGCTCGGTTGGCTTTTCACCTCTACTGACAAGTCATCCCACTCTTTTGCAACAGAGACGGGTTCGCTCTCTTTAACTGCTTGAAAGTAGCTCGCTTGGGTTTCGGGGGGGCAAACTTTAGTTCACTTTGCTTGGTTGTTCTCGCTAAACCATGATGCAAAAGGTACAAGGGTTGATCTTTGCTGTCTGTCGCTTTGATTGTTTCACTGCTATTTCATCTTTCCCTTACGGTACTGGGGTCTCTATCGCGTCTAAGTGTCTTTTCTATCGCCTATACTAAGACTGTAAAATGCTTTAGTTTAATTAGTTTAGTAAATTCTTTAGTTTTGGTGTACTATTTGTGTGGTTGAGCTAGAGGGGGGGCTTCAAGACGATCCGGTCTAGTAGATATCTTTCAGGTGTAAGCTGAGTGCTTTGGTGTTATAGCTACGTCTTGATATTCTAAGTACACCTTCCGGTACACTTACCTTGTTACGACTTACCTCATCTTCAGCGTATTTATGGTATTAGTTATGTGGGATGTGGCTTTTGAGGAGGGTGACGGGCGGTATGTACGTGCCCCAGGGCCGGCTTAAAGTAGGCTCTATTGTCCCACTTTACTGCTAAATCCGCCTTCCAGAAGTGGTTTCACGCTTCTTTCCGTGTGCCCTATGAATAGGGAATGTAGCCCATTTCTTCCACTCCATAGGCTATACCTTGACCTGTCTTATTAGCGGGGTGCTATTGTGTCCACTGTTGTGCTCTCATTCGAGGTGGGCTGGCGACGGCGGTATGTAGGCTGTGTTGGCAAGGGGTGGTTGGGTTAATCGGGGATTATCGATTGTAGAACAGGCTCCTCTAGGTGGGTTTGGGGCACCGCCAAGTCCTTAGAGTTTTAAGCGTTTGTGCTCGTAGTTCTCTGGCGGATACTTCGGTAAAGTAAGTATCAAGATTTAGGGCCAGGCATAGTGGGGTATCTAATCCCAGTTTGGGCCCTGGCTTTCGTGGGTTTAAATCAGTCGTTAGTTCCTAAGATCATCTTAATGGTGTGTTTAGGTGCATCTTGGGCTTATGACAGCTCAGTTGCATTTTGATCTTAGTTAGCTAGGATAGGCATTTTACCACTCTTTACGCCGTGTCAATAGGACGGTTGATTTGGGTTTCTTGTATGACCGCGGTGGCTGGCACAAGATTTACCAACCCTTGAAGTTAGGCTGTTGCTATAACTAAGTCAAGTTTGCACTCATTGCTTAATGTTAATTACTGCTGAATACCCGTGGGGGCGTGGCTTAGCGAGGCGTCTTGGGCTACTACTTGGGTGTGCCTGATACCCGCTCCTCAAGGCCTGTATGGGGGTAGGTGGTCGAGGGCGTTTACACTGGGGCGCGGATACTTGCATGTATATATTTAGCAAAAACCAACCGTAAGGTTAGGACTAAGTCTTTTGTCCGCAGGCATGTTTTATGCCATCTTGGCAACTTCAGTGCCATGCTTTGTGTTAAGCTATGTGGACGGGGGTGTGGTTAGCTGATAGTTGAGTGGTGAGTGAGAGTGAAGTATATGAAATTATTGCTTGTGTTTACTATTTTTAGTACTGGAGTTTCTCTAATAAGTTTAAGTTATTTTGTATGTGTTTGTGTGTATATGTACATCGTTCCGATGATGTCATGGAAGGGATGATTAATGGAGTTTTAGAGGTAGTTTGCTGGGATTGGGCGATGAAGGTTTATGCTACATGGTGGTTAGCGAAAGTTTACTGGTTTAGTTTGTGAAGCGCAGGGGTTGCGCTTAATGATTTGTTGTTTTGTGCTATGTCCAACGAGCATTCATCCAATAGCCCCATTTAACCCGGAGGGTGGAGGTAACATTAACTGAATGTGGTCAAAGTGCATCAGTGTCAGGATGATTCCCCATATACGCCAACCGTCTCATCGAGGGACCCTTGAAATATAGGATAGGCCGTGAGGCAGGTGTGTCCAGGCTTAGATTGTGGGACCCCCGAGATCACTGGGAATAGCCACCTGTGAGGTAACCCTGGAAAAAATAAGAGGAACCAGAGGCGCCAAAAAGCTGGAACATGCCGCGATTACGCATTGAGAAGGTGAAAGTACTCACAGATGCCACTTTGAAGGGCAAGGAGGGGTGAGTGAACCCAATGGATGGCCCTGACCGAGGAACCAGAGGCGCAAAAATGTGAGGAGGGCGAGGGGTTTAGGGGGAACGTATGGGCCTGAAGCTAGTCATACCGGACATTATGTGCAACGGGTTGCTGATTTCACGTGAGGAGTACGATTAATAAATCCGTCTGATACGAACTGCATGAGATATGTGGTGGAGAGTTGTTGTTGGAGCATGTCCTGTGAGCATTCATTAAAATGGGGTCTTGTTATGCGCTTGAGTGGAGTTGTATTGGGTGTTGTGGGGTATGGTCCTAGAACATTCATGCCGGGTGGTTTGGTAGGAGTGTGTTTAAGGGTTTAATGGCCGTGTACATGTATGGGTTTAGCACCTGCTTATAAGATAGTCCGTATATAATGTATATTACTGGTACTATAGTATGTATGTATATGGGGTATATAAATTTATGCACGAATATGCATAACCAAATACCCCCGCCTCGGGGGGGGAGGGGGGGGGGGTTAAGCATAATGGCATAGATGGGGTAGAATTATTGGGGGCTTGCGGTTAGTTCCTGTAGTTGAGAACAATGGCGGCTTTTCGAGCCGCAGGCCTCGGGTAGTGTCCGGGCAGGAATAATGACTTATTTTATGTTTTTTTTAGGGATTTGCTTTGCGGTGGGTGTTTTGGGTGTGGCGTCGAATCCTTCGCCGTATTATGGGGTTGTTGGTTTGGTGTTAGCGTCTGTGGCGGGGTGCGGGTGGTTGCTGGGCCTTGGGGTTTCGTTCGTGGCTTTAGTGCTGTTTATGGTGTATTTGGGGGGTATGCTGGTGGTGTTTGTTTATTCAGTAGCTTTAGCAGCGGAGCCTTTCCCTGGGGCTTGGGGGGATTGACGGGTGATTGGATGTGCAGTAGCGTTTGTGGCAATTGTTTTTGGGGGGTTGGTGTTTGGGGGGTTTATGGGGGCTTGGAAGTTCGGGGTTTCTACTGTGAATAATGTTGGGGTGTTTGTTGTTCGGTCGGATTTTAGTGGAGTTTCCATGTTTTATTCACATGGGGCAGGGATGTTTTTAGTGGCGGGTTGGGGGCTGTTGTTGACTTTGTTGTATTGGAGCTTGTGCGGGGGTTGTCGCGGGGTGCTATTCGGGCGGTTTAGGGGTTAGGGTCAGAGAATAGTTTATTGAAAATGCCAGCTTTGGGAGCTGGAGATAAAGGTTTGAGTCCTTTTTTTCTGAGTTTGGGGTACTCTAAGAAGTGGTAAGTCTTCAATCTTTGGTTTACAAGACCAATGTTTTTATAAACTATTAGAGTATTTAGCAGTTGAGTATTTTGTTTTCTAGGGCGCTTGCGGCGGGGAGGAGAAATAGGAGGATAGTGAAGTAGGCGATTGAAGCGAGTTGGCCGATGATGATGAATGGGTGTTCGACGGGTTGGCTTCCTACTCATGTTAGGACGAGGAGGTCGGCGACTAGTACTCAGAATAGGAGCTGGGAGAGTGGTCGGAATGTTATTGCTCGTTGTTTTGATTTGTGCAGGAATGGGATTAGGAATAGGATCAGTACGGAGGCGGCCAGTGCTAATACGCCTCCTAGTTTATTTGGGATTGAACGTAGGATGGCGTAGGCGAATAGGAAGTATCATTCTGGCTTGATGTGTGGTGGGGTTACTAGCGGGTTTGCTGGGGTGAAGTTTTCTGGGTCTCCCAGGAGGTTAACCGCTCATGCTTCTTTCTTATGAGACGTTAGTAAACCAATTACATAGCCTTGTCAAGACTAAATCACAGGTAAAAATCCTGTACATCTCATGTGGCCAACCACTCCCAACTAGGATTCCAAGACGCCTCATCACCCATCATAGAAGAACTCGTTGAATTCCACGACCACGCCCTAATCGTTGCCCTAGCTATCTGCAGCCTAGTTCTCTACCTTTTAGCCCACATACTAACAGAAAAACTCTCGTCCAATGCTGTAGACGCCCAAGAAGTAGAGCTGATCTGGACAATCCTACCTGCTATCGTCCTGGTACTCCTCGCCCTCCCATCCCTACAAATCCTCTACATAATGGACAAAATCGATGAACCAGACCTCACCCTAAAAGCCATCGGCCACCAATGATACTGAAGCTACGAATACACAGACTTCAAAGACCTATCCTTCGACTCCTACATAGTGCCCACCCCAGACTTACCCAACGGCCACTTCCGACTGCTAGAAGTTGACCACCGCGTAGTTATCCCAATAGAATCCCCCATCCGCGTGATCATTACTGCAGGAGACGTACTCCACTCCTGAGCAGTCCCAACGCTCGGAGTTAAAACAGACGCAATCCCAGGCCGACTAAACCAAACTTCATTCATTACCACCCGGCCTGGGATTTTTTACGGACAATGCTCAGAAATTTGCGGGGCTAATCACAGCTACATACCCATTGTAGTAGAATCAACCCCACTCCCACATTTCGAGGCCTGATCGTCCCTTCTATCATCATCCTAATCATTAAGAAGCTATGCAACAGCACTAGCCTTTTAAGCTAGCCAAAGAGGGACTTCCCCCTCCTTAATGATATGCCACAGCTTAACCCCGCACCATGATTTTCAATCATAATTATAACCTGATTAACCCTAGCACTCCTCATCCAACCAAAACTACTAGCCTTCACCACAACCAACCCCCCATCAAATAAGACCTCCCTCACTACCAAACCCACACCATGATCCTGACCATGAACCTAAGCTTCTTTGACCAATTTTCCAGCCCCAATCTATTCGGCATCCCCTTAATCCTACTATCCCTACTCTTCCCAGCCCTACTATTCCCGTCCCCAAACAACCGATGAATCAACAACCGCCTTTCTACTATCCAAACATGACTCCTTCACCTAATCACAAAACAACTAATAGTCCCACTCAACAAAAATGGCCACAAATGAGCCATAATATTTACATCCCTAATAATCATACTTCTTACAATCAACCTTCTAGGCCTCCTTCCATATACATTCACCCCAACCACCCAACTATCTATGAACATAGCCCTAGCCTTCCCACTATGGCTCGCCACACTACTAACAGGCCTACGAAACCAACCATCAGCCTCTTTAGCCCACCTATTACCCGAAGGTACCCCTACACCCCTAATCCCCGCACTAATCCTGATCGAAACAACCAGCCTACTAATCCGCCCCCTAGCCCTCGGAGTCCGCCTTACAGCCAACCTTACAGCAGGACACTTACTCATCCAACTCATCTCTACAGCCTCCATTGCATTAATACCCACCCTTCCTGCAGTATCCATCCTAACAATAATCATCCTACTACTCCTAACCATCCTAGAAGTAGCAGTAGCCATAATCCAGGCCTACGTCTTCGTGCTCCTTCTAAGCCTATACTTACAAGAAAACATCTAATGGCACACCAAGCACACTCATACCACATAGTTGACCCAAGCCCTTGACCAATCTTCGGGGCAGCCGCCGCCCTACTCACAACCTCAGGATTAATCATGTGATTCCACTACAACTCATCCATACTACTAACCCTAGGCCTCATCTCAATACTCCTAGTAATACTCCAATGATGACGAGACATTGTACGAGAAAGCACCTTCCAAGGCCATCACACTCCCACAGTCCAAAAAGGCCTACGATACGGCATAATCCTTTTCATCACATCCGAAGCATTCTTCTTCTTAGGGTTCTTCTGAGCGTTCTTCCACTCGAGCCTGGCCCCAACCCCAGAACTAGGAGGCCAATGACCCCCAACAGGAATTAAACCACTCAACCCGATAGAAGTCCCCCTACTAAACACAGCCATCCTACTAGCCTCAGGCATTACCGTAACGTGAGCCCATCACAGCATCACAGAAGGAAACCGAAAACACGCCATCCACGCCCTAACCCTAACGATCCTCTTGGGATTCTACTTCACAGCCCTACAAGCAATAGAATACCACGAAGCCCCATTCTCAATCGCCGATAGCGTCTACGGATCTACCTTCTTCGTTGCCACTGGATTCCACGGACTCCACGTAATCATCGGATCCTCCTTCCTGACCGTCTGCCTCTTCCGACTGATCAAGTTCCACTTTACATCAGACCACCACTTCGGATTCGAGGCAGCAGCCTGATACTGACACTTCGTAGACGTCATCTGACTATTCCTCTACATAACCATCTACTGATGAGGATCTTGCTCTTCTAGTATATTAATTACAATTGACTTCCAATCTCTAGAATCTGGTATAAACCCAGAGGAGAGCAATGAACGCACTCATGTTCATATTCGCCCTATCATCAATCCTAAGCGCCGCCCTAACCGCATTAAACTTCTGACTCGCCCAAATAAACCCCGACTCAGAGAAACTCTCACCGTACGAATGTGGATTCGACCCACTTGGATCTGCTCGATTACCATTCTCAGTCCGATTCTTCCTCAGTAGCCATCCTGTTCGTCCTATTCGACCTAGAAATCGCCCTCCTACTCCCCCTGCCATGAGCCGTCCAACTCCAATCCCCCCTAATGACCCTCACCTGAACTGTAGTGATCCTCCTTCTCCTAACACTCGGACTGGCCTACGAGTGAATTCAAGGGGGCCTAGAATGAGCAGAATAACAGAAAGTTAGTCTAACCAAAAAGATAGCTGGTTTCGACCCAGCAGATTACAGCCAACCCTGTAACTTTCTTATGTCGCCCCTACATTTAAGCTTCTACTCAGCCTTCATTTTCAGCGGACTAGGGCTAGCCTTCCACCGAACCCACCTAGTATCCGCCCTACTATGCCTTGAAAGCATAATATTATCGATATTCGTAGGCCTATCAATATGATCCATCGAAAACCAAGTCTCCTCATTCACCATGGTACCAATTCTCATGCTAACCTTCTCAGCGTGTGAGGCGGGCACAGGCCTGGCCATCCTAGTAGCCTCCACCCGCACACATGGCTCTGACCATCTACACAACCTAAACCTCCTGCAATGCTAAAAATCATCCTACCCACAATCATACTTCTTCCAACAGCCCTGCTGTCTCCACCAAAATTTCTATGGACTAACACCACCTTATACAGCCTCCTAATCGCTGCCCTAAGCCTACAGTGATTAATCCCAACCTACTACCCCTACAAATTTTTATCCAACTGAACAGGAATTGACCAAATCTCATCCCCCCTCCTAGTACTATCCTGCTGACTACTCCCACTCATAATCATAGCAAGCCAAAACCACCTGCAACAAGAACCCCTACAACGCAAACGAATCTTTATCTCAACCTTAGTCGCAGTCCAGCCATTCATCCTACTAGCCTTTTCCACCACAGAACTAGCACTATTTTACATCTCATTTGAAGCAACCCTCATTCCCACCCTAATCTTAATCACCCGATGGGGGAACCAACCAGAACGCCTAAGCGCTGGCATCTACCTGCTATTCTACACGCCAGTAAGCTCTCTACCCCTGCTAATCACAATCATACACCTATACGTGAAAATTGGCACCCTGCACCTGCCAACCCTACAACTAACCCACCCAACCCTATCCACCTCATGGACAGGAATACTATCAGGTCTAGCACTGCTCATAGCATTCATAGTAAAAGCCCCACTATACGGCCTACACCTCTGACTGCCAAAAGCCCACGTAGAAGCACCCATCGCAGGCTCAATACTCCTCGCCGCCCTACTACTAAAGCTAGGAGGATACGGAATTATACGAGTCACTCTATTTATGGGCCCACTGTCCAACCTCCTGCACTACCCCTTCCTAACCCTGGCCCTATGAGGCGCCCTAATGACTAGCTCAATCTGCCTACGACAGACAGACCTAAAATCACTAATCGCTTATTCATCCGTTAGCCACATAGGCCTAGTTATCGCCGCAGGAATAATCCAAACCCACTGATCATTCTCAGGGGCAATGATCCTAATAATTTCCCATGGACTAACTTCCTCCATACTATTCTGCCTAGCCAACACAAACTATGAACGTACGCACAGCCGAATTCTACTACTCACACGAGGCCTACAACCTCTCCTACCACTCATAGCTACCTGATGATTGCTGGCCAATCTAACAAACATAGCCTTACCCCCAACAACAAACCTCATAGCAGAGCTAACCATTATAATCACCTTATTCAACTGATCTGCCTTCACGATCATCCTAACAGGAATCGCAACCCTACTAACCGCCTCCTACACCTTATTCATACTACTAATGACCCAACGAGGCTCAATCCCCTCCCACATCACATCTATGCAAAACTCAACCACGCGAGAACACCTGCTCATAACACTCCACATTATCCCAATATTCCTCCTAATCCTCAAACCCGAACTGATCTCCGGAATCCCCTCATGCAAGTATAGTTTAAACCAAACATTAGACTGTGATTCTAAGAATAGAAGTTCAAACCTTCTTACCTGCCGAGGGGAGGGTTTAACCAACAAGAGCTGCTAACTCTTACATCTGAGCCTAAAACCTCAGCCCCCTTACTTTTAAAGGATAACAGCAATCCACTGGTCTTAGGAACCACCCATCTTGGTGCAAATCCAAGTAAAAGTAGTGAACCCCACACTACTAATCAACTCCCTCACACTACTCACGCTGACAATCCTCCTAACCCCAATCATCCTGCCATTTCTATTTAAAAACTTTAAAAACACCCCACAAGCCACCACCCGCGCTGTTAAAACCGCATTCCTAATTAGCCTAGCCCCTACAACCGCATTCATCTACTCGGGAGTAGAATCTGTCACCTGCCACTGGGAGTGAAAATTCATTATAAACTTTAAAATCCCCCTGAGCCTAAAAATAGACCAATACTCAATAACATTTCTTCCAATCGCCCTATTTGTAACATGATCAATCCTACAATTCGCCATATGATACATGGCCTCAGAGCCATACGTAACAAAATTTTTCACCTACCTACTGACATTCCTAGTCGCCATACTCCTCCTAACAACCGCAAACAACATATTCCTCCTATTCGTAGGCTGGGAAGGAGTACGAATCATGTCCTTCCTTCTCATCGGCTGATGACAAGGCCGAGCAGATGCCAACACCGCCGCCCTACGAGCCGTAATCTACAACCGAATCGGAGACATCGGACTGATCCTGAGCATAGCATGACTAGCTTCAACATTCAACACCTGAGAGATCCAACAAGCCGTACACCCCCACCAAACCCCAATCCTCCCCCTCATAGGATTAATCCTCGCAGCCACAGGAAAATCCGCCCAATTTGGACTCCACCCATGACTGCCCGCAGCAATAGAAGGCCCCACCCCAGTGTCAGCCCTACTGCACTCCAGTACCAAAGTAGTAGCCGGAATCTTCCTGCTCATCCGCATGCACCCCCTGCTAGCCACCAACCAGACAGCCCTAACTGCCTGCCTATGCCTAGGTGCTCTATCAACCCTATTTGCTGCCACATGCGCCCTAACCCAAAATGACATCAAAAAAATCATTGCTTTCTCAACATCCAGCCAACTAGGACTAATAATAGTCACTATCGGACTAAACCTCCCACAACTAGCCTTCCTACACATCTCAACCCATGCCTTCTTTAAAGCCATACTATTCCTATGCTCAGGGTCTATCATCCACAACCTAAACGGAGAACAAGATATCCGAAAGATAGGAGGCCTACAGAAAATACTCCCAGTCACTACTTCCTGCCTAACCATCGGAAACCTGGCGCTGATAGGAACCCCATTCCTAGCCGGATTCTACTCAAAAGACCTCATCATCGAAAGCTTAAACACATCATACCTAAATACTTGAGCCCTACTCCTAACCCTTATAGCCACAGCATTCACCGCAACCTACAGCATCCGCATAACCATCCTAGTCCAAGCTGGACAAACCCGAATCCCCCCAATAGTATCAATAAACGAAAACAACCCACTAATCACCGCCCCCCTAACCCGACTCGCCCTAGGCAGCATTACAGCAGGAATAATCATTACCTCTTTCATCACACCAACCAAAACCCCCCCAATAACCATACCCCTTATCACCAAAACCGCTGCCATCCTCATAACAATCCTAGGAATCATCCTAGGCCCCTCATGTACAGGGCCACACCCCTCTAACGGCGCAAGCTTACATAGAAACATTATTAACAGACCTAGACAGATACAAAAACCCCTACAAGACCACGTATTAACTAACCCTGTTAACCCGACTCAGGAGCGCCTATAAGAGCGATTAAAATCTGTGAAAGGAACTCGGCAAATTAATAAGGCCCGACTGTTTACCAAAAACATAGCCTTCAGCAAATTAAACAAGTATTGAAGGTGATGCCTGCCCGGTGACTTAGGTTTAACGGCCGCGGTATCCTAACCGTGCAAAGGTAGCGCAATCAATTGTCCCATAAATCGAGACTTGTATGAATGGCTAAACGAGGTCTTAACTGTCTCTCACAGATAATCAGTGAAATTGATCTCCCCGTGCAAAAGCGGGGATGTGAACATAAGACGAGAAGACCCTGTGGAACTTAAAAATCAACGACCACCGCGAATCCTCAATCAACCCCACTGGGGCCACTACCATCGCAGAGCCTGGTCGATATTTTTCGGTTGGGGCGACCTTGGAGGAGAACAAATCCTCCAAAAACAAGACCATACCTCTTTACCTAGAGCTACCCCTCAAAGTGCTAACAGTGACCAGACCCAATATAATTGATTAATGGACCAAGCTACCCCAGGGATAACAGCGCAATCCCCCTCAAGAGCCCATATCGACAGGGGGGTTTACGACCTCGATGTTGGATCAGGACATCCTAATGGTGCAGCCGCTATTAAGGGTTCGTTTGTTCAACGATTAACAGTCCTACGTGATCTGAGTTCAGACCGGAGCAATCCAGGTCGGTTTCTATCTATGACACACTCTCCCCAGTACGAAAGGACCGGGAAAGTGGGGCCAATACCACAAGCACGCCCCCCCCCTCTAAGCAGTGAAACCAACTAAACCGTGAAGAGGGCCTTCCCCCACCACTTTCAATCCTAGAAAAGGACCAGCTAGAGTGGCAGAGCCCGGCAAGTGCAGAAGGCTTAAGCCCTTTCCCCAGAGGTTCAAATCCTCTCCCTAGCTTCACCCATGATTCAAATAACAACACTAAGCTGCCTCGTTATATCCCTCCTATACATCATCCCAATCCTGATTGCCGTAGCCTTCCTAACCCTAGTAGAACGGAAAATCCTAAGCTACATACAATCCCGCAAAGGCCCTAACGTTGTCGGGCCTTTTGGCCTACTTCAACCATTTGCGGACGGACTGAAACTATTTACCAAAGAGCCCATCCGACCCTCTACCTCTTCCCCACTTCTATTCATTCTGATACCAATACTAGCCCTTGTCCTAGCCCTCACCACTTGAGCACCACTACCACTCCCATTTCCCCTAGCAGATCTAAACCTCGGAGTTCTCTTCCTAATAGCCATGTCAAGCCTAGCCGTCTACTCAGTCCTATGATCAGGCTGAGCCTCGAACTCAAAATACGCACTAATCGGAGCCCTACGGGCAGTAGCACAGACCATTTCATACGAAGTGACACTGGCCATAATCCTGCTATCAATAATCATACTAAGCGGAAGCTACACACTCAGCTCCTTTGCCGTCGCACAGGAGCCTCTATACTTCATTTTCTCCTCATGACCCCTAGCAATAATATGATACGTATCCACCCTAGCAGAGACAAACCGAGCTCCTTTTGACCTCACAGAGGGCGAATCTGAGCTAGTCTCAGGGTTTAACGTTGAATACGCCGCAGGACCCTTCGCCTTATTCTTCCTAGCTGAATATGCGAACATTATGCTAATAAATACACTTACAGCCATCATATTCCTAAACCCAAGCGCCCTAGGGCCACCCACAGAACTATTCCCCGTCATCCTAGCCACAAAAGTCCTCCTACTATCTTCTGGTTTCTTATGGGTCCGAGCTTCATACCCACGATTCCGATATGACCAACTAATGCACCTACTATGAAAAAACTTCCTACCCCTCACACTAGCTCTGTGCCTCTGACACATCAGCATACCTATCTGCTATGCAGGCCTACCTCCTTACATAAGGAAATGTGCCTGAACTACAAAGGGTCACTATGATAAAGTGAACATAGAGGTATAACAGCCCTCTCATTTCCTGTTGACCTTAGAAAAGTAGGAATTGAACCCACACAAGAGAAATCAAAATTCTCCATACTTCCCTTATATTATTTTCTAGTAGAGTCAGCTAATCAAGCTATCGGGCCCATACCCCGAAAATGATGGTTTAACCCCCTCCTCTACTAATGAACCCTTACGCGACCCCAATCATAACCTTCAGCCTCATCTTGGGCACCACAATCACAATTTCCAGCAACCACTGAGTTCTGGCCTGGACAGGACTGGAGATCAACGCACTAGCCATCATTCCCCTAATTGCCAAATCCCACCACCCACGAGCAGTAGAAGCCGCAACGAAATACTTCCTAACCCAAGCAGCTGCTTCCGCCCTGGTCCTATTCTCTAGCATAACCAATGCCTGAGTCACCGGCCAATGAGACATCACACAAATAAACCACCCAACCTCCTGTCTACTACTGACAGCAGCAATCGCTATTAAACTGGGCCTAGTGCCATTTCACTTCTGATTCCCAGAAGTACTACAAGGATCGCCACTAATAACAGCCCTGCTACTCTCGACCCTCATAAAATTCCCCCCACTAACCCTGCTCCTACTAACATCCAAATCCCTCGACCCAGCTCTACTCACCGCCATGGCCCTAGCCTCAACAGCACTAGGAGGCTGAATAGGACTGAACCAAACACAAACACGCAAAATCCTAGCCTTCTCGTCCATCTCCCACTTAGGCTGAATCGCCATCATCCTAGTTTACAGCCCCAAATTGGCCTTACTTACCTTCTACCTATACACAATCATAACATCAGCCGTATTCCTAGCCCTTAACAAAATCAAAGCCCTTAACCTATCCATGATCACAACCTCATGAACAAAAACCCCAGTGCTAAACGCCACCCTAATACTAGTACTTTTATCCCTAGCAGGCCTCCCCCCATTAACAGGCTTTATACCAAAGTGACTTATCATCCAAGAACTAACTAAACAGGAAATAACACCAGCAGCCATGGCAATTGCCATGCTATCACTGCTCAGCCTCTTCTTCTACCTACGCCTCGCATACCACTCAACAATTACCCTTCCCCCCAACTCCTCTAACCACATAAAACAATGATACACTAGCAAAGCCCCAAGCACACCTACTGCGGTCCTTGCCTCACTATCAATCCTCTTACTTCCCCTGTCCCCAATAATACATGCCATTGTCTAGAAACTTAGGATAACACCCCAAACCGAAGGCCTTCAAAGCCTTAAATAAGAGTTAAACCCTCTTAGTTTCTGCACATTAAGACTTACAGAATATTAACCTGTATCTTCTGAATGCAAGTCAGACGCTTTAATTAAGCTAAAGCCTCCCTAGACAGATGGGCTTCGATCCCACAAAACTCTAGTTAACAGCTAAATGCCTAAACCAATTGGCTTCTGCCTACAAAGACCCTGACGCACCCTAGTGCGCATCGATGAGCTTGCAACTCAACATGAATTTCACTACAGAGCCGATAAGAAGAGGAATTAAACCTCTGTAAAAAGGACTACAGCCTAACGCTTCAACACTCAGCCATCTTACCCGTCACCTTCATCAACCGATGACTATTTTCCACTAACCATAAGGATATTGGCACCCTGTACCTCATCTTCGGGGCATGAGCAGGAATAGTCGGCACCGCACTCAGCCTATTAATCCGCGCAGAACTAGGACAACCAGGAACTCTCCTAGGCGACGACCAAATTTACAATGTAATCGTTACCGCTCACGCCTTTGTAATAAGCTTCTTTATAGTCATACCCATCATGATCGGAGGATTCGGCAACTGATTAGTCCCCCTCATAATCGGTGCCCCCGACATAGCATTCCCGCGAATAAACAACATAAGCTTTTGACTCCTCCCCCCATCATTCCTCCTCCTACTAGCCTCATCCACTGTAGAAGCTGGCGCCGGCACAGGCTGAACTGTCTACCCTCCCCTAGCAGGTGACCTTGCCCACGCCGGAGCTTCAGTAGACCTGGCTATCTTCTCACTCCACTTAGCCGGTATCTCCTCCATCCTTGGGGCCATCAACTTTATCACCACAGCCATCAACATAAAACCCCCCGCACTCTCACAATACCAAACCCCACTATTTGTCTGATCCGTACTAATTACCGCCATCCTACTCCTTCTATCACTCCCCGTACTCGCCGCCGTTATTACAATATTACTAACTGATCGAAACCTAAACACCACATTCTTCGACCCCGCTGGAGGAGGAGACCCAATCCTGTACCAACACCTATTCTGATTCTTCGGACACCCAGAAGTCTATATTCTGATCCTACCGGGGTTCGGAATCATCTCACACGTAGTCACGTACTACTCAGGCAAAAAGGAGCCCTTCGGCTACATGGGAATAGTCTGAGCCATACTATCCATCGGCTTCCTAGGATTCATCGTCTGAGCTCACCACATGTTTACAGTAGGAATAGACGTTGATACCCGAGCCTACTTTACATCAGCCACTATAATCATTGCCATCCCTACCGGAATCAAAGTATTTAGCTGACTAGCCACCCTGCACGGAGGAACAATCAAATGAGACCCCCCCAATACTATGAGCTCTAGGATTTATCTTCCTATTTACCATCGGAGGATTAACAGGAATCGTTCTTGCAAACTCTTCCCTAGACATCGCCCTGCACGACACGTACTACGTAGTTGCCCACTTCCACTACGTCCTATCCATAGGCGCCGTCTTTGCCATTCTAGCAGGATTTACTCACTGATTCCCACTACTCACTGGGTTTACCCTACACCAAACATGAGCAAAAGCCCACTTCGGGGTAATATTTACAGGAGTAAACCTAACGTTCTTCCCCCAGCACTTCCTAGGCCTAGCAGGAATACCCCGACGATACTCGGACTATCCCGACGCCTACACACTATGAAACACCATTTCCTCCATCGGCTCCCTAATCTCAATAGTAGCCGTAATCATACTAATATTCATCATCTGAGAAGCCTTTTCGGCCAAACGAAAAGTCCTACAACCAGAACTAACTACCACAAACGTTGAATGAATCCACGGCTGCCCTCCCCCATACCATACTTTCGAGGAACCGGCCTTCGTCCAAGTACAAGAAAGGAAGGAATCGAACCCTCACATGCTGGTTTCAAGCCAACTGCATTCACCGCTCATGCTTCTTTCTTATGAGACGTTAGTAAACCAATTACATAGCCTTGTCAAGACTAAATCACAGGTAAAAATCCTGTACATCTCATGTGGCCAACCACTCCCAACTAGGATTCCAAGACGCCTCATCACCCATCATAGAAGAACTCGTTGAATTCCACGACCACGCCCTAATCGTTGCCCTAGCTATCTGCAGCCTAGTTCTCTACCTTTTAGCCCACATACTAACAGAAAAACTCTCGTCCAATGCTGTAGACGCCCAAGAAGTAGAGCTGATCTGGACAATCCTACCTGCTATCGTCCTGGTACTCCTCGCCCTCCCATCCCTACAAATCCTCTACATAATGGACAAAATCGATGAACCAGACCTCACCCTAAAAGCCATCGGCCACCAATGATACTGAAGCTACGAATACACAGACTTCAAAGACCTATCATTCGACTCCTACATAGTGCCCACCCCAGACTTACCCAACGGCCACTTCCGACTGCTAGAAGTTGACCACCGCGTAGTTATCCCAATAGAATCCCCCATCCGCGTGATCATTACTGCAGGAGACGTACTCCACTCCTGAGCAGTCCCAACGCTCGGAGTTAAAACAGACGCAATCCCAGGCCGACTAAACCAAACTTCATTCATTACCACCCGGCCTGGGATTTTTTACGGACAATGCTCAGAAATTTGCGGGGCTAATCACAGCTACATACCCATTGTAGTAGAATCAACCCCACTCCCACATTTCGAGGCCTGATCGTCCCTTCTATCATCATCCTAATCATTAAGAAGCTATGCAACAGCACTAGCCTTTTAAGCTAGCCAAAGAGGGACTTCCCCCTCCTTAATGATATGCCACAGCTTAACCCCGCACCATGATTTTCAATCATAATTATAACCTGATTAACCCTAGCACTCCTCATCCAACCAAAACTACTAGCCTTCACCACAACCAACCCCCCATCAAATAAGACCTCCCTCACTACCAAACCCACACCATGATCCTGACCATGAACCTAAGCTTCTTTGACCAATTTTCCAGCCCCAATCTATTTGGCATCCCCTTAATCCTACTATCCCTACTCTTCCCAGCCCTACTATTCCCGTCCCCAAACAACCGATGAATCAACAACCGCCTTTCTACTATCCAAACATGACTCCTTCACCTAATCACAAAACAACTAATAGTCCCACTCAACAAAAATGGCCACAAATGAGCCATAATATTTACATCCCTAATAATCATACTTCTTACAATCAACCTTCTAGGCCTCCTTCCATATACATTCACCCCAACCACCCAACTATCTATGAACATAGCCCTAGCCTTCCCACTATGGCTCGCCACACTACTAACAGGCCTACGAAACCAACCATCAGCCTCTTTAGCCCACCTATTACCCGAAGGTACCCCTACACCCCTAATCCCCGCACTAATCCTGATCGAAACAACCAGCCTACTAATCCGCCCCCTAGCCCTCGGAGTCCGCCTTACAGCCAACCTTACAGCAGGACACTTACTCATCCAACTCATCTCTACAGCCTCCATTGCATTAATACCCACCCTTCCTGCAGTATCCATCCTAACAATAATCATCCTACTACTCCTAACCATCCTAGAAGTAGCAGTAGCCATAATCCAGGCCTACGTCTTCGTGCTCCTTCTAAGCCTATACTTACAAGAAAACATCTAATGGCACACCAAGCACACTCATACCACATAGTTGACCCAAGCCCTTGACCAATCTTCGGGGCAGCCGCCGCCCTACTCACAACCTCAGGATTAATCATGTGATTCCACTACAACTCATCCATACTACTAACCCTAGGCCTCATCTCAATACTCCTAGTAATACTCCAATGATGACGAGACATTGTACGAGAAAGCACCTTCCAAGGCCATCACACTCCCACAGTCCAAAAAGGCCTACGATACGGCATAATCCTTTTCATCACATCCGAAGCATTCTTCTTCTTAGGGTTCTTCTGAGCGTTCTTCCACTCGAGCCTGGCCCCAACCCCAGAACTAGGAGGCCAATGACCCCCAACAGGAATTAAACCACTCAACCCGATAGAAGTCCCCCTACTAAACACAGCCATCCTACTAGCCTCAGGCGTTACCGTAACGTGAGCCCATCACAGCATCACAGAAGGAAACCGAAAACACGCCATCCACGCCCTAACCCTAACGATCCTCCTGGGATTCTACTTCACAGCCCTACAAGCAATAGAATACCACGAAGCCCCATTCTCAATCGCCGATAGCGTCTACGGATCTACCTTCTTCGTTGCCACTGGATTCCACGGACTCCACGTAATCATCGGATCCTCCTTCCTGACCGTCTGCCTCTTCCGACTGATCAAGTTCCACTTTACATCAGACCACCACTTCGGATTCGAGGCAGCAGCCTGATACTGACACTTCGTAGACGTCATCTGACTATTCCTCTACATAACCATCTACTGATGAGGATCTTGCTCTTCTAGTATATTAATTACAATTGACTTCCAATCTCTAGAATCTGGTATAAACCCAGAGGAGAGCAATGAACGCACTCATGTTCATATTCGCCCTATCATCAATCCTAAGCGCCGCCCTAACCGCATTAAACTTCTGACTCGCCCAAATAAACCCCGACTCAGAGAAACTCTCACCGTACGAATGTGGATTCGACCCACTTGGATCTGCTCGATTACCATTCTCAGTCCGATTCTTCCTCAGTAGCCATCCTGTTCGTCCTATTCGACCTAGAAATCGCCCTCCTACTCCCCCTGCCATGAGCCGTCCAACTCCAATCCCCCCTAATGACCCTCACCTGAACTGTAGTGATCCTCCTTCTCCTAACACTCGGACTGGCCTACGAGTGAATTCAAGGGGGCCTAGAATGAGCAGAATAACAGAAAGTTAGTCTAACCAAAAAGATAGCTGGTTTCGACCCAGCAGATTACAGCCAACCCTGTAACTTTCTTATGTCGCCCCTACATTTAAGCTTCTACTCAGCCTTCATTTTCAGCGGACTAGGGCTAGCCTTCCACCGAACCCACCTAGTATCCGCCCTACTATGCCTTGAAAGCATAATATTATCAATATTCGTAGGCCTATCAATATGATCCATCGAAAACCAAGTCTCCTCATTCACCATGGTACCAATTCTCATGCTAACCTTCTCAGCGTGTGAGGCGGGCACAGGCCTGGCCATCCTAGTAGCCTCCACCCGCACACATGGCTCCGACCATCTACACAACCTAAACCTCCTGCAATGCTAAAAATCATCCTACCCACAATCATACTTCTTCCAACAGCCCTGCTGTCTCCACCAAAATTTCTATGGACTAACACCACCTTATACAGCCTCCTAATCGCTGCCCTAAGCCTACAGTGATTAATCCCAACCTACTACCCCTACAAATTTTTATCCAACTGAACAGGAATTGACCAAATCTCATCCCCCCTCCTAGTACTATCCTGCTGACTACTCCCACTCATAATCATAGCAAGCCAAAACCACCTGCAACAAGAACCCCTACAACGCAAACGAATCTTTATCTCAACCTTAGTCGCAGTCCAGCCATTCATCCTACTAGCCTTTTCCACCACAGAACTAGCACTATTTTACATCTCATTTGAAGCAACCCTCATTCCCACCCTAATCTTAATCACCCGATGGGGGAACCAACCAGAACGCCTAAGCGCTGGCATCTACCTGCTATTCTACACGCCAGTAAGCTCTCTACCCCTGCTAATCACAATCATACACCTATACGTGAAAATTGGCACCCTGCACCTGCCAACCCTACAACTAACCCACCCAACCCTATCCACCTCATGGACAGGAATACTATCAGGTCTAGCACTGCTCATAGCATTCATAGTAAAAGCCCCACTATACGGCCTACACCTCTGACTGCCAAAAGCCCACGTAGAAGCACCCATCGCAGGCTCAATACTCCTCGCCGCCCTACTACTAAAGCTAGGAGGATACGGAATTATACGAGTCACTCTATTTATGGGCCCACTGTCCAACCTCCTGCACTACCCCTTCCTAACCCTGGCCCTATGAGGCGCCCTAATGACTAGCTCAATCTGCCTACGACAGACAGACCTAAAATCACTAATCGCTTATTCATCCGTTAGCCACATAGGCCTAGTTATCGCCGCAGGAATAATCCAAACCCACTGATCATTCTCAGGGGCAATGATCCTAATAATTTCCCATGGACTAACTTCCTCCATACTATTCTGCCTAGCCAACACAAACTATGAACGTACGCACAGCCGAATTCTACTACTCACACGAGGCCTACAACCTCTCCTACCACTCATAGCTACCTGATGATTGCTGGCCAATGTAACAAACATAGCCTTACCCCCAACAACAAACCTCATAGCAGAGCTAACCATTATAATCACCTTATTCAACTGATCTGCCTTCACGATCATCCTAACAGGAATCGCAACCCTACTAACCGCCTCCTACACCTTATTCATACTACTAATGACCCAACGAGGCTCAATCCCCTCCCACATCACATCTATGCAAAACTCAACCACGCGAGAACACCTGCTCATAACACTCCACATTATCCCAATATTCCTCCTAATCCTCAAACCCGAACTGATCTCCGGAATCCCCTCATGCAAGTATAGTTTAAACCAAACATTAGACTGTGATTCTAAGAATAGAAGTTCAAACCTTCTTACCTGCCGAGGGGAGGGTTTAACCAACAAGAGCTGCTAACTCTTACATCTGAGCCTAAAACCTCAGCCCCCTTACTTTTAAAGGATAACAGCAATCCACTGGTCTTAGGAACCACCCATCTTGGTGCAAATCCAAGTAAAAGGAGTGAACCCCACACTACTAATCAACTCCCTCACACTACTCACGCTGACAATCCTCCTAACCCCAATCATCCTGCCATTTCTATTTAAAAACTTTAAAAACACCCCACAAGCCACCACCCGCGCTGTTAAAACCGCATTCCTAATTAGCCTAGCCCCTACAACCGCATTCATCTACTCGGGAGTAGAATCTGTCACCTGCCACTGGGAGTGAAAATTCATTATAAACTTTAAAATCCCCCTGAGCCTAAAAATAGACCAATACTCAATAACATTTCTTCCAATCGCCCTATTTGTAACATGATCAATCCTACAATTCGCCATATGATACATGGCCTCAGAGCCATACGTAACAAAATTTTTCACCTACCTACTGACATTCCTAGTCGCCATACTCCTCCTAACAACCGCAAACAACATATTCCTCCTATTCGTAGGCTGGGAAGGAGTACGAATCATGTCCTTCCTTCTCATCGGCTGATGACAAGGCCGAGCAGATGCCAACACCGCCGCCCTACGAGCCGTAATCTACAACCGAATCGGAGACATCGGACTGATCCTGAGCATAGCATGACTAGCTTCAACATTCAACACCTGAGAGATCCAACAAGCCGTACACCCCCACCAAACCCCAATCCTCCCCCTCATAGGATTAATCCTCGCAGCCGCAGGAAAATCCGCCCAATTTGGACTCCACCCATGACTGCCCGCAGCAATAGAAGGCCCCACCCCAGTGTCAGCCCTACTGCACTCCAGTACCAAAGTAGTAGCCGGAATCTTCCTGCTCATCCGCATGCACCCCCTGCTAGCCACCAACCAGACAGCCCTAACTGCCTGCCTATGCCTAGGTGCTCTATCAACCCTATTTGCTGCCACATGCGCCCTAACCCAAAATGACATCAAAAAAATCATTGCTTTCTCAACATCCAGCCAACTAGGACTAATAATAGTCACTATCGGACTAAACCTCCCACAACTAGCCTTCCTACACATCTCAACCCATGCCTTCTTTAAAGCCATACTATTCCTATGCTCAGGGTCTATCATCCACAACCTAAACGGAGAACAAGATATCCGAAAGATAGGAGGCCTACAGAAAATACTCCCAGTCACTACTTCCTGCCTAACCATCGGAAACCTGGCGCTGATAGGAACCCCATTCCTAGCCGGATTCTACTCAAAAGACCTCATCATCGAAAGCTTAAACACATCATACCTAAATACTTGAGCCCTACTCCTAACCCTTATAGCCACAGCATTCACCGCAACCTACAGCATCCGCATAACCATCCTAGTCCAAGCTGGACAAACCCGAATCCCCCCAATAGTATCAATAAACGAAAACAACCCACTAATCACCGCCCCCCTAACCCGACTCGCCCTAGGCAGCATTACAGCAGGAATAATCATTACCTCTTTCATCACACCAACCAAAACCCCCCCAATAACCATACCCCTTATCACCAAAACCGCTGCCATCCTCATAACAATCCTAGGAATCATCCTAGGCCCCTCATGTACAGGGCCACACCCCTCTAACGGCGCAAGCTTACATAGAAACATTATTAACAGACCTAGACAGATACAAAAACCCCTACAAGACCACGTATTAACTAACCCTGTTAACCCGACTCAGGAGCGCCTATAAGAGCGATTAAAATCTGTGAAAGGAACTCGGCAAATTAATAAGGCCCGACTGTTTACCAAAAACATAGCCTTCAGCAAATTAAACAAGTATTGAAGGTGATGCCTGCCCGGTGACTTAGGTTTAACGGCCGCGGTATCCTAACCGTGCAAAGGTAGCGCAATCAATTGTCCCATAAATCGAGACTTGTATGAATGGCTAAACGAGGTCTTAACTGTCTCTCACAGATAATCAGTGAAATTGATCTCCCCGTGCAAAAGCGGGGATGTGAACATAAGACGAGAAGACCCTGTGGAACTTAAAAATCAACGACCACCGCGAATCCTCAATCAACCCCACTGGGGCCACTACCATCGCAGAGCCTGGTCGATATTTTTCGGTTGGGGCGACCTTGGAGGAGAACAAATCCTCCAAAAACAAGACCATACCTCTTTACCTAGAGCTACCCCTCAAAGTGCTAACAGTGACCAGACCCAATATAATTGATTAATGGACCAAGCTACCCCAGGGATAACAGCGCAATCCCCCTCAAGAGCCCATATCGACAGGGGGGTTTACGACCTCGATGTTGGATCAGGACATCCTAATGGTGCAGCCGCTATTAAGGGTTCGTTTGTTCAACGATTAACAGTCCTACGTGATCTGAGTTCAGACCGGAGCAATCCAGGTCGGTTTCTATCTATGACACACTCTCCCCAGTACGAAAGGACCGGGAAAGTGGGGCCAATACCACAAGCACGCCCCCCCCCTCTAAGCAGTGAAACCAACTAAACCGTGAAGAGGGCCTTCCCCCACCACTTTCAATCCTAGAAAAGGACCAGCTAGAGTGGCAGAGCCCGGCAAGTGCAGAAGGCTTAAGCCCTTTCCCCAGAGGTTCAAATCCTCTCCCTAGCTTCACCCATGATTCAAATAACAACACTAAGCTGCCTCGTTATATCCCTCCTATACATCATCCCAATCCTGATTGCCGTAGCCTTCCTAACCCTAGTAGAACGGAAAATCCTAAGCTACATACAATCCCGCAAAGGCCCTAACGTTGTCGGGCCTTTTGGCCTACTTCAACCATTTGCGGACGGACTGAAACTATTTACCAAAGAGCCCATCCGACCCTCTACCTCTTCCCCACTTCTATTCATTCTGATACCAATACTAGCCCTTGTCCTAGCCCTCACCACTTGAGCACCACTACCACTCCCATTTCCCCTAGCAGATCTAAACCTCGGAGTTCTCTTCCTAATAGCCATGTCAAGCCTAGCCGTCTACTCAGTCCTATGATCAGGCTGAGCCTCGAACTCAAAATACGCACTAATCGGAGCCCTACGGGCAGTAGCACAGACCATTTCATACGAAGTGACACTGGCCATAATCCTGCTATCAATAATCATACTAAGCGGAAGCTACACACTCAGCTCCTTTGCCGTCGCACAGGAGCCTCTATACTTCATTTTCTCCTCATGACCCCTAGCAATAATATGATACGTATCCACCCTAGCAGAGACAAACCGAGCTCCTTTTGACCTCACAGAGGGCGAATCTGAGCTAGTCTCAGGGTTTAACGTTGAATACGCCGCAGGACCCTTCGCCTTATTCTTCCTAGCTGAATATGCGAACATTATGCTAATAAATACACTTACAGCCATCATATTCCTAAACCCAAGCGCCCTAGGGCCACCCACAGAACTATTCCCCGTCATCCTAGCCACAAAAGTCCTCCTACTATCTTCTGGTTTCTTATGGGTCCGAGCTTCATACCCACGATTCCGATATGACCAACTAATGCACCTACTATGAAAAAACTTCCTACCCCTCACACTAGCTCTGTGCCTCTGACACATCAGCATACCTATCTGCTATGCAGGCCTACCTCCTTACATAAGGAAATGTGCCTGAACTACAAAGGGTCACTATGATAAAGTGAACATAGAGGTATAACAGCCCTCTCATTTCCTGTTGACCTTAGAAAAGTAGGAATTGAACCCACACAAGAGAAATCAAAATTCTCCATACTTCCCTTATATTATTTTCTAGTAGAGTCAGCTAATCAAGCTATCGGGCCCATACCCCGAAAATGATGGTTTAACCCCCTCCTCTACTAATGAACCCTTACGCGACCCCAATCATAACCTTCAGCCTCATCTTGGGCACCACAATCACAATTTCCAGCAACCACTGAGTTCTGGCCTGGACAGGACTGGAGATCAACGCACTAGCCATCATTCCCCTAATTGCCAAATCCCACCACCCACGAGCAGTAGAAGCCGCAACGAAATACTTCCTAACCCAAGCAGCTGCTTCCGCCCTGGTCCTATTCTCTAGCATAACCAATGCCTGAGTCACCGGCCAATGAGACATCACACAAATAAACCACCCAACCTCCTGTCTACTACTGACAGCAGCAATCGCTATTAAACTGGGCCTAGTGCCATTTCACTTCTGATTCCCAGAAGTACTACAAGGATCGCCACTAATAACAGCCCTGCTACTCTCGACCCTCATAAAATTCCCCCCACTAACCCTGCTCCTACTAACATCCAAATCCCTCGACCCAGCTCTACTCACCGCCATGGCCCTAGCCTCAACAGCACTAGGAGGCTGAATAGGACTGAACCAAACACAAACACGCAAAATCCTAGCCTTCTCGTCCATCTCCCACTTAGGCTGAATCGCCATCATCCTAGTTTACAGCCCCAAATTGGCCTTACTTACCTTCTACCTATACACAATCATAACATCAGCCGTATTCCTAGCCCTTAACAAAATCAAAGCCCTTAACCTATCCATGATCACAACCTCATGAACAAAAACCCCAGTGCTAAACGCCACCCTAATACTAGTACTTTTATCCCTAGCAGGCCTCCCCCCATTAACAGGCTTTATACCAAAGTGACTTATCATCCAAGAACTAACTAAACAGGAAATAACACCAGCAGCCATGGCAATTGCCATGCTATCACTGCTCAGCCTCTTCTTCTACCTACGCCTCGCATACCACTCAACAATTACCCTTCCCCCCAACTCCTCTAACCACATAAAACAATGATACACTAGCAAAGCCCCAAGCACACCTACTGCGGTCCTTGCCTCACTATCAATCCTCTTACTTCCCCTGTCCCCAATAATACATGCCATTGTCTAGAAACTTAGGATAACACCCCAAACCGAAGGCCTTCAAAGCCTTAAATAAGAGTTAAACCCTCTTAGTTTCTGCACATTAAGACTTACAGAATATTAACCTGTATCTTCTGAATGCAAGTCAGACGCTTTAATTAAGCTAAAGCCTCCCTAGACAGATGGGCTTCGATCCCACAAAACTCTAGTTAACAGCTAAATGCCTAAACCAATTGGCTTCTGCCTACAAAGACCCTGACGCACCCTAGTGCGCATCGATGAGCTTGCAACTCAACATGAATTTCACTACAGAGCCGATAAGAAGAGGAATTAAACCTCTGTAAAAAGGACTACAGCCTAACGCTTCAACACTCAGCCATCTTACCCGTCACCTTCATCAACCGATGACTATTTTCCACTAACCATAAGGATATTGGCACCCTGTACCTCATCTTCGGGGCATGAGCAGGAATAGTCGGCACCGCACTCAGCCTATTAATCCGCGCAGAACTAGGACAACCAGGAACTCTCCTAGGCGACGACCAAATTTACAATGTAATCGTTACCGCTCACACCTTTGTAATAAGCTTCTTTATAGTCATACCCATCATGATCGGAGGATTCGGCAACTGATTAGTCCCCCTCATAATCGGTGCCCCCGACATAGCATTCCCGCGAATAAACAACATAAGCTTTTGACTCCTCCCCCCATCATTCCTCCTCCTACTAGCCTCATCCACTGTAGAAGCTGGCGCCGGCACAGGCTGAACTGTCTACCCTCCCCTAGCAGGTGACCTTGCCCACGCCGGAGCTTCAGTAGACCTGGCTATCTTCTCACTCCACTTAGCCGGTATCTCCTCCATCCTTGGGGCCATCAACTTTATCACCACAGCCATCAACATAAAACCCCCCGCACTCTCACAATACCAAACCCCACTATTTGTCTGATCCGTACTAATTACCGCCATCCTACTCCTTCTATCACTCACCGTACTCGCCGCCGGTATTACAATATTACTAACTGATCGAAACCTAAACACCACATTCTTCGACCCCGCTGGAGGAGGAGACCCAATCCTGTACCAACACCTATTCTGATTCTTCGGACACCCAGAAGTCTATATTCTGATCCTACCGGGGTTCGGAATCATCTCACACGTAGTCACGTACTACTCAGGCAAAAAGGAGCCCTTCGGCTACATGGGAATAGTCTGAGCCATACTATCCATCGGCTTCCTAGGATTCATCGTCTGAGCTCACCACATGTTTACAGTAGGAATAGACGTTGATACCCGAGCCTACTTTACATCAGCCACTATAATCATTGCCATCCCTACCGGAATCAAAGTATTTAGCTGACTAGCCACCCTGCACGGAGGAACAATCAAATGAGACCCCCCCAATACTATGAGCTCTAGGATTTATCTTCCTCTTTACCATCGGAGGATTAACAGGAATCGTTCTTGCAAACTCTTCCCTAGACATCGCCCTGCACGACACGTACTACGTAGTTGCCCACTTCCACTACGTCCTATCCATAGGCGCCGTCTTTGCCATTCTAGCAGGATTTACTCACTGATTGCCACTACTCACTGGGTTTACCCTACACCAAACATGAGCAAAAGCCCACTTCGGGGTAATATTTACAGGAGTAAACCTAACGTTCTTCCCCCAGCACTTCCTAGGCCTAGCAGGAATACCCCGACGATACTCGGACTATCCCGACGCCTACACACTATGAAACACCATTTCCTCCATCGGCTCCCTAATCTCAATAGTAGCCGTAATCATACTAATATTCATCATCTGAGAAGCCTTTTCGGCCAAACGAAAAGTCCTACAACCAGAACTAACTACCACAAACGTTGAATGAATCCACGGCTGCCCTCCCCCATACCATACTTTCGAGGAACCGGCCTTCGTCCAAGTACAAGAAAGGAAGGAATCGAACCCTCACATGCTGGTTTCAAGCCAACTGCATTCACCGCTCATGCTTCTTTCTTATGAGACGTTAGTAAACCAATTACATAGCCTTGTCAAGACTAAATCACAGGTAAAAATCCTGTACATCTCATGTGGCCAACCACTCCCAACTAGGATTCCAAGACGCCTCATCACCCATCATAGAAGAACTCGTTGAATTCCACGACCACGCCCTAATCGTTGCCCTAGCTATCTGCAGCCTAGTTCTCTACCTTTTAGCCCACATACTAACAGAAAAACTCTCGTCCAATGCTGTAGACGCCCAAGAAGTAGAGCTGATCTGGACAATCCTACCTGCTATCGTCCTGGTACTCCTCGCCCTCCCATCCCTACAAATCCTCTACATAATGGACAAAATCGATGAACCAGACCTCACCCTAAAAGCCATCGGCCACCAATGATACTGAAGCTACGAATACACAGACTTCAAAGACCTATCCTTCGACTCCTACATAGTGCCCACCCCAGACTTACCCAACGGCCACTTCCGACTGCTAGAAGTTGACCACCGCGTAGTTATCCCAATAGAATCCCCCATCCGCGTGATCATTACTGCAGGAGACGTACTCCACTCCTGAGCAGTCCCAACGCTCGGAGTTAAAACAGACGCAATCCCAGGCCGACTAAACCAAACTTCATTCATTACCACCCGGCCTGGGATTTTTTACGGACAATGCTCAGAAATTTGCGGGGCTAATCACAGCTACATACCCATTGTAGTAGAATCAACCCCACTCCCACATTTCGAGGCCTGATCGTCCCTTCTATCATCATCCTAATCATTAAGAAGCTATGCAACAGCACTAGCCTTTTAAGCTAGCCAAAGAGGGACTTCCCCCTCCTTAATGATATGCCACAGCTTAACCCCGCACCATGATTTTCAATCATAATTATAACCTGATTAACCCTAGCACTCCTCATCCAACCAAAACTACTAGCCTTCACCACAACCAACCCCCCATCAAATAAGACCTCCCTCACTACCAAACCCACACCATGATCCTGACCATGAACCTAAGCTTCTTTGACCAATTTTCCAGCCCCAATCTATTTGGCATCCCCTTAATTCTACTATCCCTACTCTTCCCAGCCCTACTATTCCCGTCCCCAAACAACCGATGAATCAACAACCGCCTTTCTACTATCCAAACATGACTCCTTCACCTAATCACAAAACAACTAATAGTCCCACTCAACAAAAATGGCCACAAATGAGCCATAATATTTACATCCCTAATAATCATACTTCTTACAATCAACCTTCTAGGCCTCCTTCCATATACATTCACCCCAACCACCCAACTATCTATGAACATAGCCCTAGCCTTCCCACTATGGCTCGCCACACTACTAACAGGCATGTTTAACCATGTACGTGCCCCAGGGCCGGCTTAAAGTAGGCTCTATTGTCCCACTTTACTGCTAAATCCGCCTTCCAGAAGTGGTTTCACGCTTCTTTCCGTGTGCCCTATGAATGGGGAATTTAGCCCATTTCTTCCACTCCATAGGCTATACCTTGACCTGTCTTATTAGCGGGGTGCTATTGTGTCCACTGTTGTGCTCTCATTCGAGGTGGGCTGGCGACGGCGGTATGTAGGCTGTGTTGGCAAGGGGTGGTTGGGTTAATCGGGGATTATCGATTGTAGAACAGGCTCCTCTAGGTGGGTTTGGGGCACCGCCAAGTCCTTAGAGTTTTAAGCGTTTGTGCTCGTAGTTCTCTGGCGGATACTTCGGTAAAGTAAGTATCAAGATTTAGGGCCAGGCATAGTGGGGTATCTAATCCCAGTTTGGGCCCTGGCTTTCGTGGGTTTAAATCAGTCGTTAGTTCCTAAGATCATCTTAATGGTGTGTTTAGGTGCATCTTGGGCTTATGACAGCTCAGTTGCATTTTGATCTTAGTTAGCTAGGATAGGCATTTTACCACTCTTTACGCCGTGTCAATAGGACGGTTGATTTGGGTTTCTTGTATGACCGCGGTGGCTGGCACAAGATTTACCAACCCTTGAAGTTAGGCTGTTGCTATAACTAAGTCAAGTTTGCACTCATTGCTTAATGTTAATTACTGCTGAATACCCGTGGGGGCGTGGCTTAGCGAGGCGTCTTGGGCTACTACTTGGGTGTGCCTGATACCCGCTCCTCAAGGCCTGTATGAGGGTAGGTGGTCGAGGGCGTTTACACTGGGGCGCGGATACTTGCATGTATATATTTAGCAAAAACCAACCGTAAGGTTAGGACTAAGTCTTTTGTCCGCAGGCATGTTTTATGCCATCTTGGCAACTTCAGTGCCATGCTTTGTGTTAAGCTATGTGGACGGGGGTGTGGTTAGCTGATAGTTGAGTGGTGAGTGAGAGTGAAGTATATGAAATTATTGCTTGTGTTTACTATTTTTAGTACTGGAGTTTCTCTAAGTCCTAGGACTAGGAGGAAATGGTGTTTCATAGTGTGTAGGCGTCGGGATAGTCCGAGTATCGTCGGGGTATTCCTGCTAGGCCTAGGAAGTGCTGGGGGAAGAACGTTAGGTTTACTCCTGTAAATATTACCCCGAAGTGGGCTTTTGCTCATGTTTGGTGTAGGGTAAACCCAGTGAGTAGTGGCAATCAGTGAGTAAATCCTGCTAGAATGGCAAAGACGGCGCCTATGGATAGGACGTAGTGGAAGTGGGCAACTACGTAGTACGTGTCGTGCAGGGCGATGTCTAGGGAAGAGTTTGCAAGAACGATTCCTGTTAATCCTCCGATGGTAAATAGGAAGATAAATCCTAGAGCTCATAGTATTGGGGGGGGTCTCATTTGATTGTTCCTCCGTGCAGGGTGGCTAGTCAGCTAAATACTTTGATTCCGGTAGGGATGGCAATGATTATAGTGGCTGATGTAAAGTAGGCTCGGGTATCAACGTCTATTCCTACTGTAAACATGTGGTGAGCTCAGACGATGAATCCTAGGAAGCCGATGGATAGTATGGCTCAGACTATTCCCATGTAGCCGAAGGGCTCCTTTTTGCCTGAGTAGTACGTGACTACGTGTGAGATGATTCCGAACCCCGGTAGGATCAGAATATAGACTTCTGGGTGTCCGAAGAATCAGAATAGGTGTTGGTACAGGATTGGGTCTCCTCCTCCAGCGGGGTCGAAGAATGTGGTGTTTAGGTTTCGATCAGTTAGTAATATTGTAATACTGGCGGCGAGTACGGGGAGTGATAGAAGGAGTAGGATGGCGGTAATTAGTACGGATCAGACAAATAGTGGGGTTTGGTATTGTGAGAGTGCGGGGGGTTTTATGTTGATGGCTGTGGTGATAAAGTTGATGGCCCCAAGGATGGAGGAGATACCGGCTAAGTGGAGTGAGAAGATAGCCAGGTCTACTGAAGCTCCGGCGTGGGCAAGGTCACCTGCTAGGGGAGGGTAGACAGTTCAGCCTGTGCCGGCGCCAGCTTCTACAGTGGATGAGGCTAGTAGGAGGAGGAATGATGGGGGGAGGAGTCAAAAGCTTATGTTGTTTATTCGCGGGAATGCTATGTCGGGGGCACCGATTATGAGGGGGACTAATCAGTTGCCGAATCCTCCGATCATGATGGGTATGACTATAAAGAAGCTTATTACAAAGGCGTGAGCGGTAACGATTACATTGTAAATTTGGTCGTCGCCTAGGAGAGTTCCTGGTTGTCCTAGTTCTGCGCGGATTAATAGGCTGAGTGCGGTGCCGACTATTCCTGCTCATGCCCCGAAGATGAGGTACAGGGTGCCAATATCCTTATGGTTAGTGGAAAATAGTCATCGGTTGATGAAGGTGACGGGTAAGATGGCTGAGTGTTGAAGCGTTAGGCTGTAGTCCTTTTTACAGAGGTTTAATTCCTCTTCTTATCGGCTCTGTAGTGAAATTCATGTTGAGTTGCAAGCTCATCGATGCGCACTAGGGTGCGTCAGGGTCTTTGTAGGCAGAAGCCAATTGGTTTAGGCATTTAGCTGTTAACTAGAGTTTTGTGGGATCGAAGCCCATCTGTCTAGGGAGGCTTTAGCTTAATTAAAGCGTCTGACTTGCATTCAGAAGATACAGGTTAATATTCTGTAAGTCTTAATGTGCAGAAACTAAGAGGGTTTAACTCTTATTTAAGGCTTTGAAGGCCTTCGGTTTGGGGTGTTATCCTAAGTTTCTAGACAATGGCATGTATTATTGGGGACAGGGGAAGTAAGAGGATTGATAGTGAGGCAAGGACCGCAGTAGGTGTGCTTGGGGCTTTGCTAGTGTATCATTGTTTTATGTGGTTAGAGGAGTTGGGGGGAAGGGTAATTGTTGAGTGGTATGCGAGGCGTAGGTAGAAGAAGAGGCTGAGCAGTGATAGCATGGCAATTGCCATGGCTGCTGGTGTTATTTCCTGTTTAGTTAGTTCTTGGATGATAAGTCACTTTGGTATAAAGCCTGTTAATGGGGGGAGGCCTGCTAGGGATAAAAGTACTAGTATTAGGGTGGCGTTTAGCACTGGGGTTTTTGTTCATGAGGTTGTGATCATGGATAGGTTAAGGGCTTTGATTTTGTTAAGGGCTAGGAATACGGCTGATGTTATGATTGTGTATAGGTAGAAGGTAAGTAAGGCCAATTTGGGGCTGTAAACTAGGATGATGGCGATTCAGCCTAAGTGGGAGATGGACGAGAAGGCTAGGATTTTGCGTGTTTGTGTTTGGTTCAGTCCTATTCAGCCTCCCAGTGCTGTTGAGGCTAGGGCCATGGCGGTGAGTAGAGCTGGGTCGAGGGATTTGGATGTTAGTAGGAGCAGGGTTAGTGGGGGGAATTTTATGAGGGTCGAGAGTAGCAGGGCTGTTATTAGTGGCGATCCTTGTAGTACTTCTGGGAATCAGAAGTGAAATGGCACTAGGCCCAGTTTAATAGCGATTGCTGCTGTCAGTAGTAGACAGGAGGTTGGGTGGTTTATTTGTGTGATGTCTCATTGGCCAGTGACTCAGGCATTAGTTATGCTAGAGAATAGGACCAGGGCGGAAGCAGCTGCTTGGGTTAGGAAGTATTTCGTTGCGGCTTCTACTGCTCGTGGGTGGTGGGATTTGGCAATTAGGGGAATGATGGCTAGTGTGTTGATCTCCAGTCCTGTCCAGGCCAGAACTCAGTGGTTGCTGGAAATTGTGATTGTGGTGCCCAAGATGAGGCTGAAGGTTATGATTGGGGTCGCGTAAGGGTTCATTAGTAGAGGAGGGGGTTAAACCATCATTTTCGGGGTATGGGCCCGATAGCTTGATTAGCTGACTCTACTAGAAAATAATATAAGGGAAGTATGGAGAATTTTGATTTCTCTTGTGTGGGTTCAATTCCTACTTTTCTAAGGTCAACAGGAAATGAGAGGGCTGTTATACCTCTATGTTCACTTTATCATAGTGACCCTTTGTAGTTCAGGCACATTTCCTTATGTAAGGAGGTAGGCCTGCATAGCAGATAGGTATGCTGATGTGTCAGAGGCACAGAGCTAGTGTGAGGGGTAGGAAGTTTTTTCATAGTAGGTGCATTAGTTGGTCATATCGGAATCGTGGGTATGAAGCTCGGACCCATAAGAAACCAGAAGATAGTAGGAGGACTTTTGTGGCTAGGATGACGGGGAATAGTTCTGTGGGTGGCCCTAGGGCGCTTGGGTTTAGGAATATGATGGCTGTAAGTGTATTTATTAGCATAATGTTCGCATATTCAGCTAGGAAGAATAAGGCGAAGGGTCCTGCGGCGTATTCAACGTTAAACCCTGAGACTAGCTCAGATTCACCCTCTGTGAGGTCAAAAGGAGCTCGGTTTGTCTCTGCTAGGGTGGATACGTATCATATTATTGCTAGGGGTCATGAGGAGAAAATGAAGTATAGAGGCTCCTGTGCGACGGCAAAGGAGCTGAGTGTGTAGCTTCCGCTTAGTATGATTATTGATAGCAGGATTATGGCCAGTGTCACTTCGTATGAAATGGTCTGTGCTACTGCCCGTAGGGCTCCGATTAGTGCGTATTTTGAGTTCGAGGCTCAGCCTGATCATAGGACTGAGTAGACGGCTAGGCTTGACATGGCTATTAGGAAGAGAACTCCGAGGTTTAGATCTGCTAGGGGAAATGGGAGTGGTAGTGGTGCTCAAGTGGTGAGGGCTAGGACAAGGGCTAGTATTGGTATCAGAATGAATAGAAGTGGGGAAGAGGTAGAGGGTCGGATGGGCTCTTTGGTAAATAGTTTCAGTCCGTCCGCAAATGGTTGAAGTAGGCCAAAAGGCCCGACAACGTTAGGGCCTTTGCGGGATTGTATGTAGCTTAGGATTTTCCGTTCTACTAGGGTTAGGAAGGCTACGGCAATCAGGATTGGGATGATGTATAGGAGGGATATAACGAGGCAGCTTAGTGTTGTTATTTGAATCATGGGTGAAGCTAGGGAGAGGATTTGAACCTCTGGGGAAAGGGCTTAAGCCTTCTGCACTTGCCGGGCTCTGCCACTCTAGCTGGTCCTTTTCTAGGATTGAAAGTGGTGGGGGAAGGCCCTCTTCACGGTTTAGTTGGTTTCACTGCTTAGAGGGGTGGGGCGTGCTTGTGGTATTGGCCCCACTTTCCCGGTCCTTTCGTACTGGGGAGAGTGTGTCATAGATAGAAACCGACCTGGATTGCTCCGGTCTGAACTCAGATCACGTAGGACTGTTAATCGTTGAACAAACGAACCCTTAATAGCGGCTGCACCATTAGGATGTCCTGATCCAACATCGAGGTCGTAAACCCCCCTGTCGATATGGGCTCTTGAGGGGGATTGCGCTGTTATCCCTGGGGTAGCTTGGTCCATTAATCAATTATATTGGGTCTGGTCACTGTTAGCACTTTGAGGGGTAGCTCTAGGTAAAGAGGTATGGTCTTGTTTTTGGAGGATTTGTTCTCCTCCAAGGTCGCCCCAACCGAAAAATATCGACCAGGCTCTGCGATGGTAGTGGCCCCAGTGGGGTTGATTGAGGATTCGCGGTGGTCGTTGATTTTTAAGTTCCACAGGGTCTTCTCGTCTTATGTTCACATCCCCGCTTTTGCACGGGGAGATCAATTTCACTGATTATCTGTGAGAGACAGTTAAGACCTCGTTTAGCCATTCATACAAGTCTCGATTTATGGGACAATTGATTGCGCTACCTTTGCACGGTTAGGATACCGCGGCCGTTAAACCTAAGTCACCGGGCAGGCATCACCTTCAATACTTGTTTAATTTGCTGAAGGCTATGTTTTTGGTAAACAGTCGGGCCTTATTAATTTGCCGAGTTCCTTTCACAGATTTTAATCGCTCTTATAGGCGCTCCTGAGTCGGGTTAACAGGGTTAGTTAATACGTGGTCTTGTAGGGGTTTTTGTATCTGTCTAGGTCTGTTAATAATGTTTCTATGTAAGCTTGCGCCGTTAGAGGTGTGTGGCCCTGAGTTACTTATTTTAGCATTAATTCTCCTATATTCATAGGTTGACCTGTTTGTGATAAGGGAATCATCTTATTTTGGTATTTTTAGGTGGTGGAGCTTTGACGCACTCTTTTTTGATGGCTGCTTTAGGGCCCACGGTAGGATCAGTAGTAAGAATTATCCGCTAGTCGAGGTTGTGTCCTTTTTTAATGGAGCTGTCCCTCCATTAAATAGCTCTTAATCATCTCATTAGGGTTCAGGATGTCCGGTAGGGAGGATTAAGGGGGAACTTAGATTCGTTTCACAGGTAACCAGCTATCACCCAGCTCGGTTGGCTTTTCACCTCTACTGACAAGTCATCCCACTCTTTTGCAACAGAGACGGGTTCGCTCTCTTTAACTGCTTGAAAGTAGCTCGCTTGGGTTTCGGGGGGGCAAACTTTAGTTCACTTTGCTTGGTTGTTCTCGCTAAACCATGATGCAAAAGGTACAAGGGTTGATCTTTGCTGTCTGTCGCTTTGATTGTTTCACTGCTATTTCATCTTTCCCTTACGGTACTGGGGTCTCTATCGCGTCTAAGTGTCTTTTCTATCGCCTATACTAAGACTGTAAAATGCTTTAGTTTAATTAGTTTAGTAAATTCTTTAGTTTTGGTGTACTATTTGTGTGCTAGAGGGGGGGCTTCAAGACGATCCGGTCTAGTAGATATCTTTCAGGTGTAAGCTGAGTGCTTTGGTGTTATAGCTACGTCTTGATATTCTAAGTACACCTTCCGGTACACTTACCTTGTTACGACTTACCTCATCTTCAGCGTATTTATGGTATTAGTTATGTGGGATGTGGCTTTTGAGGAGGGTGACGGGCGGTATGTACGTGCCCCAGGGCCGGCTTAAAGTAGGCTCTATTGTCCCACTTTACTGCTAAATCCGCCTTCCAGAAGTGGTTTCACGCTTCTTTCCGTGTGCCCTATGAATGGGGAATGTAGCCCATTTCTTCCACTCCATAGGCTATACCTTGACCTGTCTTATTAGCGGGGTGCTATTGTGTCCACTGTTGTGCTCTCATTCGAGGTGGGCTGGCGACGGCGGTATGTAGGCTGTGTTGGCAAGGGGTGGTTGGGTTAATCGGGGATTATCGATTGTAGAACAGGCTCCTCTAGGTGGGTTTGGGGCACCGCCAAGTCCTTAGAGTTTTAAGCGTTTGTGCTCGTAGTTCTCTGGCGGATACTTCGGTAAAGTAAGTATCAAGATTTAGGGCCAGGCATAGTGGGGTATCTAATCCCAGTTTGGGCCCTGGCTTTCGTGGGTTTAAATCAGTCGTTAGTTCCTAAGATCATCTTAATGGTGTGTTTAGGTGCATCTTGAGCTTATGACAGCTCAGTTGCATTTTGATCTTAGTTAGCTAGGATAGGCATTTTACCACTCTTTACGCCGTGTCAATAGGACGGTTGATTTGGGTTTCTTGTATGACCGCGGTGGCTGGCACAAGATTTACCAACCCTTGAAGTTAGGCTGTTGCTATAACTAAGTCAAGTTTGCACTCATTGCTTAATGTTAATTACTGCTGAATACCCGTGGGGGCGTGGCTTAGCGAGGCGTCTTGGGCTACTACTTGGGTGTGCCTGATACCCGCTCCTCAAGGCCTGTATGAGGGTAGGTGGTCGAGGGCGTTTACACTGGGGCGCGGATACTTGCATGTATATATTTAGCAAAAACCAACCGTAAGGTTAGGACTAAGTCTTTTGTCCGCAGGCATGTTTTATGCCATCTTGGCAACTTCAGTGCCATGCTTTGTGTTAAGCTATGTGGACGGGGGTGTGGTTAGCTGATAGTTGAGTGGTGAGTGAGAGTGAAGTATATGAAATTATTGCTTGTGTTTACTATTTTTAGTACTGGAGTTTCTCTAAGTCCTAGGACTAGGAGGAAATGGTGTTTCATAGTGTGTAGGCGTCGGGATAGTCCGAGTATCGTCGGGGTATTCCTGCTAGGCCTAGGAAGTGCTGGGGGAAGAACGTTAGGTTTACTCCTGTAAATATTACCCCGAAGTGGGCTTTTGCTCATGTTTGGTGTAGGGTAAACCCAGTGAGTAGTGGCAATCAGTGAGTAAATCCTGCTAGAATGGCAAAGACGGCGCCTATGGATAGGACGTAGTGGAAGTGGGCAACTACGTAGTACGTGTCGTGCAGGGCGATGTCTAGGGAAGAGTTTGCAAGAACGATTCCTGTTAATCCTCCGATGGTAAATAGGAAGATAAATCCTAGAGCTCATAGTATTGGGGGGGGTCTCATTTGATTGTTCCTCCGTGCAGGGTGGCTAGTCAGCTAAATACTTTGATTCCGGTAGGGATGGCAATGATTATAGTGGCTGATGTAAAGTAGGCTCGGGTATCAACGTCTATTCCTACTGTAAACATGTGGTGAGCTCAGACGATGAATCCTAGGAAGCCGATGGATAGTATGGCTCAGACTATTCCCATGTAGCCGAAGGGCTCCTTTTTGCCTGAGTAGTACGTGACTACGTGTGAGATGATTCCGAACCCCGGTAGGATCAGAATATAGACTTCTGGGTGTCCGAAGAATCAGAATAGGTGTTGGTACAGGATTGGGTCTCCTCCTCCAGCGGGGTCGAAGAATGTGGTGTTTAGGTTTCGATCAGTTAGTAATATTGTAATACTGGCGGCGAGTACGGGGAGTGATAGAAGGAGTAGGATGGCGGTAATTAGTACGGATCAGACAAATAGTGGGGTTTGGTATTGTGAGAGTGCGGGGGGTTTTATGTTGATGGCTGTGGTGATAAAGTTGATGGCCCCAAGGATGGAGGAGATACCGGCTAAGTGGAGTGAGAAGATAGCCAGGTCTACTGAAGCTCCGGCGTGGGCAAGGTCACCTGCTAGGGGAGGGTAGACAGTTCAGCCTGTGCCGGCGCCAGCTTCTACAGTGGATGAGGCTAGTAGGAGGAGGAATGATGGGGGGAGGAGTCAAAAGCTTATGTTGTTTATTCGCGGGAATGCTATGTCGGGGGCACCGATTATGAGGGGGACTAATCAGTTGCCGAATCCTCCGATCATGATGGGTATGACTATAAAGAAGCTTATTACAAAGGTGTGAGCGGTAACGATTACATTGTAAATTTGGTCATCGCCTAGGAGAGTTCCTGGTTGTCCTAGTTCTGCGCGGATTAATAGGCTGAGTGCGGTGCCGACTATTCCTGCTCATGCCCCGAAGATGAGGTACAGGGTGCCAATATCCTTATGGTTAGTGGAAAATAGTCATCGGTTGATGAAGGTGACGGGTAAGATGGCTGAGTGTTGAAGCGTTAGGCTGTAGTCCTTTTTACAGAGGTTTAATTCCTCTTCTTATCGGCTCTGTAGTGAAATTCATGTTGAGTTGCAAGCTCATCGATGCGCACTAGGGTGCGTCAGGGTCTTTGTAGGCAGAAGCCAATTGGTTTAGGCATTTAGCTGTTAACTAGAGTTTTGTGGGATCGAAGCCCATCTGTCTAGGGAGGCTTTAGCTTAATTAAAGCGTCTGACTTGCATTCAGAAGATACAGGTTAATATTCTGTAAGTCTTAATGTGCAGAAACTAAGAGGGTTTAACTCTTATTTAAGGCTTTGAAGGCCTTCGGTTTGGGGTGTTATCCTAAGTTTCTAGACAATGGCATGTATTATTGGGGACAGGGGAAGTAAGAGGATTGATAGTGAGGCAAGGACCGCAGTAGGTGTGCTTGGGGCTTTGCTAGTGTATCATTGTTTTATGTGGTTAGAGGAGTTGGGGGGAAGGGTAATTGTTGAGTGGTATGCGAGGCGTAGGTAGAAGAAGAGGCTGAGCAGTGATAGCATGGCAATTGCCATGGCTGCTGGTGTTATTTCCTGTTTAGTTAGTTCTTGGATGATAAGTCACTTTGGTATAAAGCCTGTTAATGGGGGGAGGCCTGCTAGGGATAAAAGTACTAGTATTAGGGTGGCGTTTAGCACTGGGGTTTTTGTTCATGAGGTTGTGATCATGGATAGGTTAAGGGCTTTGATTTTGTTAAGGGCTAGGAATACGGCTGATGTTATGATTGTGTATAGGTAGAAGGTAAGTAAGGCCAATTTGGGGCTGTAAACTAGGATGATGGCGATTCAGCCTAAGTGGGAGATGGACGAGAAGGCTAGGATTTTGCGTGTTTGTGTTTGGTTCAGTCCTATTCAGCCTCCCAGTGCTGTTGAGGCTAGGGCCATGGCGGTGAGTAGAGCTGGGTCGAGGGATTTGGATGTTAGTAGGAGCAGGGTTAGTGGGGGGAATTTTATGAGGGTCGAGAGTAGCAGGGCTGTTATTAGTGGCGATCCTTGTAGTACTTCTGGGAATCAGAAGTGAAATGGCACTAGGCCCAGTTTAATAGCGATTGCTGCTGTCAGTAGTAGACAGGAGGTTGGGTGGTTTATTTGTGTGATGTCTCATTGGCCAGTGACTCAGGCATTAGTTATGCTAGAGAATAGGACCAGGGCGGAAGCAGCTGCTTGGGTTAGGAAGTATTTCGTTGCGGCTTCTACTGCTCGTGGGTGGTGGGATTTGGCAATTAGGGGAATGATGGCTAGTGTGTTGATCTCCAGTCCTGTCCAGGCCAGAACTCAGTGGTTGCTGGAAATTGTGATTGTGGTGCCCAAGATGAGGCTGAAGGTTATGATTGGGGTCGCGTAAGGGTTCATTAGTAGAGGAGGGGGTTAAACCATCATTTTCGGGGTATGGGCCCGATAGCTTGATTAGCTGACTCTACTAGAAAATAATATAAGGGAAGTATGGAGAATTTTGATTTCTCTTGTGTGGGTTCAATTCCTACTTTTCTAAGGTCAACAGGAAATGAGAGGGCTGTTATACCTCTATGTTCACTTTATCATAGTGACCCTTTGTAGTTCAGGCACATTTCCTTATGTAAGGAGGTAGGCCTGCATAGCAGATAGGTATGCTGATGTGTCAGAGGCACAGAGCTAGTGTGAGGGGTAGGAAGTTTTTTCATAGTAGGTGCATTAGTTGGTCATATCGGAATCGTGGGTATGAAGCTCGGACCCATAAGAAACCAGAAGATAGTAGGAGGACTTTTGTGGCTAGGATGACGGGGAATAGTTCTGTGGGTGGCCCTAGGGCGCTTGGGTTTAGGAATATGATGGCTGTAAGTGTATTTATTAGCATAATGTTCGCATATTCAGCTAGGAAGAATAAGGCGAAGGGTCCTGCGGCGTATTCAACGTTAAACCCTGAGACTAGCTCAGATTCACCCTCTGTGAGGTCAAAAGGAGCTCGGTTTGTCTCTGCTAGGGTGGATACGTATCATATTATTGCTAGGGGTCATGAGGAGAAAATGAAGTATAGAGGCTCCTGTGCGACGGCAAAGGAGCTGAGTGTGTAGCTTCCGCTTAGTATGATTATTGATAGCAGGATTATGGCCAGTGTCACTTCGTATGAAATGGTCTGTGCTACTGCCCGTAGGGCTCCGATTAGTGCGTATTTTGAGTTCGAGGCTCAGCCTGATCATAGGACTGAGTAGACGGCTAGGCTTGACATGGCTATTAGGAAGAGAACTCCGAGGTTTAGATCTGCTAGGGGAAATGGGAGTGGTAGTGGTGCTCAAGTGGTGAGGGCTAGGACAAGGGCTAGTATTGGTATCAGAATGAATAGAAGTGGGGAAGAGGTAGAGGGTCGGATGGGCTCTTTGGTAAATAGTTTCAGTCCGTCCGCAAATGGTTGAAGTAGGCCAAAAGGCCCGACAACGTTAGGGCCTTTGCGGGATTGTATGTAGCTTAGGATTTTCCGTTCTACTAGGGTTAGGAAGGCTACGGCAATCAGGATTGGGATGATGTATAGGAGGGATATAACGAGGCAGCTTAGTGTTGTTATTTGAATCATGGGTGAAGCTAGGGAGAGGATTTGAACCTCTGGGGAAAGGGCTTAAGCCTTCTGCACTTGCCGGGCTCTGCCACTCTAGCTGGTCCTTTTCTAGGATTGAAAGTGGTGGGGGAAGGCCCTCTTCACGGTTTAGTTGGTTTCACTGCTTAGAGGGGTGGGGCGTGCTTGTGGTATTGGCCCCACTTTCCCGGTCCTTTCGTACTGGGGAGAGTGTGTCATAGATAGAAACCGACCTGGATTGCTCCGGTCTGAACTCAGATCACGTAGGACTGTTAATCGTTGAACAAACGAACCCTTAATAGCGGCTGCACCATTAGGATGTCCTGATCCAACATCGAGGTCGTAAACCCCCCTGTCGATATGGGCTCTTGAGGGGGATTGCGCTGTTATCCCTGGGGTAGCTTGGTCCATTAATCAATTATATTGGGTCTGGTCATTGTTAGCACTTTGAGGGGTAGCTCTAGGTAAAGAGGTATGGTCTTGTTTTTGGAGGATTTGTTCTCCTCCAAGGTCGCCCCAACCGAAAAATATCGACCAGGCTCTGCGATGGTAGTGGCCCCAGTGGGGTTGATTGAGGATTCGCGGTGGTCGTTGATTTTTAAGTTCCACAGGGTCTTCTCGTCTTATGTTCACATCCCCGCTTTTGCACGGGGAGATCAATTTCACTGATTATCTGTGAGAGACAGTTAAGACCTCGTTTAGCCATTCATACAAGTCTCGATTTATGGGACAATTGATTGCGCTACCTTTGCACGGTTAGGATACCGCGGCCGTTAAACCTAAGTCACCGGGCAGGCATCACCTTCAATACTTGTTTAATTTGCTGAAGGCTATGTTTTTGGTAAACAGTCGGGCCTTATTAATTTGCCGAGTTCCTTTCACAGATTTTAATCGCTCTTATAGGCGCTCCTGAGTCGGGTTAACAGGGTTAGTTAATACGTGGTCTTGTAGGGGTTTTTGTATCTGTCTAGGTCTGTTAATAATGTTTCTATGTAAGCTTGCGCCGTTAGAGGGGTGTGGCCCTGAGTTACTTATTTTAGCATTAATTCTCCTATATTCATAGGTTGACCTGTTTGTGATAAGGGAATCATCTTATTTTGGTATTTTTAGGTGGTGGAGCTTTGACGCACTCTTTTTTGATGGCTGCTTTAGGGCCCACGGTAGGATCAGTAGTAAGAATTATCCGCTAGTCGAGGTTGTGTCCTTTTTTAATGGAGCTGTCCCTCCATTAAATAGCTCTTAATCATCTCATTAGGGTTCAGGATGTCCGGTAGGGAGGATTAAGGGGGAACTTAGATTCGTTTCACAGGTAACCAGCTATCACCCAGCTCGGTTGGCTTTTCACCTCTACTGACAAGTCATCCCACTCTTTTGCAACAGAGACGGGTTCGCTCTCTTTAACTGCTTGAAAGTAGCTCGCTTGGGTTTCGGGGGGGCAAACTTTAGTTCACTTTGCTTGGTTGTTCTCGCTAAACCATGATGCAAAAGGTACAAGGGTTGATCTTTGCTGTCTGTCGCTTTGATTGTTTCACTGCTATTTCATCTTTCCCTTACGGTACTGGGGTCTCTATCGCGTCTAAGTGTCTTTTCTATCGCCTATACTAAGACTGTAAAATGCTTTAGTTTAATTAGTTTAGTAAATTCTTTAGTTTTGGTGTACTATTTGTGTGGTTGAGCTAGAGGGGGGGCTTCAAGACGATCCGGTCTAGTAGATATCTTTCAGGTGTAAGCTGAGTGCTTTGGTGTTATAGCTACGTCTTGATATTCTAAGTACACCTTCCGGTACACTTACCTTGTTACGACTTACCTCATCTTCAGCGTATTTATGGTATTAGTTATGTGGGATGTGGCTTTTGAGGAGGGTGACGGGCGGTATGTACGTGCCCCAGGGCCGGCTTAAAGTAGGCTCTATTGTCCCACTTTACTGCTAAATCCGCCTTCCAGAAGTGGTTTCACGCTTCTTTCCGTGTGCCCTATGAATGGGGAATGTAGCCCATTTCTTCCACTCCATAGGCTATACCTTGACCTGTCTTATTAGCGGGGTGCTATTGTGTCCACTGTTGTGCTCTCATTCGAGGTGGGCTGGCGACGGCGGTATGTAGGCTGTGTTGGCAAGGGGTGGTTGGGTTAATCGGGGATTATCGATTGTAGAACAGGCTCCTCTAGGTGGGTTTGGGGCACCGCCAAGTCCTTAGAGTTTTAAGCGTTTGTGCTCGTAGTTCTCTGGCGGATACTTCGGTAAAGTAAGTATCAAGATTTAGGGCCAGGCATAGTGGGGTATCTAATCCCAGTTTGGGCCCTGGCTTTCGTGGGTTTAAATCAGTCGTTAGTTCCTAAGATCATCTTAATGGTGTGTTTAGGTGCATCTTGGGCTTATGACAGCTCAGTTGCATTTTGATCTTAGTTAGCTAGGATAGGCATTTTACCACTCTTTACGCCGTGTCAATAGGACGGTTGATTTGGGTTTCTTGTATGACCGCGGTGGCTGGCACAAGATTTACCAACCCTTGAAGTTAGGCTGTTGCTATAACTAAGTCAAGTTTGCACTCATTGCTTAATGTTAATTACTGCTGAATACCCGTGGGGGCGTGGCTTAGCGAGGCGTCTTGGGCTACTACTTGGGTGTGCCTGATACCCGCTCCTCAAGGCCTGTATGGGGGTAGGTGGTCGAGGGCGTTTACACTGGGGCGCGGATACTTGCATGTATATATTTAGCAAAAACCAACCGTAAGGTTAGGACTAAGTCTTTTGTCCGCAGGCATGTTTTATGCCATCTTGGCAACTTCAGTGCCATGCTTTGTGTTAAGCTATGTGGACGGGGGTGTGGTTAGCTGATAGTTGAGTGGTGAGTGAGAGTGAAGTATATGAAATTATTGCTTGTGTTTACTATTTTTAGTACTGGAGTTTCTCTAATAAGTTTAAGTTATTTTGTATGTGTTTGTGTGTATATATACATCGTTCCGATGATGTCATGGAAGGGATGATTAATGGAGTTTTAGAGGTAGTTTGCTGGGATTGGGCGATGAAGGTTTATGCTACATGGTGGTTAGCGAAAGTTTACTGGTTTAGTTTGTGAAGCGCAGGGGTTGCGCTTAATGATTTGTTGTTTTGTGCTATGTCCAACGAGCATTCATCCAATAGCCCCATTTAACCCGGAGGGTGGAGGTAACATTAACTGAATGTGGTCAAAGTGCATCAGTGTCAGGATGATTCCCCATATACGCCAACCGTCTCATCGAGGGACCCTTGAAATATAGGATAGGCCGTGAGGCAGGTGTGTCCAGGCTTAGATTGTGGGACCCCCGAGATCACTGGGAATAGCCACCTGTGAGGTAACCCCGGAAAAAATAAGAGGAACCAGAGGCGCCAAAAAGCTGGAACATGCCGCGATTACGCATTGAGAAGGTGAAAGTACTCACAGATGCCACTTTGAAGGGCAAGGAGGGGTGAGTGAACCCAATGGATGGCCCTGACCGAGGAACCAGAGGCGCAAAAATGTGAGGAGGGCGAGGGGTTTAGGGGGAACGTATGGGCCTGAAGCTAGTCATACCGGACATTATGTGCAACGGGTTGCTGATTTCACGTGAGGGGTACGATTAATAAATCCGTCTGATACGAACTGCATGAGATATGTGGTGGAGAGTTGTTGTTGGAGCATGTCCTGTGAGCATTCATTAAAATGGGGTCTTGTTATGCGCTTGAGTGGAGTTGTATTGGGTGTTGTGGGGTATGGTCCTAGAACATTCATGCCGGGTGGTTTGGTAGGAGTGTGTTTAAGGGTTTAATGGCCGTGTACATGTATGGGTTTAGCACCTGCTTATAAGATAGTCCGTATATAATGTATATTACTGGTACTATAGTATGTATGTATATGGGGTATATAAATTTATGCACGAATATGCATAACCAAATACCCCCGCCTCAGGGGGGGAGGGGGGGGGGGTTAAGCATAATGGCATAGATGGGGTAGAATTATTGGGGGCTTGCGGTTAGTTCCTGTAGTTGAGAACAATGGCGGCTTTTCGAGCCGCAGGCCTCGGGTAGTGTCCGGGCAGGAATAATGACTTATTTTATGTTTTTTTTAGGGATTTGCTTTGCGGTGGGTGTTTTGGGTGTGGCGTCGAATCCTTCGCCGTATTATGGGGTTGTTGGTTTGGTGTTAGCGTCTGTGGCGGGGTGCGGGTGGTTGCTGGGCCTTGGGGTTTCGTTCGTGGCTTTAGTGCTGTTTATGGTGTATTTGGGGGGTATGCTGGTGGTGTTTGTTTATTCAGTAGCTTTAGCAGCGGAGCCTTTCCCTGGGGCTTGGGGGGATTGACGGGTGATTGGATGTGCAGTAGCGTTTGTGGCAATTGTTTTTGGGGGGTTGGTGTTTGGGGGGTTTATGGGGGCTTGGAAGTTCGGGGTTTCTACTGTGAATAATGTTGGGGTGTTTGTTGTTCGGTCGGATTTTAGTGGAGTTTCCATGTTTTATTCACATGGGGCAGGGATGTTTTTAGTGGCGGGTTGGGGGCTGTTGTTGACTTTGTTTGTTGTATTGGAGCTTGTGCGGGGGTTGTCGCGGGGTGCTATTCGGGCGGTTTAGGGGTTAGGGTCAGAGAATAGTTTATTGAAAATGCCAGCTTTGGGAGCTGGAGATAAAGGTTTGAGTCCTTTTTTTCTGAGTTTGGGGTACTCTAAGAAGTGGTAAGTCTTCAATCTTTGGTTTACAAGACCAATGTTTTTATAAACTATTAGAGTATTTAGCAGTTGAGTATTTTGTTTTCTAGGGCGCTTGCGGCGGGGAGGAGAAATAGGAGGATAGTGAAGTAGGCGATTGAAGCGAGTTGGCCGATGATGATGAATGGGTGTTCGACGGGTTGGCTTCCTACTCATGTTAGGACGAGGAGGTCGGCGACTAGTACTCAGAATAGGAGCTGGGAGAGTGGTCGGAATGTTATTGCTCGTTGTTTTGATTTGTGCAGGAATGGGATTAGGAATAGGATCAGTACGGAGGCGGCCAGTGCTAATACGCCTCCTAGTTTATTTGGGATTGAACGTAGGATGGCGTAGGCGAATAGGAAGTATCATTCTGGCTTGATGTGTGGTGGGGTTACTAGCGGGTTTGCTGGGGTGAAGTTTTCTGGGTCTCCCAGGAGGTTAACCGCTCATGCTTCTTTCTTATGAGACGTTAGTAAACCAATTACATAGCCTTGTCAAGACTAAATCACAGGTAAAAATCCTGTACATCTCATGTGGCCAACCATTCCCAACTAGGATTCCAAGACGCCTCATCACCCATCATAGAAGAACTCGTTGAATTCCACGACCACGCCCTAATCGTTGCCCTAGCTATCTGCAGCCTAGTTCTCTACCTTTTAGCCCACATACTAACAGAAAAACTCTCGTCCAATGCTGTAGACGCCCAAGAAGTAGAGCTGATCTGGACAATCCTACCTGCTATCGTCCTGGTACTCCTCGCCCTCCCATCCCTACAAATCCTCTACATAATGGACAAAATCGATGAACCAGACCTCACCCTAAAAGCCATCGGCCACCAATGATACTGAAGCTAAGAATACACAGACTTCAAAGACCTATCATTCGACTCCTACATAGTGCCCACCCCAGACTTACCCAACGGCCACTTCCGACTGCTAGAAGTTGACCACCGCGTAGTTATCCCAATAGAATCCCCCATCCGCGTGATCATTACTGCAGGAGACGTACTCCACTCCTGAGCAGTCCCAACGCTCGGAGTTAAAACAGACGCAATCCCAGGCCGACTAAACCAAACTTCATTCATTACCACCCGGCCTGGGAATTTTACGGACAATGCTCAGAAATTTGCGGGGCTAATCACAGCTACATACCCATTGTAGTAGAATCAACCCCACTCCCACATTTCGAGGCCTGATCGTCCCTTCTATCATCATCCTAATCATTAAGAAGCTATGCAACAGCACTAGCCTTTTAAGCTAGCCAAAGAGGGACTTCCCCCTCCTTAATGATATGCCACAGCTTAACCCCGCACCATGATTTTCAATCATAATTATAACCTGATTAACCCTAGCACTCCTCATCCAACCAAAACTACTAGCCTTCACCACAACCAACCCCCCATCAAATAAGACCTCCCTCACTACCAAACCCACACCATGATCCTGACCATGAACCTAAGCTTCTTTGACCAATTTTCCAGCCCCAATCTATTTGGCATCCCCTTAATCCTACTATCCCTACTCTTCCCAGCCCTACTATTCCCGTCCCCAAACAACCGATGAATCAACAACCGCCTTTCTACTATCCAAACATGACTCCTTCACCTAATCACAAAACAACTAATAGTCCCACTCAACAAAAATGGCCACAAATGAGCCATAATATTTACATCCCTAATAATCATACTTCTTACAATCAACCTTCTAGGCCTCCTTCCATATACATTCACCCCAACCACCCAACTATCTATGAACATAGCCCTAGCCTTCCCACTATGGCTCGCCACACTACTAACAGGCCTACGAAACCAACCATCAGCCTCTTTAGCCCACCTATTACCCGAAGGTACCCCTACACCCCTAATCCCCGCACTAATCCTGATCGAAACAACCAGCCTACTAATCCGCCCCCTAGCCCTCGGAGTCCGCCTTACAGCCAACCTTACAGCAGGACACTTACTCATCCAACTCGTCTCTACAGCCTCCATTGCATTAATACCCACCCTTCCTGCAGTATCCATCCTAACAATAATCATCCTACTACTCCTAACCATCCTAGAAGTAGCAGTAGCCATAATCCAGGCCTACGTCTTCGTGCTCCTTCTAAGCCTATACTTACAAGAAAACATCTAATGGCACACCAAGCACACTCATACCACATAGTTGACCCAAGCCCTTGACCAATCTTCGGGGCAGCCGCCGCCCTACTCACAACCTCAGGATTAATCATGTGATTCCACTACAACTCATCCATACTACTAACCCTAGGCCTCATCTCAATACTCCTAGTAATACTCCAATGATGACGAGACATTGTACGAGAAAGCACCTTCCAAGGCCATCACACTCCCACAGTCCAAAAAGGCCTACGATACGGCATAATCCTTTTCATCACATCCGAAACATTCTTCTTCTTAGGGTTCTTCTGAGCGTTCTTCCACTCGAGCCTGGCCCCAACCCCAGAACTAGAAGGCCAATGACCCCCAACAGGAATTAAACCACTCAACCCGATAGAAGTCCCCCTACTAAACACAGCCATCCTACTAGCCTCAGGCGTTACCGTAACGTGAGCCCATCACAGCATCACAGAAGGAAACCGAAAACACGCCATCCACGCCCTAACCCAACTGGGGATGCTGCCAGAGACTGCACTGGCACCACTGGGGATGCAGTGCAGTGAGTCCAGAGAGTGCACTGGCACCACTGGGGATGCCCTGCAGTGAGTCCAGAGAGTGCACTGGCACCACAGGGGATGTAGTGCATTGAGTCCAGAGAGTGCACTGGCACCACTGGTGATGCAGTCCAGTGAGTCCAGTGAATGCACTGGCACCACTAGGGATGCTGTGCAGTGAGTGCAGAGAGTGCACTGGCACCACCTGTGTTGCAGTACAGTGTGTCCAGTGAGTGCACTGGCACCACTGGGGATGCAGTGCTGTGACTCCGGAGAGCGCACTGGCACCACTGGGGATGCAGTGCAGTCAGTCCAGTGAGTGCACTGGCACCACTGGGGATGCAGTGCAGTGAGTGCAGAGAGTGCAATGGCACCACTGGTGATGCACTTCAGTGAGTCCAGAGAGTGCACTGGCACCACTGGGGATGCAGTGCAGTGAGTCCAGAGATTGCACTGGCACCACTGGGGATGCAGTGCTGTGACTCCAGAGAGCGCACTGGCACCACTGTGGATGCAGTGCATTGAGTGCAGAGAGTGCACTGGCACCACTGGGGATGCACTTCAGTGAGTCCAGAGAGTGCACTGGCACCACTGGGGATGGAGTGCAGTGAGTCCAGAGAGTGCATTGGCACCACTGGGCATGCACTGCAGTGAGTCCAGAGAGTGCACTGGCACCACTGGTGATGCAGTGCAGTGAGTCCAGAGAGTGCACTGGCACCACTGGGGATGCACTGCAGTGAGTCCAGCGAGTGCACTGGCACCACTGGGGATGCAGTGCTGTGACTCCAGAGAGCGCACTGGCACCACTGGGGATGCAGTGCAGTGACTCCAGAGAGCGCACTGGCACCACTGGGGATGCAGTGCAGTGAGTGCAGAGAGTGCACTGGCACCACTGGGGATGGGTTTCAAGCCAACTGCATTAACCGCTCATGCTTCTTTCTTATGAGACGTTAGTAAACCAATTACATAGCCTTGTCAAGACTAAATCACAGGTAAAAATCCTGTACATCTCATGTGGCCAACCACTCCCAACTAGGATTCCAAGAACCAGGAGGTTCGGTGAAAATAGGGCTAGTGCTATTAGAGGGGTGATTATTAGGGTAAGCCCTAAGCTGTCTTTAATGGAGAAGTATGGGTGGAATGGGATTTTGTCGCAGTCTGATACGATTCCTGGTGGGTTATTTGAGCCTGATTCGTGTAGGAAGGTTAGGTGGACTAGGGTGATTCCTGCAATTAGGAAGGGTAGTAGGAAGTGGATGGCGAAGAATCGGGTTAAGGTTGGATTGTCTACTGAGAATCCTCCTCAGGCTCATTCTACTAGAGTTTGCCCAATGTACGGGATGGCTGAGAATAGGTTGGTGATTACGGTGGCCCCTCAGAATGACATTTGTCCTCATGGTAGGACATACCCTACGAAGGCAGTTGCTATTAGGGTGAGTAGGAGGATTACTCCTGTGTTTCAGGTTTCTTTGTATAGGTAGGAGCCGTAGTAGAGGCCTCGTCCGATGTGTAAGTAGATGCAGATAAAGAAGAGCGAAGCACCGTTGGCGTGGAGGTTGCGGATGAGCCATCCGTACTGGACGTCTCGGCATGTGTGAGCTACTGAGGAGAAGGCGAGTGAAGTGTCTGCGGTGTAGTGTATGGCTAGTAGCAGGCCTGTTAGGATTTGTGTGGCTAAGCAGATGGCTAGAAGGGAGCCGAAGTTTCATCAGGCAGAGATGTTGGAGGGGGCGGGTAGGTCGATTAGGGAGTTGTTGATTATTTTTAGTAGGGGATGGGATTTGCGGATGTTAGGGGCCATTAGTGAGTCTGTGTGTAATTAGGATTATTACCAGGATGGAGAGGGCGAAGGATCCTAGGTAGGCCTTAATTAGCCCTGTGTGTATTGAGGTTGCGGCTTTGCTTGCGGCTACTTGTAGTTCAGCAAGGCCCTCTGGCCCTATTTTTTTGAGTCAGGAGAGGTCGATCAAGTGTAGGGCAATGTTTTGTCCCTTTTCTAGTAGGTTTTTGGAGAAGAATCGGTGTACTAGGGGGTTGAAGTACCCTAATGCAGAGGAGAAGTTTATGAGGGGGGTTGGTTTGGGGTGAGTGAGGGTGTGTGTTATGTTCGATAGTTCTAGGGCTAGGATGATTCCTAGGATTGTTATGAGGATGGCAGCGGTTTTGGTGATAAGGGGTATGGTTATTGGGGGGGTTTTGGTTGGTGTGATGAAAGAGGTAATGATTATTCCTGCTGTAATGCTGCCTAGGGCGAGTCGGGTTAGGGGGGCGGTGATTAGTGGGTTGTTTTCGTTTATTGATACTATTGGGGGGATTCGGGTTTGTCCAGCTTGGACTAGGATGGTTATGCGGATGCTGTAGGTTGCGGTGAATGCTGTGGCTATAAGGGTTAGGAGTAGGGCTCAAGTATTTAGGTATGATGTGTTTAAGCTTTCGATGATGAGGTCTTTTGAGTAGAATCCGGCTAGGAATGGGGTTCCTATCAGCGCCAGGTTTCCGATGGTTAGGCAGGAAGTAGTGACTGGGAGTATTTTCTGTAGGCCTCCTATCTTTCGGATATCTTGTTCTCCGTTTAGGTTGTGGATGATAGACCCTGAGCATAGGAATAGTATGGCTTTAAAGAAGGCATGGGTTGAGATGTGTAGGAAGGCTAGTTGTGGGAGGTTTAGTCCGATAGTGACTATTATTAGTCCTAGTTGGCTGGATGTTGAGAAAGCAATGATTTTTTTGATGTCATTTTGGGTTAGGGCGCATGTGGCAGCGAATAGGGTTGATAGAGCACCTAGGCATAGGCAGGCAGTTAGGGCTGTCTGGTTGGTGGCTAGCAGGGGGTGCATGCGGATGAGCAGGAAGATTCCGGCTACTACTATGGTACTGGAGTGCAGTAGGGCTGATACTGGGGTGGGGCCTTCTATTGCTGCGGGCAGTCATGGGTGGAGTCCAAATTGGGCGGATTTTCCTGCGGCTGCGAGGATTAATCCTATGAGGGGGAGGATTGGGGTTTGGTGGGGGTGTACGGCTTGTTGGATCTCTCAGGTGTTGAATGTTGAAGCTAGTCATGCTATGCTCAGGATCAGTCCGATGTCTCCGATTCGGTTGTAGATTACGGCTCGTAGGGCGGCGGTGTTGGCATCTGCTCGGCCTTGTCATCAGCCGATGAGAAGGAAGGACATGATTCGTACTCCTTCCCAGCCTACGAATAGGAGGAATATGTTGTTTGCGGTTGTTAGGAGGAGTATGGCGACTAGGAATGTCAGTAGGTAGGTGAAAAATTTTGTTACGTATGGCTCTGAGGCCATGTATCATATGGCGAATTGTAGGATTGATCATGTTACAAATAGGGCGATTGGAAGAAATGTTATTGAGTATTGGTCTATTTTTAGGCTCAGGGGGATTTTAAAGTTTATAATGAATTTTCACTCCCAGTGGCAGGTGACAGATTCTACTCCCGAGTAGATGAATGCGGTTGTAGGGGCTAGGCTAATTAGGAATGCGGTTTTAACAGCGCGGGTGGTGGCTTGTGGGGTGTTTTTAAAGTTTTTAAATAGAAATGGCAGGATGATTGGGGTTAGGAGGATTGTCAGCGTGAGTAGTGTGAGGGAGTTGATTAGTAGTGTGGGGTTCACTCCTTTTACTTGGATTTGCACCAAGATGGGTGGTTCCTAAGACCAGTGGATTGCTGTTATCCTTTAAAAGTAAGGGGGCTGAGGTTTTAGGCTCAGATGTAAGAGTTAGCAGCTCTTGTTGGTTAAACCCTCCCCTCGGCAGGTAAGAAGGTTTGAACTTCTATTCTTAGAATCACAGTCTAATGTTTGGTTTAAACTATACTTGCATGAGGGGATTCCGGAGATCAGTTCGGGTTTGAGGATTAGGAGGAATATTGGGATAATGTGGAGTGTTATGAGCAGGTGTTCTCGCGTGGTTGAGTTTTGCATAGATGTGATGTGGGAGGGGATTGAGCCTCGTTGGGTCATTAGTAGTATGAATAAGGTGTAGGAGGCGGTTAGTAGGGTTGCGATTCCTGTTAGGATGATCGTGAAGGCAGATCAGTTGAATAAGGTGATTATAATGGTTAGCTCTGCTATGAGGTTTGTTGTTGGGGGTAAGGCTATGTTTGTTAGATTGGCCAGCAATCATCAGGTAGCTATGAGTGGTAGGAGAGGTTGTAGGCCTCGTGTGAGTAGTAGAATTCGGCTGTGCGTACGTTCATAGTTTGTGTTGGCTAGGCAGAATAGTATGGAGGAAGTTAGTCCATGGGAAATTATTAGGATCATTGCCCCTGAGAATGATCAGTGGGTTTGGATTATTCCTGCGGCGATAACTAGGCCTATGTGGCTAACGGATGAATAAGCGATTAGTGATTTTAGGTCTGTCTGTCGTAGGCAGATTGAGCTAGTCATTAGGGCGCCTCATAGGGCCAGGGTTAGGAAGGGGTAGTGCAGGAGGTTGGACAGTGGGCCCATAAATAGAGTGACTCGTATAATTCCGTATCCTCCTAGCTTTAGTAGTAGGGCGGCGAGGAGTATTGAGCCTGCGATGGGTGCTTCTACGTGGGCTTTTGGCAGTCAGAGGTGTAGGCCGTATAGTGGGGCTTTTACTATGAATGCTATGAGCAGTGCTAGACCTGATAGTATTCCTGTCCATGAGGTGGATAGGGTTGGGTGGGTTAGTTGTAGGGTTGGCAGGTGCAGGGTGCCAATTTTCACGTATAGGTGTATGATTGTGATTAGCAGGGGTAGAGAGCTTACTAGCGTGTAGAATAGCAGGTAGATGCCAGCGCTTAGGCGTTCTGGTTGGTTCCCCCATCGGGTGATTAAGATTAGGGTGGGAATGAGGGTTGCTTCAAATGAGATGTAAAATAGTGCTAGTTCTGTGGTGGAAAAGGCTAGTAGGATGAATGGCTGGACTGCGACTAAGGTTGAGATAAAGATTCGTTTGCGTTGTAGGGGTTCTTGTTGCAGGTGGTTTTGGCTTGCTATGATTATGAGTGGGAGTAGTCAGCAGGATAGTACTAGGAGGGGGGATGAGATTTGGTCAATTCCTGTTCAGTTGGATAAAAATTTGTAGGGGTAGTAGGTTGGGATTAATCACTGTAGGCTTAGGGCAGCGATTAGGAGGCTGTATAAGGTGGTGTTAGTCCATAGAAATTTTGGTGGAGACAGCAGGGCTGTTGGAAGAAGTATGATTGTGGGTAGGATGATTTTTAGCATTGCAGGAGGTTTAGGTTGTGTAGATGGTCGGAGCCATGTGTGCGGGTGGAGGCTACTAGGATGGCCAGGCCTGTGCCCGCCTCACACGCTGAGAAGGTTAGCATGAGAATTGGTACCATGGTGAATGAGGAGACTTGGTTTTCGATGGATCATATTGATAGGCCTACGAATATCGATAATATTATGCTTTCAAGGCATAGTAGGGCGGATACTAGGTGGGTTCGGTGGAAGGCTAGTCCTAGTCCGCTGAAAATGAAGGCTGAGTAGAAGCTTAAATGTAGGGGCGACATAAGAAAGTTACAGGGTTGGCTGTAATCTGCTGGGTCGAAACCAGCTATCTTTTTGGTTAGACTAACTTTCTGTTATTCTGCTCATTCTAGGCCCCCTTGAATTCACTCGTAGGCCAGTCCGAGTGTTAGGAGAAGGAGGATCACTACAGTTCAGGTGAGGGTCATTAGGGGGGATTGGAGTTGGACGGCTCATGGCAGGGGGAGTAGGAGGGCGATTTCTAGGTCGAATAGGACGAACAGGATGGCTACTGAGGAAGAATCGGACTGAGAATGGTAATCGAGCAGATCCAAGTGGGTCGAATCCACATTCGTACGGTGAGAGTTTCTCTGAGTCGGGGTTTATTTGGGCGAGTCAGAAGTTTAATGCGGTTAGGGCGGCGCTTAGGATTGATGATAGGGCGAATATGAACATGAGTGCGTTCATTGCTCTCCTCTGGGTTTATACCAGATTCTAGAGATTGGAAGTCAATTGTAATTAATATACTAGAAGAGCAAGATCCTCATCAGTAGATGGTTATGTAGAGGAATAGTCAGATGACGTCTACGAAGTGTCAGTATCAGGCTGCTGCCTCGAATCCGAAGTGGTGGTCTGATGTAAAGTGGAACTTGATCAGTCGGAAGAGGCAGACGGTCAGGAAGGAGGATCCGATGATTACGTGGAGTCCGTGGAATCCAGTGGCAACGAAGAAGGTAGATCCGTAGACGCTATCGGCGATTGAGAATGGGGCTTCGTGGTATTCTATTGCTTGTAGGGCTGTGAAGTAGAATCCCAGGAGGATCGTTAGGGTTAGGGCGTGGATGGCGTGTTTTCGGTTTCCTTCTGTGATGCTGTGATGGGCTCACGTTACGGTAACGCCTGAGGCTAGTAGGATGGCTGTGTTTAGTAGGGGGACTTCTATCGGGTTGAGTGGTTTAATTCCTGTTGGGGGTCATTGGCCTCCTAGTTCTGGGGTTGGGGCCAGGCTCGAGTGGAAGAACGCTCAGAAGAACCCTAAGAAGAAGAATGCTTCGGATGTGATGAAAAGGATTATGCCGTATCGTAGGCCTTTTTGGACTGTGGGAGTGTGATGGCCTTGGAAGGTGCTTTCTCGTACAATGTCTCGTCATCATTGGAGTATTACTAGGAGTATTGAGATGAGGCCTAGGGTTAGTAGTATGGATGAGTTGTAGTGGAATCACATGATTAATCCTGAGGTTGTGAGTAGGGCGGCGGCTGCCCCGAAGATTGGTCAAGGGCTTGGGTCAACTATGTGGTATGAGTGTGCTTGGTGTGCCATTAGATGTTTTCTTGTAAGTATAGGCTTAGAAGGAGCACGAAGACGTAGGCCTGGATTATGGCTACTGCTACTTCTAGGATGGTTAGGAGTAGTAGGATGATTATTGTTAGGATGGATACTGCAGGAAGGGTGGGTATTAATGCAATGGAGGCTGTAGAGACGAGTTGGATGAGTAAGTGTCCTGCTGTAAGGTTGGCTGTAAGGCGGACTCCGAGGGCTAGGGGGCGGATTAGTAGGCTGGTTGTTTCGATCAGGATTAGTGTGGGGATTAGGGGTGTAGGGGTACCTTCGGGTAATAGGTGGGCTAAAGAGGCTGATGGTTGGTTTCGTAGGCCTGTTAGTAGTGTGGCGAGCCATAGTGGGAAGGCTAGGGCTATGTTCATAGATAGTTCATAGATAGTTGTTCATAGAAGCCTTTCCGGCCAAACGAAAAGTCCTACAACCAGAACTAACTACCACAAACGTTGAATGAATCCACGGCTGCCCTCCCCCATACCATACTTTCGAGGAACCGGCCTTCGTCCAAGTACAAGAAAGGAAGGAATCGAACCCTCACATGCTGGTTTCAAGCCAACTGCATTCACCGCTCATGCTTCTTTCTTATGAGACGTTAGTAAACCAATTACATAGCCTTGTCAAGACTAAATCACAGGTAAAAATCCTGTACATCTCATGTGGCCAACCACTCCCAACTAGGATTCCAAGACGCCTCATCACCCATCATAGAAGAACTCATTGAATTCCACGACCACGCCCTAATCGTTGCCCTAGCTATCTGCAGCCTAGTTCTCTACCTTTTAGCCCACATACTAACAGAAAAACTCTCGTCCAATGCTGTAGACGCCCAAGAAGTAGAGCTGATCTGGACAATCCTACCTGCTATCGTCCTGGTACTCCTCGCCCTCCCATCCCTACAAATCCTCTACATAATGGACAAAATCGATGAACCAGACCTCACCCTAAAAGCCATCGGCCACCAATGATACTGAAGCTACGAATACACAGACTTCAAAGACCTATCCTTCGACTCCTACATAGTGCCCACCCCAGACTTACCCAACGGCCACTTCCGACTGCTAGAAGTTGACCACCGCGTAGTTATCCCAATAGAATCCCCCATCCGCGTAATCATTACTGCAGGAGACGTACTCCACTCCTGAGCAGTCCCAACGCTCGGAGTTAAAACAGGCGCAATCCCAGGCCGACTAAACCAAACTTCATTCATTACCACCCGGCCTGGGATTTTTTACGGACAATGCTCAGAAATTTGCGGGGCTAATCACAGCTACATACCCATTGTAGTAGAATCAACCCCACTCCCACATTTCGAGGCCTGATCGTCCCTTCTATCATCATCCTAATCATTAAGAAGCTATGCAACAGCACTAGCCTTTTAAGCTAGCCAAAGAGGGACTTCCCCCTCCTTAATGATATGCCACAGCTTAACCCCGCACCATGATTTTCAATCATAATTATAACCTGATTAACCCTAGCACTCCTCATCCAACCAAAACTACTAGCCTTCACCACAACCAACCCCCCATCAAATAAGACCTCCCTCACTACCAAACCCACACCATGATCCTGACCATGAACCTAAGCTTCTTTGACCAATTTTCCAGCCCCAATCTATTTGGCATCCCCTTAATTCTACTATCCCTACTCTTCCCAGCCCTACTATTCCCGTCCCCAAACAACCGATGAATCAACAACCGCCTTTCTACTATCCAAACATGACTCCTTCACCTAATCACAAAACAACTAATAGTCCCACTCAACAAAAATGGCCACAAATGAGCCATAATATTTACATCCCTAATAATCATACTTCTTACAATCAACCTTCTAGGCCTCCTTCCATATACATTCACCCCAACCACCCAACTATCTATGAACATAGCCCTAGCCTTCCCACTATGGCTCGCCACACTACTAACAGGCATGTTTAACCATGTACGTGCCCCAGGGCCGGCTTAAAGTAGGCTCTATTGTCCCACTTTACTGCTAAATCCGCCTTCCAGAAGTGGTTTCACGCTTCTTTCCGTGTGCCCTATGAATAGGGAATGTAGCCCATTTCTTCCACTCCATAGGCTATACCTTGACCTGTCTTATTAGCGGGGTGCTATTGTGTCCACTGTTGTGCTCTCATTCGAGGTGGGCTGGCGACGGCGGTATGTAGGCTGTGTTGGCAAGGGGTGGTTGGGTTAATCGGGGATTATCGATTGTAGAACAGGCTCCTCTAGGTGGGTTTGGGGCACCGCCAAGTCCTTAGAGTTTTAAGCGTTTGTGCTCGTAGTTCTCTGGCGGATACTTCGGTAAAGTAAGTATCAAGATTTAGGGCCAGGCATAGTGGGGTATCTAATCCCAGTTTGGGCCCTGGCTTTCGTGGGTTTAAATCAGTCGTTAGTTCCTAAGATCATCTTAATGGTGTGTTTAGGTGCATCTTGGGCTTATGACAGCTTAGTTGCATTTTGATCTTAGTTAGCTAGGATAGGCATTTTACCACTCTTTACGCCGTGTCAATAGGACGGTTGATTTGGGTTTCTTGTATGACCGCGGTGGCTGGCACAAGATTTACCAACCCTTGAAGTTAGGCTGTTGCTATAACTAAGTCAAGTTTGCACTCATTGCTTAATGTTAATTACTGCTGAATACCCGTGGGGGCGTGGCTTAGCGAGGCGTCTTGGGCTACTACTTGGGTGTGCCTGATACCCGCTCCTCAAGGCCTGTATGGGGGTAGGTGGTCGAGGGCGTTTACACTGGGGCGCGGATACTTGCATGTATATATTTAGCAAAAACCAACCGTAAGGTTAGGACTAAGTCTTTTGTCCGCAGGCATGTTTTATGCCATCTTGGCAACTTCAGTGCCATGCTTTGTGTTAAGCTATGTGGACGGGGGTGTGGTTAGCTGATAGTTGAGTGGTGAGTGAGAGTGAAGTATATGAAATTATTGCTTGTGTTTACTATTTTTAGTACTGGAGTTTCTCTAAGTCCTAGGACTAGGAGGAAATGGTGTTTCATAGTGTGTAGGCGTCGGGATAGTCCGAGTATCGTCGGGGTATTCCTGCTAGGCCTAGGAAGTGCTGGGGGAAGAACGTTAGGTTTACTCCTGTAAATATTACCCCGAAGTGGGCTTTTGCTCATGTTTGGTGTAGGGTAAACCCAGTGAGTAGTGGGAATCAGTGAGTAAATCCTGCTAGAATGGCAAAGACGGCGCCTATGGATAGGACGTAGTGGAAGTGGGCAACTACGTAGTACGTGTCGTGCAGGGCGATGTCTAGGGAAGAGTTTGCAAGGACGATTCCTGTTAATCCTCCGATGGTAAATAGGAAGATAAATCCTAGAGCTCATAGTATTGGGGGGGTCTCATTTGATTGTTCCTCCGTGCAGGGTGGCTAGTCAGCTAAATACTTTGATTCCGGTAGGGATGGCAATGATTATAGTGGCTGATGTAAAGTAGGCTCGGGTATCAACGTCTATTCCTACTGTAAACATGTGGTGAGCTCAGACGATGAATCCTAGGAAGCCGATGGATAGTATGGCTCAGACTATTCCCATGTAGCCGAAGGGCTCCTTTTTGCCTGAGTAGTACGTGACTACGTGTGAGATGATTCCGAACCCCGGTAGGATCAGAATATAGACTTCTGGGTGTCCGAAGAATCAGAATAGGTGTTGGTACAGGATTGGGTCTCCTCCTCCAGCGGGGTCGAAGAATGTGGTGTTTAGGTTTCGATCAGTTAGTAATATTGTAATACCGGCGGCGAGTACGGGGAGTGATAGAAGGAGTAGGATGGCGGTAATTAGTACGGATCAGACAAATAGTGGGGTTTGGTATTGTGAGAGTGCGGGGGGTTTTATGTTGATGGCTGTGGTGATAAAGTTGATGGCCCCAAGGATGGAGGAGATACCGGCTAAGTGGAGTGAGAAGATAGCCAGGTCTACTGAAGCTCCGGCGTGGGCAAGGTTACCTGCTAGGGGAGGGTAGACAGTTCAGCCTGTGCCGGCGCCAGCTTCTACAGTGGATGAGGCTAGTAGGAGGAGGAATGATGGGGGGAGGAGTCAAAAGCTTATGTTGTTTATTCGCGGGAATGCTATGTCGGGGGCACCGATTATGAGGGGGACTAATCAGTTGCCGAATCCTCCGATCATGATGGGTATGACTATAAAGAAGCTTATTACAAAGGCGTGAGCGGTAACGATTACATTGTAAATTTGGTCGTCGCCTAGGAGAGTTCCTGGTTGTCCTAGTTCTGCGCGGATTAATAGGCTGAGTGCGGTGCTGACTATTCCTGCTCATGCCCCGAAGATGAGGTACAGGGTGCCAATATCCTTATGGTTAGTGGAAAATAGTCATCGGTTGATGAAGGTGACGGGTAAGATGGCTGAGTGTTGAAGCGTTAGGCTGTAGTCCTTTTTACAGAGGTTTAATTCCTCTTCTTATCGGCTCTGTAGTGAAATTCATGTTGAGTTGCAAGCTCATCGATGCGCACTAGGGTGCGTCAGGGTCTTTGTAGGCAGAAGCCAATTGGTTTAGGCATTTAGCTGTTAACTAGAGTTTTGTGGGATCGAAGCCCATCTGTCTAGGGAGGCTTTAGCTTAATTAAAGCGTCTGACTTGCATTCAGAAGATACAGGTTAATATTCTGTAAGTCTTAATGTGCAGAAACTAAGAGGGTTTAACTCTTATTTAAGGCTTTGAAGGCCTTCGGTTTGGGGTGTTATCCTAAGTTTCTAGACAATGGCATGTATTATTGGGGACAGGGGAAGTAAGAGGATTGATAGTGAGGCAAGGACCGCAGTAGGTGTGCTTGGGGCTTTGCTAGTGTATCATTGTTTTATGTGGTTAGAGGAGTTGGGGGGAAGGGTAATTGTTGAGTGGTATGCGAGGCGTAGGTAGAAGAAGAGGCTGAGCAGTGATAGCATGGCAATTGCCATGGCTGCTGGTGTTATTTCCTGTTTAGTTAGTTCTTGGATGATAAGTCACTTTGGTATAAAGCCTGTTAATGGGGGGAGGCCTGCTAGGGATAAAAGTACTAGTATTAGGGTGGCGTTTAGCACTGGGGTTTTTGTTCATGAGGTTGTGATCATGGATAGGTTAAGGGCTTTGATTTTGTTAAGGGCTAGGAATACGGCTGATGTTATGATTGTGTATAGGTAGAAGGTAAGTAAGGCCAATTTGGGGCTGTAAACTAGGATGATGGCGATTCAGCCTAAGTGGGAGATGGACGAGAAGGCTAGGATTTTGCGTGTTTGTGTTTGGTTCAGTCCTATTCAGCCTCCCAGTGCTGTTGAGGCTAGGGCCATGGCGGTGAGTAGAGCTGGGTCGAGGGATTTGGATGTTAGTAGGAGCAGGGTTAGTGGGGGGAATTTTATGAGGGTCGAGAGTAGCAGGGCTGTTATTAGTGGCGATCCTTGTAGTACTTCTGGGAATCAGAAGTGAAATGGCACTAGGCCCAGTTTAATAGCGATTGCTGCTGTCAGTAGTAGACAGGAGGTTGGGTGGTTTATTTGTGTGATGTCTCATTGGCCGGTGACTCAGGCATTGGTTATGCTAGAGAATAGGACCAGGGCGGAAGCAGCTGCTTGGGTTAGGAAGTATTTCGTTGCGGCTTCTACTGCTCGTGGGTGGTGGGATTTGGCAATTAGGGGAATGATGGCTAGTGTGTTGATCTCCAGTCCTGTCCAGGCCAGAACTCAGTGGTTGCTGGAAATTGTGATTGTGGTGCCCAAGATGAGGCTGAAGGTTATGATTGGGGTCGCGTAAGGGTTCATTAGTAGAGGAGGGGGTTAAACCATCATTTTCGGGGTATGGGCCCGATAGCTTGATTAGCTGACTCTACTAGAAAATAATATAAGGGAAGTATGGAGAATTTTGATTTCTCTTGTGTGGGTTCAATTCCTACTTTTCTAAGGTCAACAGGAAATGAGAGGGCTGTTATACCTCTATGTTCACTTTATCATAGTGACCCTTTGTAGTTCAGGCACATTTCCTTATGTAAGGAGGTAGGCCTGCATAGCAGATAGGTATGCTGATGTGTCAGAGGCACAGAGCTAGTGTGAGGGGTAGGAAGTTTTTTCATAGTAGGTGCATTAGTTGGTCATATCGGAATCGTGGGTATGAAGCTCGGACCCATAAGAAACCAGAAGATAGTAGGAGGACTTTTGTGGCTAGGATGACGGGGAATAGTTCTGTGGGTGGCCCTAGGGCGCTTGGGTTTAGGAATATGATGGCTGTAAGTGTATTTATTAGCATAATGTTCGCATATTCAGCTAGGAAGAATAAGGCGAAGGGTCCTGCGGCGTATTCAACGTTAAACCCTGAGACTAGCTCAGATTCACCCTCTGTGAGGTCAAAAGGAGCTCGGTTTGTCTCTGCTAGGGTGGATACGTATCATATTATTGCTAGGGGTCATGAGGAGAAAATGAAGTATAGAGGCTCCTGTGCGACGGCAAAGGAGCTGAGTGTGTAGCTTCCGCTTAGTATGATTATTGATAGCAGGATTATGGCCAGTGTCACTTCGTATGAAATGGTCTGTGCTACTGCCCGTAGGGCTCCGATTAGTGCGTATTTTGAGTTCGAGGCTCAGCCTGATCATAGGACTGAGTAGACGGCTAGGCTTGACATGGCTATTAGGAAGAGAACTCCGAGGTTTAGATCTGCTAGGGGAAATGGGAGTGGTAGTGGTGCTCAAGTGGTGAGGGCTAGGACAAGGGCTAGTATTGGTATCAGAATGAATAGAAGTGGGGAAGAGGTAGAGGGTCGGATGGGCTCTTTGGTAAATAGTTTCAGTCCGTCCGCAAATGGTTGAAGTAGGCCAAAAGGCCCGACAACGTTAGGGCCTTTGCGGGATTGTATGTAGCTTAGGATTTTCCGTTCTACTAGGGTTAGGAAGGCTACGGCAATCAGGATTGGGATGATGTATAGGAGGGATATAACGAGGCAGCTTAGTGTTGTTATTTGAATCATGGGTGAAGCTAGGGAGAGGATTTGAACCTCTGGGGAAAGGGCTTAAGCCTTCTGCACTTGCCGGGCTCTGCCACTCTAGCTGGTCCTTTTCTAGGATTGAAAGTGGTGGGGGAAGGCCCTCTTCACGGTTTAGTTGGTTTCACTGCTTAGAGGGGGGGGGCATGCTTGTGGTATTGGCCCCACTTTCCCGGTCCTTTCGTACTGGGGAGAGTGTGTCATAGATAGAAACCGACCTGGATTGCTCCGGTCTGAACTCAGATCACGTAGGACTGTTAATCGTTGAACAAACGAACCCTTAATAGCGGCTGCACCATTAGGATGTCCTGATCCAACATCGAGGTCGTAAACCCCCCTGTCGATATGGGCTCTTGAGGGGGATTGCGCTGTTATCCCTGGGGTAGCTTGGTCCATTAATCAATTATATTGGGTCTGGTCACTGTTAGCACTTTGAGGGGTAGCTCTAGGTAAAGAGGTATGGTCTTGTTTTTGGAGGATTTGTTCTCCTCCAAGGTCGCCCCAACCGAAAAATATCGACCAGGCTCTGCGATGGTAGTGGCCCCAGTGGGGTTGATTGAGGATTCGCGGTGGTCGTTGATTTTTAAGTTCCACAGGGTCTTCTCGTCTTATGTTCACATCCCCGCTTTTGCACGGGGAGATCAATTTCACTGATTATCTGTGAGAGACAGTTAAGACCTCGTTTAGCCATTCATACAAGTCTCGATTTATGGGACAATTGATTGCGCTACCTTTGCACGGTTAGGATACCGCGGCCGTTAAACCTAAGTCACCGGGCAGGCATCACCTTCAATACTTGTTTAATTTGCTGAAGGCTATGTTTTTGGTAAACAGTCGGGCCTTATTAATTTGCCGAGTTCCTTTCACAGATTTTAATCGCTCTTATAGGCGCTCCTGAGTCGGGTTAACAGGGTTAGTTAATACGTGGTCTTGTAGGGGTTTTTGTATCTGTCTAGGTCTGTTAATAATGTTTCTATGTAAGCTTGCGCCGTTAGAGGTGTGTGGCCCTGAGTTACTTATTTTAGCATTAATTCTCCTATATTCATAGGTTGACCTGTTTGTGATAAGGGAATCATCTTATTTTGGTATTTTTAGGTGGTGGAGCTTTGACGCACTCTTTTTTGATGGCTGCTTTAGGGCCCACGGTAGGATCAGTAGTAAGAATTATCCGCTAGTCGAGGTTGTGTCCTTTTTTAATGGAGCTGTCCCTCCATTAAATAGCTCTTAATCATCTCATTAGGGTTCAGGATGTCCGGTAGGGAGGATTAAGGGGGAACTTAGATTCGTTTCACAGGTAACCAGCTATCACCCAGCTCGGTTGGCTTTTCACCTCTACTGACAAGTCATCCCACTCTTTTGCAACAGAGACGGGTTCGCTCTCTTTAACTGCTTGAAAGTAGCTCGCTTGGGTTTCGGGGGGGCAAACTTTAGTTCACTTTGCTTGGTTGTTCTCGCTAAACCATGATGCAAAAGGTACAAGGGTTGATCTTTGCTGTCTGTCGCTTTGATTGTTTCACTGCTATTTCATCTTTCCCTTACGGTACTGGGGTCTCTATCGCGTCTAAGTGTCTTTTCTATCGCCTATACTAAGACTGTAAAATGCTTTAGTTTAATTAGTTTAGTAAATTCTTTAGTTTTGGTGTACTATTTGTGTGGTTGAGCTAGAGGGGGGGCTTCAAGACGATCCGGTCTAGTAGATATCTTTCAGGTGTAAGCTGAGTGCTTTGGTGTTATAGCTACGTCTTGATATTCTAAGTACACCTTCCGGTACACTTACCTTGTTACGACTTACCTCATCTTCAGCGTATTTATGGTATTAGTTATGTGGGATGTGGCTTTTGAGGAGGGTGACGGGCGGTATGTACGTGCCCCAGGGCCGGCTTAAAGTAGGCTCTATTGTCCCACTTTACTGCTAAATCCGCCTTCCAGAAGTGGTTTCACGCTTCTTTCCGTGTGCCCTATGAATGGGGAATGTAGCCCATTTCTTCCACTCCATAGGCTATACCTTGACCTGTCTTATTAGCGGGGTGCTATTGTGTCCACTGTTGTGCTCTCATTCGAGGTGGGCTGGCGACGGCGGTATGTAGGCTGTGTTGGCAAGGGGTGGTTGGGTTAATCGGGGATTATCGATTGTAGAACAGGCTCCTCTAGGTGGGTTTGGGGCACCGCCAAGTCCTTAGAGTTTTAAGCGTTTGTGCTCGTAGTTCTCTGGCGGATACTTCGGTAAAGTAAGTATCAAGATTTAGGGCCAGGCATAGTGGGGTATCTAATCCCAGTTTGGGCCCTGGCTTTCGTGGGTTTAAATCAGTCGTTAGTTCCTAAGATCATCTTAATGGTGTGTTTAGGTGCATCTTGGGCTTATGACAGCTTAGTTGCATTTTGATCTTAGTTAGCTAGGATAGGCATTTTACCACTCTTTACGCCGTGTCAATAGGACGGTTGATTTGGGTTTCTTGTATGACCGCGGTGGCTGGCACAAGATTTACCAACCCTTGAAGTTAGGCTGTTGCTATAACTAAGTCAAGTTTGCACTCATTGCTTAATGTTAATTACTGCTGAATACCCGTGGGGGCGTGGCTTAGCGAGGCGTCTTGGGCTACTACTTGGGTGTGCCTGATACCCGCTCCTCAAGGCCTGTATGGGGGTAGGTGGTCGAGGGCGTTTACACTGGGGCGCGGATACTTGCATGTATATATTTAGCAAAAACCAACCGTAAGGTTAGGACTAAGTCTTTTGTCCGCAGGCATGTTTTATGCCATCTTGGCAACTTCAGTGCCATGCTTTGTGTTAAGCTATGTGGACGGGGGTGTGGTTAGCTGATAGTTGAGTGGTGAGTGAGAGTGAAGTATATGAAATTATTGCTTGTGTTTACTATTTTTAGTACTGGAGTTTCTCTAATAAGTTTAAGTTATTTTGTATGTGTTTGTGTGTATATATACATCGTTCCGATGATGTCATGGAAGGGATGATTAATGGAGTTTTAGAGGTAGTTTGCTGGGATTGGGCGATGAAGGTTTATGCTACATGGTGGTTAGCGAAAGTTTACTGGTTTAGTTTGTGAAGCGCAGGGGTTGCGCTTAATGATTTGTTGTTTTGTGCTATGTCCAACGAGCATTCATCCAATAGCCCCATTTAACCCGGAGGGTGGAGGTAACATTAACTGAATGTGGTCAAAGTGCATCAGTGTCAGGATGATTCCCCATATACGCCAACCGTCTCATCGAGGGACCCTTGAAATATAGGATAGGCCGTGAGGCAGGTGTGTCCAGGCTTAGATTGTGGGACCCCCGAGATCACTGGGAATAGCCACCTGTGAGGTAACCCCGGAAAAAATAAGAGGAACCAGAGGCGCCAAAAAGCTGGAACATGCCGCGATTACGCATTGAGAAGGTGAAAGTACTCACAGATGCCACTTTGAAGGGCAAGGAGGGGTGAGTGAACCCAATGGATGGCCCTGACCGAGGAACCAGAGGCGCAAAAATGTGAGGAGGGCGAGGGGTTTAGGGGGAACGTATGGGCCTGAAGCTAGTCATACCGGACATTATGTGCAACGGGTTGCTGATTTCACGTGAGGAGTACGATTAATAAATCCGTCTGATACGAACTGCATGAGATATGTGGTGGAGAGTTGTTGTTGGAGCATGTCCTGTGAGCATTCATTAAAATGGGGTCTTGTTATGCGCTTGAGTGGAGTTGTATTGGGTGTTGTGGGGTATGGTCCTAGAACATTCATGCCGGGTGGTTTGGTAGGAGTGTGTTTAAGGGTTTAATGGCCGTGTACATGTATGGGTTTAGCACCTGCTTATAAGATAGTCCGTATATAATGTATATTACTGGTACTATAGTATGTATGTATATGGGGTATATAAATTTATGCACGAATATGCATAACCAAATACCCCCGCCTCAGGGGGGGAGGGGGGGGGGGGTTAAGCATAATGGCATAGATGGGGTAGAATTATTGGGGGCTTGCGGTTAGTTCCTGTAGTTGAGAACAATGGCGGCTTTTCGAGCCGCAGGCCTCGGGTAGTGTCCGGGCAGGAATAATGACTTATTTTATGTTTTTTTTAGGGATTTGCTTTGCGGTGGGTGTTTTGGGTGTGGCGTCGAATCCTTCGCCGTATTATGGGGTTGTTGGTTTGGTGTTAGCGTCTGTGGCGGGGTGCGGGTGGTTGCTGGGCCTTGGGGTTTCGTTCGTGGCTTTAGTGCTGTTTATGGTGTATTTGGGGGGTATGCTGGTGGTGTTTGTTTATTCAGTAGCTTTAGCAGCGGAGCCTTTCCCTGGGGCTTGGGGGGATTGACGGGTGATTGGATGTGCAGTAGCGTTTGTGGCAATTGTTTTTGGGGGGTTGGTGTTTGGGGGGTTTATGGGGGCTTGGAAGTTCGGGGTTTCTACTGTGAATAATGTTGGGGTGTTTGTTGTTCGGTCGGATTTTAGTGGAGTTTCCATGTTTTATTCACATGGGGCAGGGATGTTTTTAGTGGCGGGTTGGGGGCTGTTGTTGACTTTGTTTGTTGTATTGGAGCTTGTGCGGGGGTTGTCGCGGGGTGCTATTCGGGCGGTTTAGGGGTTAGGGTCAGAGAATAGTTTATTGAAAATGCCAGCTTTGGGAGCTGGAGATAAAGGTTTGAGTCCTTTTTTTCTGAGTTTGGGGTACTCTAAGAAGTGGTAAGTCTTCAATCTTTGGTTTACAAGACCAATGTTTTTATAAACTATTAGAGTATTTAGCAGTTGAGTATTTTGTTTTCTAGGGTGCTTGCGGCGGGGAGGAGAAATAGGAGGATAGTGAAGTAGGCGATTGAAGCGAGTTGGCCGATGATGATGAATGGGTGTTCGACGGGTTGGCTTCCTACTCATGTTAGGACGAGGAGGTCGGCGACTAGTACTCAGAATAGGAGCTGGGAGAGTGGTCGGAATGTTATTGCTCGTTGTTTTGATTTGTGCAGGAATGGGATTAGGAATAGGATCAGTACGGAGGCGGCCAGTGCTAATACGCCTCCTAGTTTATTTGGGATTGAACGTAGGATGGCGTAGGCGAATAGGAAGTATCATTCTGGCTTGATGTGTGGTGGGGTTACTAGCGGGTTTGCTGGGGTGAAGTTTTCTGGGTCTCCCAGGAGGTTAACCGCTCATGCTTCTTTCTTATGAGACGTTAGTAAACCAATTACATAGCCTTGTCAAGACTAAATCACAGGTAAAAATCCTGTACATCTCATGTGGCCAACCATTCCCAACTAGGATTCCAAGACGCCTCATCACCCATCATAGAAGAACTCGTTGAATTCCACGACCACGCCCTAATCGTTGCCCTAGCTATCTGCAGCCTAGTTCTCTACCTTTTAGCCCACATACTAACAGAAAAACTCTCGTCCAATGCTGTAGACGCCCAAGAAGTAGAGCTGATCTGGACAATCCTACCTGCTATCGTCCTGGTACTCCTCGCCCTCCCATCCCTACAAATCCTCTACATAATGGACAAAATCGATGAACCAGACCTCACCCTAAAAGCCATCGGCCACCAATGATACTGAAGCTAAGAATACACAGACTTCAAAGACCTATCATTCGACTCCTACATAGTGCCCACCCCAGACTTACCCAACGGCCACTTCCGACTGCTAGAAGTTGACCACCGCGTAGTTATCCCAATAGAATCCCCCATCCGCGTGATCATTACTGCAGGAGACGTACTCCACTCCTGAGCAGTCCCAACGCTCGGAGTTAAAACAGACGCAATCCCAGGCCGACTAAACCAAACTTCATTCATTACCACCCGGCCTGGGAATTTTACGGACAATGCTCAGAAATTTGCGGGGGTAATCACAGCTACATACCCATTGTAGTAGAATCAACCCCACTCCCACATTTCGAGGCCTGATCGTCCCTTCTATCATCATCCTAATCATTAAGAAGCTATGCAACAGCACTAGCCTTTTAAGCTAGCCAAAGAGGGACTTCCCCCTCCTTAATGATATGCCACAGCTTAACCCCGCACCATGATTTTCAATCATAATTATAACCTGATTAACCCTAGCACTCCTCATCCAACCAAAACTACTAGCCTTCACCACAACCAACCCCCCATCAAATAAGACCTCCCTCACTACCAAACCCACACCATGATCCTGACCATGAACCTAAGCTTCTTTGACCAATTTTCCAGCCCCAATCTATTTGGCATCCCCTTAATCCTACTATCCCTACTCTTCCCAGCCCTACTATTCCCGTCCCCAAACAACCGATGAATCAACAACCGCCTTTCTACTATCCAAACATGACTCCTTCACCTAATCACAAAACAACTAATAGTCCCACTCAACAAAAATGGCCACAAATGAGCCATAATATTTACATCCCTAATAATCATACTTCTTACAATCAACCTTCTAGGCCTCCTTCCATATACATTCACCCCAACCACCCAACTATCTATGAACATAGCCCTAGCCTTCCCACTATGGCTCGCCACACTACTAACAGGCCTACGAAACCAACCATCAGCCTCTTTAGCCCACCTATTACCCGAAGGTACCCCTACACCCCTAATCCCCGCACTAATCCTGATCGAAACAACCAGCCTACTAATCCGCCCCCTAGCCCTCGGAGTCCGCCTTACAGCCAACCTTACAGCAGGACACTTACTCATCCAACTCGTCTCTACAGCCTCCATTGCATTAATACCCACCCTTCCTGCAGTATCCATCCTAACAATAATCATCCTACTACTCCTAACCATCCTAGAAGTAGCAGTAGCCATAATCCAGGCCTACGTCTTCGTGCTCCTTCTAAGCCTATACTTACAAGAAAACATCTAATGGCACACCAAGCACACTCATACCACATAGTTGACCCAAGCCCTTGACCAATCTTCGGGGCAGCCGCCGCCCTACTCACAACCTCAGGATTAATCATGTGATTCCACTACAACTCATCCATACTACTAACCCTAGGCCTCATCTCAATACTCCTAGTAATACTCCAATGATGACGAGACATTGTACGAGAAAGCACCTTCCAAGGCCATCACACTCCCACAGTCCAAAAAGGCCTACGATACGGCATAATCCTTTTCATCACATCCGAAGCATTCTTCTTCTTAGGGTTCTTCTGAGCGTTCTTCCACTCGAGCCTGGCCCCAACCCCAGAACTAGGAGGCCAATGACCCCCAACAGGAATTAAACCACTCAACCCGATAGAAGTCCCCCTACTAAACACAGCCATCCTACTAGCCTCAGGCGTTACCGTAACGTGAGCCCATCACAGCATCACAGAAGGAAACCGAAAACACGCCATCCACGCCCTAACCCAACTGGGGATGCTGCCAGAGACTGCACTGGCACCACTGGGGATGCAGTGCAGTGAGTCCAGAGAGTGCACTGGCACCACTGGGGATGCCCTGCAGCGAGTCCAGAGAGTGCACTGGCACCACAGGGGATGTAGTGCATTGAGTCCAGAGAGTGCACTGGCACCACTGGTGATGCAGTCCAGTGAGTCCAGTGAATGCACTGGCACCACTAGGGATGCTGTGCAGTGAGTGCAGAGAGTGCACTGGCACCACCTGTGTTGCAGTACAGTGTGTCCAGTGAGTGCACTGGCACCACTGGGGATGCAGTGCTGTGACTCCGGAGAGCGCACTGGCACCACTGGGGATGCAGTGCAGTCAGTCCAGTGAGTGCACTGGCACCACTGGGGATGCAGTGCAGTGAGTGCAGAGAGTGCAATGGCACCACTGGTGATGCACTTCAGTGAGTCCAGAGAGTGCACTGGCACCACTGGGGATGCAGTGCAGTGAGTCCAGAGATTGCACTGGCACCACTGGGGATGCAGTGCTGTGACTCCAGAGAGCGCACTGGCACCACTGTGGATGCAGTGCATTGAGTGCAGAGAGTGCACTGGCACCACTGGGGATGCACTTCAGTGAGTCCAGAGAGTGCACTGGCACCACTGGGGATGGAGTGCAGTGAGTCCAGAGAGTGCACTGGCACCACTGGGGATGCACTGCAGTGAGTCCAGAGAGTGCACTGGCACCACTGGTGATGCAGTGCAGTGAGTCCAGAGAGTGCACTGGCACCACTGGGGATGCACTGCAGTGAGTCCAGCGAGTGCACTGGCACCACTGGGGATGCAGTGCTGTGACTCCAGAGAGCGCACTGGCACCACTGGGGATGCAGTGCAGTGACTCCAGAGAGCGCACTGGCACCACTGGGGATGCAGTGCAGTGAGTGCAGAGAGTGCACTGGCACCACTGGGGATGGGTTTCAAGCCAACTGCATTAACCGCTCATGCTTCTTTCTTATGAGACGTTAGTAAACCAATTACATAGCCTTGTCAAGACTAAATCACAGGTAAAAATCCTGTACATCTCATGTGGCCAACCACTCCCAACTAGGATTCCAAGAACCAGGAGGTTCGGTGAAAATAGGGCTAGTGCTATTAGAGGGGTGATTATTAGGGTAAGCCCTAAGCTGTCTTTAATGGAGAAGTATGGGTGGAATGGGATTTTGTCGCAGTCTGATACGATTCCTGGTGGGTTATTTGAGCCTGATTCGTGTAGGAAGGTTAGGTGGACTAGGGTGATTCCTGCAATTAGGAAGGGTAGTAGGAAGTGGATGGCGAAGAATCGGGTTAAGGTTGGATTGTCTACTGAGAATCCTCCTCAGGCTCATTCTACTAGAGTTTGCCCAATGTACGGGATGGCTGAGAATAGGTTGGTGATTACGGTGGCCCCTCAGAATGACATTTGTCCTCATGGTAGGACATACCCTACGAAGGCAGTTGCTATTAGGGTGAGTAGGAGGATTACTCCTGTGTTTCAGGTTTCTTTGTATAGGTAGGAGCCGTAGTAGAGGCCTCGTCCGATGTGTAAGTAGATGCAGATAAAGAAGAGCGAAGCACCGTTGGCGTGGAGGTTGCGGATGAGCCATCCGTACTGGACGTCTCGGCATGTGTGAGCTACTGAGGAGAAGGCGAGTGAAGTGTCTGCGGTGTAGTGTATGGCTAGTAGCAGGCCTGTTAGGATTTGTGTGGCTAAGCAGATGGCTAGAAGGGAGCCGAAGTTTCATCAGGCAGAGATGTTGGAGGGGGCGGGTAGGTCGATTAGGGAGTTGTTGATTATTTTTAGTAGGGGATGGGATTTGCGGATGTTAGGGGCCATTAGTGAGTCTGTGTGTAATTAGGATTATTACCAGGATGGAGAGGGCGAAGGATCCTAGGTAGGCCTTAATTAGCCCTGTGTGTATTGAGGTTGCGGCTTTGCTTGCGGCTACTTGTAGTTCAGCAAGGCCCTCTGGCCCTATTTTTTTGAGTCAGGAGAGGTCGATCAAGTGTAGGGCAATGTTTTGTCCCTTTTCTAGTAGGTTTTTGGAGAAGAATCGGTGTACTAGGGGGTTGAAGTACCCTAATGCAGAGGAGAAGTTTATGAGGGGGGTTGGTTTGGGGTGAGTGAGGGTGTGTGTTATGTTCGATAGTTCTAGGGCTAGGATGATTCCTAGGATTGTTATGAGGATGGCAGCAGTTTTGGTGATAAGGGGTATGGTTATTGGGGGGGTTTTGGTTGGTGTGATGAAAGAGGTAATGATTATTCCTGCTGTAATGCTGCCTAGGGCGAGTCGGGTTAGGGGGGCGGTGATTAGTGGGTTGTTTTCGTTTATTGATACTATTGGGGGGATTCGGGTTTGTCCAGCTTGGACTAGGATGGTTATGCGGATGCTGTAGGTTGCGGTGAATGCTGTGGCTATAAGGGTTAGGAGTAGGGCTCAAGTATTTAGGTATGATGTGTTTAAGCTTTCGATGATGAGGTCTTTTGAGTAGAATCCGGCTAGGAATGGGGTTCCTATCAGCGCCAGGTTTCCGATGGTTAGGCAGGAAGTAGTGACTGGGAGTATTTTCTGTAGGCCTCCTATCTTTCGGATATCTTGTTCTCCGTTTAGGTTGTGGATGATAGACCCTGAGCATAGGAATAGTATGGCTTTAAAGAAGGCATGGGTTGAGATGTGTAGGAAGGCTAGTTGTGGGAGGTTTAGTCCGATAGTGACTATTATTAGTCCTAGTTGGCTGGATGTTGAGAAAGCAATGATTTTTTTGATGTCATTTTGGGTTAGGGCGCATGTGGCAGCGAATAGGGTTGATAGAGCACCTAGGCATAGGCAGGCAGTTAGGGCTGTCTGGTTGGTGGCTAGCAGGGGGTGCATGCGGATGAGCAGGAAGATTCCGGCTACTACTATGGTACTGGAGTGCAGTAGGGCTGATACTGGGGTGGGGCCTTCTATTGCTGCGGGCAGTCATGGGTGGAGTCCAAATTGGGCGGATTTTCCTGCGGCTGCGAGGATTAATCCTATGAGGGGGAGGATTGGGGTTTGGTGGGGGTGTACGGCTTGTTGGATCTCTCAGGTGTTGAATGTTGAAGCTAGTCATGCTATGCTCAGGATCAGTCCGATGTCTCCGATTCGGTTGTAGATTACGGCTCGTAGGGCGGCGGTGTTGGCATCTGCTCGGCCTTGTCATCAGCCGATGAGAAGGAAGGACATGATTCGTACTCCTTCCCAGCCTACGAATAGGAGGAATATGTTGTTTGCGGTTGTTAGGAGGAGTATGGCGACTAGGAATGTCAGTAGGTAGGTGAAAAATTTTGTTACGTATGGCTCTGAGGCCATGTATCATATGGCGAATTGTAGGATTGATCATGTTACAAATAGGGCGATTGGAAGAAATGTTATTGAGTATTGGTCTATTTTTAGGCTCAGGGGGATTTTAAAGTTTATAATGAATTTTCACTCCCAGTGGCAGGTGACAGATTCTACTCCCGAGTAGATGAATGCGGTTGTAGGGGCTAGGCTAATTAGGAATGCGGTTTTAACAGCGCGGGTGGTGGCTTGTGGGGTGTTTTTAAAGTTTTTAAATAGAAATGGCAGGATGATTGGGGTTAGGAGGATTGTCAGCGTGAGTAGTGTGAGGGAGTTGATTAGTAGTGTGGGGTTCACTACTTTTACTTGGATTTGCACCAAGATGGGTGGTTCCTAAGACCAGTGGATTGCTGTTATCCTTTAAAAGTAAGGGGGCTGAGGTTTTAGGCTCAGATGTAAGAGTTAGCAGCTCTTGTTGGTTAAACCCTCCCCTCGGCAGGTAAGAAGGTTTGAACTTCTATTCTTAGAATCACAGTCTAATGTTTGGTTTAAACTATACTTGCATGAGGGGATTCCGGAGATCAGTTCGGGTTTGAGGATTAGGAGGAATATTGGGATAATGTGGAGTGTTATGAGCAGGTGTTCTCGCGTGGTTGAGTTTTGCATAGATGTGATGTGGGAGGGGATTGAGCCTCGTTGGGTCATTAGTAGTATGAATAAGGTGTAGGAGGCGGTTAGTAGGGTTGCGATTCCTGTTAGGATGATCGTGAAGGCAGATCAGTTGAATAAGGTGATTATAATGGTTAGCTCTGCTATGAGGTTTGTTGTTGGGGGTAAGGCTATGTTTGTTAGATTGGCCAGCAATCATCAGGTAGCTATGAGTGGTAGGAGAGGTTGTAGGCCTCGTGTGAGTAGTAGAATTCGGCTGTGCGTACGTTCATAGTTTGTGTTGGCTAGGCAGAATAGTATGGAGGAAGTTAGTCCATGGGAAATTATTAGGATCATTGCCCCTGAGAATGATCAGTGGGTTTGGATTATTCCTGCGGCGATAACTAGGCCTATGTGGCTAATGGATGAATAAGCGATTAGTGATTTTAGGTCTGTCTGTCGTAGGCAGATTGAGCTAGTCATTAGGGCGCCTCATAGGGCCAGGGTTAGGAAGGGGTAGTGCAGGAGGTTGGACAGTGGGCCCATAAATAGAGTGACTCGTATAATTCCGTATCCTCCTAGCTTTAGTAGTAGGGCGGCGAGGAGTATTGAGCCTGCGATGGGTGCTTCTACGTGGGCTTTTGGCAGTCAGAGGTGTAGGCCGTATAGTGGGGCTTTTACTATGAATGCTATGAGCAGTGCTAGACCTGATAGTATTCCTGTCCATGAGGTGGATAGGGTTGGGTGGGTTAGTTGTAGGGTTGGCAGGTGCAGGGTGCCAATTTTCACGTATAGGTGTATGATTGTGATTAGCAGGGGTAGAGAGCTTACTGGCGTGTAGAATAGCAGGTAGATGCCAGCGCTTAGGCGTTCTGGTTGGTTCCCCCATCGGGTGATTAAGATTAGGGTGGGAATGAGGGTTGCTTCAAATGAGATGTAAAATAGTGCTAGTTCTGTGGTGGAAAAGGCTAGTAGGATGAATGGCTGGACTGCGACTAAGGTTGAGATAAAGATTCGTTTGCGTTGTAGGGGTTCTTGTTGCAGGTGGTTTTGGCTTGCTATGATTATGAGTGGGAGTAGTCAGCAGGATAGTACTAGGAGGGGGGATGAGATTTGGTCAATTCCTGTTCAGTTGGATAAAAATTTGTAGGGGTAGTAGGTTGGGATTAATCACTGTAGGCTTAGGGCAGCGATTAGGAGGCTGTATAAGGTGGTGTTAGTCCATAGAAATTTTGGTGGAGACAGCAGGGCTGTTGGAAGAAGTATGATTGTGGGTAGGATGATTTTTAGCATTGCAGGAGGTTTAGGTTGTGTAGATGGTCGGAGCCATGTGTGCGGGTGGAGGCTACTAGGATGGCCAGGCCTGTGCCCGCCTCACACGCTGAGAAGGTTAGCATGAGAATTGGTACCATGGTGAATGAGGAGACTTGGTTTTCGATGGATCATATTGATAGGCCTACGAATATCGATAATATTATGCTTTCAAGGCATAGTAGGGCGGATACTAGGTGGGTTCGGTGGAAGGCTAGTCCTAGTCCGCTGAAAATGAAGGCTGAGTAGAAGCTTAAATGTAGGGGCGACATAAGAAAGTTACAGGGTTGGCTGTAATCTGCTGGGTCGAAACCAGCTATCTTTTTGGTTAGACTAACTTTCTGTTATTCTGCTCATTCTAGGCCCCCTTGAATTCACTCGTAGGCCAGTCCGAGTGTTAGGAGAAGGAGGATCACTACAGTTCAGGTGAGGGTCATTAGGGGGGATTGGAGTTGGACGGCTCATGGCAGGGGGAGTAGGAGGGCGATTTCTAGGTCGAATAGGACGAACAGGATGGCTACTGAGGAAGAATCGGACTGAGAATGGTAATCGAGCAGATCCAAGTGGGTCGAATCCACATTCGTACGGTGAGAGTTTCTCTGAGTCGGGGTTTATTTGGGCGAGTCAGAAGTTTAATGCGGTTAGGGCGGCGCTTAGGATTGATGATAGGGCGAATATGAACATGAGTGCGTTCATTGCTCTCCTCTGGGTTTATACCAGATTCTAGAGATTGGAAGTCAATTGTAATTAATATACTAGAAGAGCAAGATCCTCATCAGTAGATGGTTATGTAGAGGAATAGTCAGATGACGTCTACGAAGTGTCAGTATCAGGCTGCTGCCTCGAATCCGAAGTGGTGGTCTGATGTAAAGTGGAACTTGATCAGTCGGAAGAGGCAGACGGTCAGGAAGGAGGATCCGATGATTACGTGGAGTCCGTGGAATCCAGTGGCAACGAAGAAGGTAGATCCGTAGACGCTATCGGCGATTGAGAATGGGGCTTCGTGGTATTCTATTGCTTGTAGGGCTGTGAAGTAGAATCCCAGGAGGATCGTTAGGGTTAGGGCGTGGATGGCGTGTTTTCGGTTTCCTTCTGTGATGCTGTGATGGGCTCACGTTACGGTAACGCCTGAGGCTAGTAGGATGGCTGTGTTTAGTAGGGGGACTTCTATCGGGTTGAGTGGTTTAATTCCTGTTGGGGGTCATTGGCCTCCTAGTTCTGGGGTTGGGGCCAGGCTCGAGTGGAAGAACGCTCAGAAGAACCCTAAGAAGAAGAATGCTTCGGATGTGATGAAAAGGATTATGCCGTATCGTAGGCCTTTTTGGACTGTGGGAGTGTGATGGCCTTGGAAGGTGCTTTCTCGTACAATGTCTCGTCATCATTGGAGTATTACTAGGAGTATTGAGATGAGGCCTAGGGTTAGTAGTATGGATGAGTTGTAGTGGAATCACATGATTAATCCTGAGGTTGTGAGTAGGGCGGCGGCTGCCCCGAAGATTGGTCAAGGGCTTGGGTCAACTATGTGGTATGAGTGTGCTTGGTGTGCCATTAGATGTTTCTTGTAAGTATAGGCTTAGAAGGAGCACGAAGACGTAGGCCTGGATTATGGCTACTGCTACTTCTAGGATGGTTAGGAGTAGTAGGATGATTATTGTTAGGATGGATACTGCAGGAAGGGTGGGTATTAATGCAATGGAGGCTGTAGAGATGAGTTGGATGAGTAAGTGTCCTGCTGTAAGGTTGGCTGTAAGGCGGACTCCGAGGGCTAGGGGGCGGATTAGTAGGCTGGTTGTTTCGATCAGGATTAGTGCGGGGATTAGGGGTGTAGGGGTACCTTCGGGTAATAGGTGGGCTAAAGAGGCTGATGGTTGGTTTCGTAGGCCTGTTAGTAGTGTGGCGAGCCATAGTGGGAAGGCTAGGGCTATGTTCATAGATAGTTGGGTGGTTGGGGTGAATGTATATGGAAGGAGGCCTAGAAGGTTGATTGTAAGAAGTATGATTATTAGGGATGTAAATATTATGGCTCATTTGTGGCCATTTTTGTTGAGTGGGACTATTAGTTGTTTTGTGATTAGGTGAAGGAGTCATGTTTGGATAGTAGAAAGGCGGTTGTTGATTCATCGGTTGTTTGGGGACGGGAATAGTAGGGCTGGGAAGAGTAGGGATAGTAGGATTAAGGGGATGCCGAATAGATTGGGGCTGGAAAATTGGTCAAAGAAGCTTAGGTTCATGGTCAGGATCATGGTGTGGGTTTGGTAGTGAGGGAGGTCTTATTTGATGGGGGGTTGGTTGTGGTGAAGGCTAGTAGTTTTGGTTGGATGAGGAGTGCTAGGGTTAATCAGGTTATAATTATGATTGAAAATCATGGTGCGGGGTTAAGCTGTGGCATATCATTAAGGAGGGGGAAGTCCCTCTTTGGCTAGCTTAAAAGGCTAGTGCTGTTGCATAGCTTCTTAATGATTAGGATGATGATAGAAGGGACGATCAGGCCTCGAAATGTGGGAGTGGGGTTGATTCTACTACAATGGGTATGTAGCTGTGATTAGCCCCGCAAATTTCTGAGCATTGTCCGTAAAAAATCCCAGGCCGGGTGGTAATGAATGAAGTTTGGTTTAGTCGGCCTGGGATTGCGTCTGTTTTAACTCCGAGCGTTGGGACTGCTCAGGAGTGGAGTACGTCTCCTGCAGTAATGATCACGCGGATGGGGGATTCTATTGGGATAACTACGCGGTGGTCAACTTCTAGCAGTCGGAAGTGGCCGTTGGGTAAGTCTGGGGTGGGCACTATGTAGGAGTCGAATGATAGGTCTTTGAAGTCTGTGTATTCGTAGCTTCAGTATCATTGGTGGCCGATGGCTTTTAGGGTGAGGTCTGGTTCGTCGATTTCGTCCATTATGTAGAGGATTTGTAGGGATGGGAGGGCGAGGAGTACCAGGACGATAGCAGGTAGGATTGTCCAGATCAGCTCTACTTCTTGGGCGTCTACAGCATTGGACGAGAGTTTTTCTGTTAGTATGTGGGCTAAAAGGTAGAGAACTAGGCTGCAGATAGCTAGGGCAACGATTAGGGCGTGGTCGTGGAATTCAACGAGTTCTTCTATGATGGGTGATGAGGCGTCTTGGAATCCTAGTTGGGAGTGGTTGGCCACATGAGATGTACAGGATTTTTACCTGTGATTTAGTCTTGACAAGGCTATGTAATTGGTTTACTAACGTCTCATAAGAAAGAAGCATGAGCGGTTAATGCAGTTGGCTTGAAACCAGCATGTGAGGGTTCGATTCCTTCCTTTCTTGTACTTGGACGAAGGCCGGTTCCTCGAAAGTATGGTATGGGGGAGGGCAGCCGTGGATTCATTCAACGTTTGTGGTAGTTAGTTCTGGTTGTAGGACTTTTCGTTTGGCCGGAAAGGCTTCTCAGATGATGAATATTAGTATGATTACGGCTACTATTGAGATTAGGGAGCCGATGGAGGAAATGGTGTTTCATAGTGTGTAGGCGTCGGGATAGTCCGAGTATCGTCGGGGTATTCCTGCTAGGCCTAGGAAGTGCTGGGGGAAGAACGTTAGGTTTACTCCTGTAAATATTACCCCGAAGTGGGCTTTTGCTCATGTTTGGTGTAGGGTAAACCCAGTGAGTAGTGGGAATCAGTGAGTAAATCCTGCTAGAATGGCAAAGACGGCGCCTATGGATAGGACGTAGTGGAAGTGGGCAACTACGTAGTACGTGTCGTGCAGGGCGATGTCTAGGGAAGAGTTTGCAAGAACGATTCCTGTTAATCCTCCGATGGTAAAGAGGAAGATAAATCCTAGAGCTCATAGTATTGGGGGGGTCTCATTTGATTGTTCCTCCGTGCAGGGTGGCTAGTCAGCTAAATACTTTGATTCCGGTAGGGATGGCAATGATTATAGTGGCTGATGTAAAGTAGGCTCGGGTATCAACGTCTATTCCTACTGTAAACATGTGGTGAGCTCAGACGATGAATCCTAGGAAGCCGATGGATAGTATGGCTCAGACTATTCCCATGTAGCCGAAGGGCTCCTTTTTGCCTGAGTAGTACGTGACTACGTGTGAGATGATTCCGAACCCCGGTAGGATCAGAATATAGACTTCTGGGTGTCCGAAGAATCAGAATAGGTGTTGGTACAGGATTGGGTCTCCTCCTCCAGCGGGGTCGAAGAATGTGGTGTTTAGGTTTCGATCAGTTAGTAATATTGTAATACCGGCGGCGAGTACGGGGAGTGATAGAAGGAGTAGGATGGCGGTAATTAGTACGGATCAGACAAATAGTGGGGTTTGGTATTGTGAGAGTGCGGGGGGTTTTATGTTGATGGCTGTGGTGATAAAGTTGATGGCCCCAAGGATGGAGGAGATACCGGCTAAGTGGAGTGAGAAGATAGCCAGGTCTACTGAAGCTCCGGCGTGGGCAAGGTCACCTGCTAGGGGAGGGTAGACAGTTCAGCCTGTGCCGGCGCCAGCTTCTACAGTGGATGAGGCTAGTAGGAGGAGGAATGATGGGGGGAGGAGTCAAAAGCTTATGTTGTTTATTCGCGGGAATGCTATGTCGGGGGCACCGATTATGAGGGGGACTAATCAGTTGCCGAATCCTCCGATCATGATGGGTATGACTATAAAGAAGCTTATTACAAAGGCGTGAGCGGTAACGATTACATTGTAAATTTGGTCGTCGCCTAGGAGAGTTCCTGGTTGTCCTAGTTCTGCGCGGATTAATAGGCTGAGTGCGGTGCCGACTATTCCTGCTCATGCCCCGAAGATGAGGTACAGGGTGCCAATATCCTTATGGTTAGTGGAAAATAGTCATCGGTTGATGAAGGTGACGGGTAAGATGGCTGAGTGTTGAAGCGTTAGGCTGTAGTCCTTTTTACAGAGGTTTAATTCCTCTTCTTATCGGCTCTGTAGTGAAATTCATGTTGAGTTGCAAGCTCATCGATGCGCACTAGGGTGCGTCAGGGTCTTTGTAGGCAGAAGCCAATTGGTTTAGGCATTTAGCTGTTAACTAGAGTTTTGTGGGATCGAAGCCCATCTGTCTAGGGAGGCTTTAGCTTAATTAAAGCGTCTGACTTGCATTCAGAAGATACAGGTTAATATTCTGTAAGTCTTAATGTGCAGAAACTAAGAGGGTTTAACTCTTATTTAAGGCTTTGAAGGCCTTCGGTTTGGGGTGTTATCCTAAGTTTCTAGACAATGGCATGTATTATTGGGGACAGGGGAAGTAAGAGGATTGATAGTGAGGCAAGGACCGCAGTAGGTGTGCTTGGGGCTTTGCTAGTGTATCATTGTTTTATGTGGTTAGAGGAGTTGGGGGGAAGGGTAATTGTTGAGTGGTATGCGAGGCGTAGGTAGAAGAAGAGGCTGAGCAGTGATAGCATGGCAATTGCCATGGCTGCTGGTGTTATTTCCTGTTTAGTTAGTTCTTGGATGATAAGTCACTTTGGTATAAAGCCTGTTAATGGGGGGAGGCCTGCTAGGGATAAAAGTACTAGTATTAGGGTGGCGTTTAGCACTGGGGTTTTTGTTCATGAGGTTGTGATCATGGATAGGTTAAGGGCTTTGATTTTGTTAAGGGCTAGGAATACGGCTGATGTTATGATTGTGTATAGGTAGAAGGTAAGTAAGGCCAATTTGGGGCTGTAAACTAGGATGATGGCGATTCAGCCTAAGTGGGAGATGGACGAGAAGGCTAGGATTTTGCGTGTTTGTGTTTGGTTCAGTCCTATTCAGCCTCCTAGTGCTGTTGAGGCTAGGGCCATGGCGGTGAGTAGAGCTGGGTCGAGGGATTTGGATGTTAGTAGGAGCAGGGTTAGTGGGGGGAATTTTATGAGGGTCGAGAGTAGCAGGGCTGTTATTAGTGGCGATCCTTGTAGTACTTCTGGGAATCAGAAGTGAAATGGCACTAGGCCCAGTTTAATAGCGATTGCTGCTGTCAGTAGTAGACAGGAGGTTGGGTGGTTTATTTGTGTGATGTCTCATTGGCCGGTGACTCAGGCATTGGTTATGCTAGAGAATAGGACCAGGGCGGAAGCAGCTGCTTGGGTTAGGAAGTATTTCGTTGCGGCTTCTACTGCTCGTGGGTGGTGGGATTTGGCAATTAGGGGAATGATGGCTAGTGTGTTGATCTCCAGTCCTGTCCAGGCCAGAACTCAGTGGTTGCTGGAAATTGTGATTGTGGTGCCCAAGATGAGGCTGAAGGTTATGATTGGGGTCGCGTAAGGGTTCATTAGTAGAGGAGGGGGCTAAACCATCATTTTCGGGGTATGGGCCCGATAGCTTGATTAGCTGACTCTACTAGAAAATAATATAAGGGAAGTATGGAGAATTTTGATTTCTCTTGTGTGGGTTCAATTCCTACTTTTCTAAGGTCAACAGGAAATGAGAGGGCTGTTATACCTCTATGTTCACTTTATCATAGTGACCCTTTGTAGTTCAGGCACATTTCCTTATGTAAGGAGGTAGGCCTGCATAGCAGATAGGTATGCTGATGTGTCAGAGGCACAGAGCTAGTGTGAGGGGTAGGAAGTTTTTTCATAGTAGGTGCATTAGTTGGTCATATCGGAATCGTGGGTATGAAGCTCAGACCCATAAGAAACCAGAAGATAGTAGGAGGACTTTTGTGGCTAGGATGACGGGGAATAGTTCTGTGGGTGGCCCTAGGGCGCTTGGGTTTAGGAATATGATGGCTGTAAGTGTATTTATTAGCATAATGTTCGCATATTCAGCTAGGAAGAATAAGGCGAAGGGTCCTGCGGCGTATTCAACGTTAAACCCTGAGACTAGCTCAGATTCACCCTCTGTGAGGTCAAAAGGAGCTCGGTTTGTCTCTGCTAGGGTGGATACGTATCATATTATTGCTAGGGGTCATGAGGAGAAAATGAAGTATAGAGGCTCCTGTGCGACGGCAAAGGAGCTGAGTGTGTAGCTTCCGCTTAGTATGATTATTGATAGCAGGATTATGGCCAGTGTCACTTCGTATGAAATGGTCTGTGCTACTGCCCGTAGGGCTCCGATTAGTGCGTATTTTGAGTTCGAGGCTCAGCCTGATCATAGGACTGAGTAGACGGCTAGGCTTGACATGGCTATTAGGAAGAGAACTCCGAGGTTTAGATCTGCTAGGGGAAATGGGAGTGGTAGTGGTGCTCAAGTGGTGAGGGCTAGGACAAGGGCTAGTATTGGTATCAGAATGAATAGAAGTGGGGAAGAGGTAGAGGGTCGGATGGGCTCTTTGGTAAATAGTTTCAGTCCGTCCGCAAATGGTTGAAGTAGGCCAAAAGGCCCGACAACGTTAGGGCCTTTGCGGGATTGTATGTAGCTTAGGATTTTCCGTTCTACTAGGGTTAGGAAGGCTACGGCAATCAGGATTGGGATGATGTATAGGAGGGATATAACGAGGCAGCTTAGTGTTGTTATTTGAATCATGGGTGAAGCTAGGGAGAGGATTTGAACCTCTGGGGAAAGGGCTTAAGCCTTCTGCACTTGCCGGGCTCTGCCACTCTAGCTGGTCCTTTTCTAGGATTGAAAGTGGTGGGGGAAGGCCCTCTTCACGGTTTAGTTGGTTTCACTGCTTAGAGGGGGGGGGCGTGCTTGTGGTATTGGCCCCACTTTCCCGGTCCTTTCGTACTGGGGAGAGTGTGTCATAGATAGAAACCGACCTGGATTGCTCCGGTCTGAACTCAGATCACGTAGGACTGTTAATCGTTGAACAAACGAACCCTTAATAGCGGCTGCACCATTAGGATGTCCTGATCCAACATCGAGGTCGTAAACCCCCCTGTCGATATGGGCTCTTGAGGGGGATTGCGCTGTTATCCCTGGGGTAGCTTGGTCCATTAATCAATTATATTGGGTCTGGTCACTGTTAGCACTTTGAGGGGTAGCTCTAGGTAAAGAGGTATGGTCTTGTTTTTGGAGGATTTGTTCTCCTCCAAGGTCGCCCCAACCGAAAAATATCGACCAGGCTCTGCGATGGTAGTGGCCCCAGTGGGGTTGATTGAGGATTCGCGGTGGTCGTTGATTTTTAAGTTCCACAGGGTCTTCTCGTCTTATGTCCACATCCCCGCTTTTGCACGGGGAGATCAATTTCACTGATTATCTGTGAGAGACAGTTAAGACCTCGTTTAGCCATTCATACAAGTCTCGATTTATGGGACAATTGATTGCGCTACCTTTGCACGGTTAGGATACCGCGGCCGTTAAACCTAAGTCACCGGGCAGGCATCACCTTCAATACTTGTTTAATTTGCTGAAGGCTATGTTTTTGGTAAACAGTCGGGCCTTATTAATTTGCCGAGTTCCTTTCACAGATTTTAATCGCTCTTATAGGCGCTCCTGAGTCGGGTTAACAGGGTTAGTTAATACGTGGTCTTGTAGGGGTTTTTGTATCTGTCTAGGTCTGTTAATAATGTTTCTATGTAAGCTTGCGCCGTTAGAGGTGTGTGGCCCTGAGTTACTTATTTTAGCATTAATTCTCCTATATTCATAGGTTGACCTGTTTGTGATAAGGGAATCATCTTATTTTGGTATTTTTAGGTGGTGGAGCTTTGACGCACTCTTTTTTGATGGCTGCTTTAGGGCCCACGGTAGGATCAGTAGTAAGAATTATCCGCTAGTCGAGGTTGTGTCCTTTTTTAATGGAGCTGTCCCTCCATTAAATAGCTCTTAATCATCTCATTAGGGTTCAGGATGTCCGGTAGGGAGGATTAAGGGGGAACTTAGATTCGTTTCACAGGTAACCAGCTATCACCCAGCTCGGTTGGCTTTTCACCTCTACTGACAAGTCATCCCACTCTTTTGCAACAGAGACGGGTTCGCTCTCTTTAACTGCTTGAAAGTAGCTCGCTTGGGTTTCGGGGGGGCAAACTTTAGTTCACTTTGCTTGGTTGTTCTCGCTAAACCATGATGCAAAAGGTACAAGGGTTGATCTTTGCTGTCTGTCGCTTTGATTGTTTCACTGCTATTTCATCTTTCCCTTACGGTACTGGGGTCTCTATCGCGTCTAAGTGTCTTTTCTATCGCCTATACTAAGACTGTAAAATGCTTTAGTTTAATTAGTTTAGTAAATTCTTTAGTTTTGGTGTACTATTTGTGTGGTTGAGCTAGAGGGGGGGCTTCAAGACGATCCGGTCTAGTAGATATCTTTCAGGTGTAAGCTGAGTGCTTTGGTGTTATAGCTACGTCTTGATATTCTAAGTACACCTTCCGGTACACTTACCTTGTTACGACTTACCTCATCTTCAGCGTATTTATGGTATTAGTTATGTGGGATGTGGCTTTTGAGGAGGGTGACGGGCGGTATGTACGTGCCCCAGGGCCGGCTTAAAGTAGGCTCTATTGTCCCACTTTACTGCTAAATCCGCCTTCCAGAAGTGGTTTCACGCTTCTTTCCGTGTGCCCTATGAATAGGGAATGTAGCCCATTTCTTCCACTCCATAGGCTATACCTTGACCTGTCTTATTAGCGGGGTGCTATTGTGTCCACTGTTGTGCTCTCATTCGAGGTGGGCTGGCGACGGCGGTATGTAGGCTGTGTTGGCAAGGGGTGGTTGGGTTAATCGGGGATTATCGATTGTAGAACAGGCTCCTCTAGGTGGGTTTGGGGCACCGCCAAGTCCTTAGAGTTTTAAGCGTTTGTGCTCGTAGTTCTCTGGCGGATACTTCGGTAAAGTAAGTATCAAGATTTAGGGCCAGGCATAGTGGGGTATCTAATCCCAGTTTGGGCCCTGGCTTTCGTGGGTTTAAATCAGTCGTTAGTTCCTAAGATCATCTTAATGGTGTGTTTAGGTGCATCTTGGGCTTATGACAGCTCAGTTGCATTTTGATCTTAGTTAGCTAGGATAGGCATTTTACCACTCTTTACGCCGTGTCAATAGGACGGTTGATTTGGGTTTCTTGTATGACCGCGGTGGCTGGCACAAGATTTACCAACCCTTGAAGTTAGGCTGTTGCTATAACTAAGTCAAGTTTGCACTCATTGCTTAATGTTAATTACTGCTGAATACCCGTGGGGGCGTGGCTTAGCGAGGCGTCTTGGGCTACTACTTGGGTGTGCCTGATACCCGCTCCTCAAGGCCTGTATGGGGGTAGGTGGTCGAGGGCGTTTACACTGGGGCGCGGATACTTGCATGTATATATTTAGCAAAAACCAACCGTAAGGTTAGGACTAAGTCTTTTGTCCGCAGGCATGTTTTATGCCATCTTGGCAACTTCAGTGCCATGCTTTGTGTTAAGCTATGTGGACGGGGGTGTGGTTAGCTGATAGTTGAGTGGTGAGTGAGAGTGAAGTATATGAAATTATTGCTTGTGTTTACTATTTTTAGTACTGGAGTTTCTCTAATAAGTTTAAGTTATTTTGTATGTGTTTGTGTGTATATGTACATCGTTCCGATGATGTCATGGAAGGGATGATTAATGGAGTTTTAGAGGTAGTTTGCTGGGATTGGGCGATGAAGGTTTATGCTACATGGTGGTTAGCGAAAGTTTACTGGTTTAGTTTGTGAAGCGCAGGGGTTGCGCTTAATGATTTGTTGTTTTGTGCTATGTCCAACGAGCATTCATCCAATAGCCCCATTTAACCCGGAGGGTGGAGGTAACATTAACTGAATGTGGTCAAAGTGCATCAGTGTCAGGATGATTCCCCATATACGCCAACCGTCTCATCGAGGGACCCTTGAAATATAGGATAGGCCGTGAGGCAGGTGTGTCCAGGCTTAGATTGTGGGACCCCCGAGATCACTGGGAATAGCCACCTGTGAGGTAACCCCGGAAAAAATAAGAGGAACCAGAGGCGCCAAAAAGCTGGAACATGCCGCGATTACGCATTGAGAAGGTGAAAGTACTCACAGATGCCACTTTGAAGGGCAAGGAGGGGTGAGTGAACCCAATGGATGGCCCTGACCGAGGAACCAGAGGCGCAAAAATGTGAGGAGGGCGAGGGGTTTAGGGGGAACGTATGGGCCTGAAGCTAGTCATACCGGACATTATGTGCAACGGGTTGCTGATTTCACGTGAGGAGTACGATTAATAAATCCGTCTGATACGAACTGCATGAGATATGTGGTGGAGAGTTGTTGTTGGAGCATGTCCTGTGAGCATTCATTAAAATGGGGTCTTGTTATGCGCTTGAGTGGAGTTGTATTGGGTGTTGTGGGGTATGGTCCTAGAACATTCATGCCGGGTGGTTTGGTAGGAGTGTGTTTAAGGGTTTAATGGCCGTGTACATGTATGGGTTTAGCACCTGCTTATAAGATAGTCCGTATATAATGTATATTACTGGTACTATAGTATGTATGTATATGGGGTATATAAATTTATGCACGAATATGCATAACCAAATACCCCCGCCTCGGGGGGGGAGGGGGGGGGGGTTAAGCATAATGGCATAGATGGGGTAGAATTATTGGGGGCTTGCGGTTAGTTCCTGTAGTTGAGAACAATGGCGGCTTTTCGAGCCGCAGGCCTCGGGTAGTGTCCGGGCAGGAATAATGACTTATTTTATGTTTTTTTTAGGGATTTGCTTTGCGGTGGGTGTTTTGGGTGTGGCGTCGAATCCTTCGCCGTATTATGGGGTTGTTGGTTTGGTGTTAGCGTCTGTGGCGGGGTGCGGGTGGTTGCTGGGCCTTGGGGTTTCGTTCGTGGCTTTAGTGCTGTTTATGGTGTATTTGGGGGGTATGCTGGTGGTGTTTGTTTATTCAGTAGCTTTAGCAGCGGAGCCTTTCCCTGGGGCTTGGGGGGATTGACGGGTGATTGGATGTGCAGTAGCGTTTGTGGCAATTGTTTTTGGGGGGTTGGTGTTTGGGGGGTTTATGGGGGCTTGGAAGTTCGGGGTTTCTACTGTGAATAATGTTGGGGTGTTTGTTGTTCGGTCGGATTTTAGTGGAGTTTCCATGTTTTATTCACATGGGGCAGGGATGTTTTTAGTGGCGGGTTGGGGGCTGTTGTTGACTTTGTTTGTTGTATTGGAGCTTGTGCGGGGGTTGTCGCGGGGTGCTATTCGGGCGGTTTAGGGGTTAGGGTCAGAGAATAGTTTATTGAAAATGCCAGCTTTGGGAGCTGGAGATAAAGGTTTGAGTCCTTTTTTTCTGAGTTTGGGGTACTCTAAGAAGTGGTAAGTCTTCAATCTTTGGTTTACAAGACCAATGTTTTTATAAACTATTAGAGTATTTAGCAGTTGAGTATTTTGTTTTCTAGGGCGCTTGCGGCGGGGAGGAGAAATAGGAGGATAGTGAAGTAGGCGATTGAAGCGAGTTGGCCGATGATGATGAATGGGTGTTCGACGGGTTGGCTTCCTACTCATGTTAGGACGAGGAGGTCGGCGACTAGTACTCAGAATAGGAGCTGGGAGAGTGGTCGGAATGTTATTGCTCGTTGTTTTGATTTGTGCAGGAATGGGATTAGGAATAGGATCAGTACGGAGGCGGCCAGTGCTAATACGCCTCCTAGTTTATTTGGGATTGAACGTAGGATGGCGTAGGCGAATAGGAAGTATCATTCTGGCTTGATGTGTGGTGGGGTTACTAGCGGGTTTGCTGGGGTGAAGTTTTCTGGGTCTCCCAGGAGGTTAACCGCTCATGCTTCTTTCTTATGAGACGTTAGTAAACCAATTACATAGCCTTGTCAAGACTAAATCACAGGTAAAAATCCTGTACATCTCATGTGGCCAACCACTCCCAACTAGGATTCCAAGACGCCTCATCACCCATCATAGAAGAACTCGTTGAATTCCACGACCACGCCCTAATCGTTGCCCTAGCTATCTGCAGCCTAGTTCTCTACCTTTTAGCCCACATACTAACAGAAAAACTCTCGTCCAATGCTGTAGACGCCCAAGAAGTAGAGCTGATCTGGACAATCCTACCTGCTATCGTCCTGGTACTCCTCGCCCTCCCATCCCTACAAATCCTCTACATAATGGACGAAATCGACGAACCAGACCTCACCCTAAAAGCCATCGGCCACCAATGATACTGAAGCTACGAATACACAGACTTCAAAGACCTATCATTCGACTCCTACATAGTGCCCACCCCAGACTTACCCAACGGCCACTTCCGACTGCTAGAAGTTGACCACCGCGTAGTTATCCCAATAGAATCCCCCATCCGCGTGATCATTACTGCAGGAGACGTACTCCACTCCTGAGCAGTCCCAACGCTCGGAGTTAAAACAGACGCAATCCCAGGCCGACTAAACCAAACTTCATTCATTACCACCCGGCCTGGGATTTTTTACGGACAATGCTCAGAAATTTGCGGGGCTAATCACAGCTACATACCCATTGTAGTAGAATCAACCCCACTCCCACATTTCGAGGCCTGATCGTCCCTTCTATCATCATCCTAATCATTAAGAAGCTATGCAACAGCACTAGCCTTTTAAGCTAGCCAAAGAGGGACTTCCCCCTCCTTAATGATATGCCACAGCTTAACCCCGCACCATGATTTTCAATCATAATTATAACCTGATTAACCCTAGCACTCCTCATCCAACCAAAACTACTAGCCTTCACCACAACCAACCCCCCATCAAATAAGACCTCCCTCACTACCAAACCCACACCATGATCCTGACCATGAACCTAAGCTTCTTTGACCAATTTTCCAGCCCCAATCTATTCGGCATCCCCTTAATCCTACTATCCCTACTCTTCCCAGCCCTACTATTCCCGTCCCCAAACAACCGATGAATCAACAACCGCCTTTCTACTATCCAAACATGACTCCTTCACCTAATCACAAAACAACTAATAGTCCCACTCAACAAAAATGGCCACAAATGAGCCATAATATTTACATCCCTAATAATCATACTTCTTACAATCAACCTTCTAGGCCTCCTTCCATATACATTCACCCCAACCACCCAACTATCTATGAACATAGCCCTAGCCTTCCCACTATGGCTCGCCACACTACTAACAGGCCTACGAAACCAACCATCAGCCTCTTTAGCCCACCTATTACCCGAAGGTACCCCTACACCCCTAATCCCCGCACTAATCCTGATCGAAACAACCAGCCTACTAATCCGCCCCCTAGCCCTCGGAGTCCGCCTTACAGCCAACCTTACAGCAGGACACTTACTCATCCAACTCATCTCTACAGCCTCCATTGCATTAATACCCACCCTTCCTGCAGTATCCATCCTAACAATAATCATCCTACTACTCCTAACCATCCTAGAAGTAGCAGTAGCCATAATCCAGGCCTACGTCTTCGTGCTCCTTCTAAGCCTATACTTACAAGAAAACATCTAATGGCACACCAAGCACACTCATACCACATAGTTGACCCAAGCCCTTGACCAATCTTCGGGGCAGCCGCCGCCCTACTCACAACCTCAGGATTAATCATGTGATTCCACTACAACTCATCCATACTACTAACCCTAGGCCTCATCTCAATACTCCTAGTAATACTCCAATGATGACGAGACATTGTACGAGAAAGCACCTTCCAAGGCCATCACACTCCCACAGTCCAAAAAGGCCTACGATACGGCATAATCCTTTTCATCACATCCGAAGCATTCTTCTTCTTAGGGTTCTTCTGAGCGTTCTTCCACTCGAGCCTGGCCCCAACCCCAGAACTAGGAGGCCAATGACCCCCAACAGGAATTAAACCACTCAACCCGATAGAAGTCCCCCTACTAAACACAGCCATCCTACTAGCCTCAGGCGTTACCGTAACGTGAGCCCATCACAGCATCACAGAAGGAAACCGAAAACACGCCATCCACGCCCTAACCCTAACGATCCTCCTGGGATTCTACTTCACAGCCCTACAAGCAATAGAATACCACGAAGCCCCATTCTCAATCGCCGATAGCGTCTACGGATCTACCTTCTTCGTTGCCACTGGATTCCACGGACTCCACGTAATCATCGGATCCTCCTTCCTGACCGTCTGCCTCTTCCGACTGATCAAGTTCCACTTTACATCAGACCACCACTTCGGATTCGAGGCAGCAGCCTGATACTGACACTTCGTAGACATCATCTGACTATTCCTCTACATAACCATCTACTGATGAGGATCTTGCTCTTCTAGTATATTAATTACAATTGACTTCCAATCTCTAGAATCTGGTATAAACCCAGAGGAGAGCAATGAACGCACTCATGTTCATATTCGCCCTATCATCAATCCTAAGCGCCGCCCTAACCGCATTAAACTTCTGACTCGCCCAAATAAACCCCGACTCAGAGAAACTCTCACCGTACGAATGTGGATTCGACCCACTTGGATCTGCTCGATTACCATTCTCAGTCCGATTCTTCCTCAGTAGCCATCCTGTTCGTCCTATTCGACCTAGAAATCGCCCTCCTACTCCCCCTGCCATGAGCCGTCCAACTCCAATCCCCCCTAATGACCCTCACCTGAACTGTAGTGATCCTCCTTCTCCTAACACTCGGACTGGCCTACGAGTGAATTCAAGGGGGCCTAGAATGAGCAGAATAACAGAAATTTAGTCTAACCAAAAAGATAGCTGGTTTCGACCCAGCAGATTACAGCCAACCCTGTAACTTTCTTATGTCGCCCCTACATTTAAGCTTCTACTCAGCCTTCATTTTCAGCGGACTAGGACTAGCCTTCCACCGAACCCACCTAGTATCCGCCCTACTATGCCTTGAAAGCATAATATTATCGATATTCGTAGGCCTATCAATATGATCCATCGAAAACCAAGTCTCCTCATTCACCATGGTACCAATTCTCATGCTAACCTTCTCAGCGTGTGAGGCGGGCACAGGCCTGGCCATCCTAGTAGCCTCCACCCGCACACATGGCTCCGACCATCTACACAACCTAAACCTCCTGCAATGCTAAAAATCATCCTACCCACAATCATACTTCTTCCAACAGCCCTGCTGTCTCCACCAAAATTTCTATGGACTAACACCACCTTATACAGCCTCCTAATCGCTGCCCTAAGCCTACAGTGATTAATCCCAACCTACTACCCCTACAAATTTTTATCCAACTGAACAGGAATTGACCAAATCTCATCCCCCCTCCTAGTACTATCCTGCTGACTACTCCCACTCATAATCATAGCAAGCCAAAACCACCTGCAACAAGAACCCCTACAACGCAAACGAATCTTTATCTCAACCTTAGTCGCAGTCCAGCCATTCATCCTACTAGCCTTTTCCACCACAGAACTAGCACTATTTTACATCTCATTTGAAGCAACCCTCATTCCCACCCTAATCTTAATCACCCGATGGGGGAACCAACCAGAACGCCTAAGCGCTGGCATCTACCTGCTATTCTACACGCCAGTAAGCTCTCTACCCCTGCTAATCACAATCATACACCTATACGTGAAAATTGGCACCCTGCACCTGCCAACCCTACAACTAACCCACCCAACCCTATCCACCTCATGGACAGGAATACTATCAGGTCTAGCACTGCTCATAGCATTCATAGTAAAAGCCCCACTATACGGCCTACACCTCTGACTGCCAAAAGCCCACGTAGAAGCACCCATCGCAGGCTCAATACTCCTCGCCGCCCTACTACTAAAGCTAGGAGGATACGGAATTATACGAGTCACTCTATTTATGGGCCCACTGTCCAACCTCCTGCACTACCCCTTCCTAACCCTGGCCCTATGAGGCGCCCTAATGACTAGCTCAATCTGCCTACGACAGACAGACCTAAAATCACTAATCGCTTATTCATCCATTAGCCACATAGGCCTAGTTATCGCCGCAGGAATAATCCAAACCCACTGATCATTCTCAGGGGCAATGATCCTAATAATTTCCCATGGACTAACTTCCTCCATACTATTCTGCCTAGCCAACACAAACTATGAACGTACGCACAGCCGAATTCTACTACTCACACGAGGCCTACAACCTCTCCTACCACTCATAGCTACCTGATGATTGCTGGCCAATCTAACAAACATAGCCTTACCCCCAACAACAAACCTCATAGCAGAGCTAACCATTATAATCACCTTATTCAACTGATCTGCCTTCACGATCATCCTAACAGGAATCGCAACCCTACTAACCGCCTCCTACACCTTATTCATACTACTAATGACCCAACGAGGCTCAATCCCCTCCCACATCACATCTATGCAAAACTCAACCACGCGAGAACACCTGCTCATAACACTCCACATTATCCCAATATTCCTCCTAATCCTCAAACCCGAACTGATCTCCGGAATCCCCTCATGCAAGTATAGTTTAAACCAAACATTAGACTGTGATTCTAAGAATAGAAGTTCAAACCTTCTTACCTGCCGAGGGGAGGGTTTAACCAACAAGAGCTGCTAACTCTTACATCTGAGCCTAAAACCTCAGCCCCCTTACTTTTAAAGGATAACAGCAATCCACTGGTCTTAGGAACCACCCATCTTGGTGCAAATCCAAGTAAAAGGAGTGAACCCCACACTACTAATCAACTCCCTCACACTACTCACGCTGACAATCCTCCTAACCCCAATCATCCTGCCATTTCTATTTAAAAACTTTAAAAACACCCCACAAGCCACCACCCGCGCTGTTAAAACCGCATTCCTAATTAGCCTAGCCCCTACAACCGCATTCATCTACTCGGGAGTAGAATCTGTCACCTGCCACTGGGAGTGAAAATTCATTATAAACTTTAAAATCCCCCTGAGCCTAAAAATAGACCAATACTCAATAACATTTCTTCCAATCGCCCTATTTGTAACATGATCAATCCTACAATTCGCCATATGATACATGGCCTCAGAGCCATACGTAACAAAATTTTTCACCTACCTACTGACATTCCTAGTCGCCATACTCCTCCTAACAACCGCAAACAACATATTCCTCCTATTCGTAGGCTGGGAAGGAGTACGAATCATGTCCTTCCTTCTCATCGGCTGATGACAAGGCCGAGCAGATGCCAACACCGCCGCCCTACGAGCCGTAATCTACAACCGAATCGGAGACATCGGACTGATCCTGAGCATAGCATGACTAGCTTCAACATTCAACACCTGAGAGATCCAACAAGCCGTACACCCCCACCAAACCCCAATCCTCCCCCTCATAGGATTAATCCTCGCAGCCGCAGGAAAATCCGCCCAATTTGGACTCCACCCATGACTGCCCGCAGCAATAGAAGGCCCCACCCCAGTATCAGCCCTACTGCACTCCAGTACCATAGTAGTAGCCGGAATCTTCCTGCTCATCCGCATGCACCCCCTGCTAGCCACCAACCAGACAGCCCTAACTGCCTGCCTATGCCTAGGTGCTCTATCAACCCTATTCGCTGACACATGCGCCCTAACCCAAAATGACATCAAAAAAATCATTGCTTTCTCAACATCCAGCCAACTAGGACTAATAATAGTCACTATCGGACTAAACCTCCCACAACTAGCCTTCCTACACATCTCAACCCATGCCTTCTTTAAAGCCATACTATTCCTATGCTCAGGGTCTATCATCCACAACCTAAACGGAGAACAAGATATCCGAAAGATAGGAGGCCTACAGAAAATACTCCCAGTCACTACTTCCTGCCTAACCATCGGAAACCTGGCGCTGATAGGAACCCCATTCCTAGCCGGATTCTACTCAAAAGACCTCATCATCGAAAGCTTAAACACATCATACCTAAATACTTGAGCCCTACTCCTAACCCTTATAGCCACAGCATTCACCGCAACCTACAGCATCCGCATAACCATCCTAGTCCAAGCTGGACAAACCCGAATCCCCCCAATAGTATCAATAAACGAAAACAACCCACTAATCACCGCCCCCCTAACCCGACTCGCCCTAGGCAGCATTACAGCAGGAATAATCATTACCTCTTTCATCACACCAACCAAAACCCCCCCAATAACCATACCCCTTATCACCAAAACCGCTGCCATCCTCATAACAATCCTAGGAATCATCCTAGCCCTAGAACTATCGAACATAACACACACCCTCACTCACCCCAAACCAACCCCCCTCATAAACTTCTCCTCTGCATTAGGGTACTTCAACCCCCTAGTACACCGATTCTTCTCCAAAAACCTACTAGAAAAGGGACAAAACATTGCCCTACACTTGATCGACCTCTCCTGACTCAAAAAAATAGGGCCAGAGGGCCTTGCTGAACTACAAGTAGCCGCAAGCAAAGCCGCAACCTCAATACACACAGGGCTAATTAAGGCCTACCTAGGATCCTTCGCCCTCTCCATCCTGGTAATAATCCTAATAACACACAGACTCACTAATGGCCCCTAACATCCGCAAATCCCATCCCCTACTAAAAATAATCAACAACTCCCTAATCGACCTACCTGCCCCCTCCAACATCTCTGCCTGATGAAACTTCGGCTCCCTTCTAGCCATCTGCTTAGCCACACAAATCCTAACAGGCCTGCTACTAGCCATACACTACACCGCAGACACTTCACTCGCCTTCTCCTCAGTAGCTCACACATGCCGAGACGTCCAGTACGGATGGCTCATCCGCAACCTCCACGCCAATGGTGCTTCGCTCTTCTTTATCTGCATCTACTTACACATCGGACGAGGCCTCTACTACGGCTCCTACCTATACAAAGAAACCTGAAACACAGGAGTAATCCTCCTACTCACCCTAATAGCAACTGCCTTCGTAGGGTATGTCCTACCATGAGGACAAATGTCATTCTGAGGGGCCACCGTAATCACCAACCTATTCTCAGCCATCCCGTACATTGGGCAAACTCTAGTAGAATGAGCCTGAGGAGGATTCTCAGTAGACAATCCAACCTTAACCCGATTCTTCGCCATCCACTTCCTACTGCCCTTCCTAATTGCAGGAATCACCCTAGTCCAGCTAACCTTCCTACACGAATCAGGCTCAAATAACCCACTAGGAATCCTATCAGACTGCGACAAAATCCCATTCCACCCATACTTCTCCATTAAAGACAGCTTAGGGCTTACCCTAATAATCACCCCTCTAATAGCACTAGCCCTATTTTCACCGAACCTCCTGGTTCTTGGAATCCTAGTTGGGAGTGGTTGGCCACATGAGATGTACAGGATTTTTACCTGTGATTTAGTCTTGACAAGGCTATGTAATTGGTTTACTAACGTCTCATAAGAAAGAAGCATGAGCGGTTAATGCAGTTGGCTTGAAACCCATCCCCAGTGGTGCCAGTGCACTCTCTGCACTCACTGCACTGCATCCCCAGTGGTGCCAGTGCGCTCTCTGGAGTCACAGCACTGCATCCCCAGTGGTGCCAGTGCACTCTCTGGACTCACTGCACTGCATCCCCAGTGGTGCCAGTGCACTCTGTGGACTCACTGTAGTGCATCCCCAGTGGTGCCAGTGCTCTCTCTGGACTCACTGTACTGCATCCACAGTGGTGCCAGTGCACACGCTGGACTCACTGCACTGCATCCCCAGTGGTGCCAGTGCACTCTCTGGACTCACTGCACTGCATCCCCAGTGGTGCCAGTGCACTCTCTGGACTCACTGCAGGGCATCCCCAGTGGTGCCAGTGCACTCTCTGGACTCACTGCACTGCATCCCCAGTGGTGCCAGTGCACTCTCTGGACTCACTGAAGTGCATCCCCATTGGTGCCATTGCACTCCCTGCACTCACTGCACTGCATCCCCAGTGGTGCCAGTGCACTCACTGGACTGACTGCACTGCATCCCCAGTGGTGCCAGTGCGCTCTCCGGAGTCACAGCACTGCATCCCAAGTGGTGCCAGTGCACTCACTGGACACACTGTACTGCATTACAGGTGGTGCCAGTGCACTCTCTGCACTCACTGCACAGCATCCCCAGTGGTGACAGTGCATTCACTGGACTCACTGGACTGCATCACCAGTGGTGCCAGTGCACTCTCTGGACTCACTGCACTGCATCCCCAGTGGTGCCAGTGCACTCTCTGGACTCACTGCAGTGCAGCCCCAGTGGTGCCAGTGCAGTCTCTGGACTCACTGCAGTGCATCCCCAGTGGTGCCAGTGCAGTCTCTGGACTCACTCCACTGCATCCCCAGTGGTGCCAGTGCAGTCTCTGGACTCACTGCACTGCATCCCCAGTGGTGCCAGTGCACTCTCTGGACTCACTGCAGTGCATCCCCAGTGGTGCCAGTGCAGTCTCTGGACTCACTGCAGTGCATCCCCAGTGGTTGCAGTGCACTCTCTCGAGTCACTGAAGTGCATCCCCAGTGGTGTCAGTGCACTCACTGGACTGACTGCACTGCATCCCCAGTGGTGCCAGTGCGCTCTCCGGAGTCACAGCACTGCATCCCCAGTGGTGCCAGTGCACTCACTGGACTCACTGTACTGCATCACAGGTGGTGCCAGTGCACTCTCTGGACTCACTACAGTGAATCCCCGGTGGTGCCAGTGCACTCTCTGCACTCACTGCACAGCATCCCCAATGGTGCCAGTGCACTCACTGGACTCACTGGACTGCATCCCCAGTGGTGCCAGTGCACTCTCTGGACTCACTGAACTGCATCCCCAGTGGTGCCAGTGCACTCTCTGGACTCACTGCACTGCATCCCCAGTGGTGTCAGTGCACTCTCTGGACTCACTGAAGTGCATCCCCAGTGGTGCCAGTGCACTCTCTGGACTCACTGCAGTGCATCCCCAGTGGTGCCAGTGCACTCTCTGGACTCACTGCACTGCATCCCCAGTGGTGCCAGTGCACTCTCTGCACTCACTGCACTGCATTCCCAGTGGTGCCAGTGAAGTCTCTGGACTCACTGCACTGCATCCCCAGTGGTGCCAGTGCAATCTCTGGACTCACTGCAGTTCATCCCCAGTGGTGCCAGTGCACTCTCTGGACTCACTGCAGTGCATCCCCAGGGCAAAAGCGGGGATGTGAACATAAGACGAGAAGACCCTGTGGAACTTAAAAATCAACGACCACCGCGAATCCTCAATCAACCCCACTGGGGCCACTACCATCGCAGAGCCTGGTCGATATTTTTCGGTTGGGGCGACCTTGGAGGAGAACAAATCCTCCAAAAACAAGACCATACCTCTTTACCTAGAGCTACCCCTCAAAGTGCTAACAGTGACCAGACCCAATATAATTGATTAATGGACCAAGCTACCCCAGGGATAACAGCGCAATCCCCCTCAAGAGCCCATATCGACAGGGGGGTTTACGACCTCGATGTTGGATCAGGACATCCTAATGGTGCAGCCGCTATTAAGGGTTCGTTTGTTCAACGGTTAACAGTCCTACGTGATCTGAGTTCAGACCGGAGCAATCCAGGTCGGTTTCTATCTATGACAGTACGACAGTTCTATCTCCCCAGTACGAAAGGACCGGGAAAGTGGGGCCAATACCACAAGCACGCCCCCCCCCTCTAAGCAGTGAAACCAACTAAACCGTGAAGAGGGCCTTCCCCCACCACTTTCAATCCTAGAAAATGACCAGCTAGAGTGGCAGAGCCCGGCAAGTGCAGAAGGCTTAAGCCCTTTCCCCAGAGGTTCAAATCCTCTCCCTAGCTTCACCCATGATTCAAATAACAACACTAAGCTGCCTCATTATATCCCTCCTATACATCATCCCAATCCTGATTGCCGTAGCCTTCCTAACCCTAGTAGAACGGAAAATCCTAAGCTACATACAATCCCGCAAAGGCCCTAACGTTGTCGGGCCTTTTGGCCTACTTCAACCATTTGCGGACGGACTGAAACTATTTACCAAAGAGCCCATCCGACCCTCTACCTCTTCCCCACTTCTATTCATTCTGATACCAATACTAGCCCTTGTCCTAGCCCTCACCACTTGAGCACCACTACCACTCCCATTTCCCCTAGCAGATCTAAACCTCGGAGTTCTCTTCCTAATAGCCATGTCAAGCCTAGCCGTCTACTCAGTCCTATGATCAGGCTGAGCCTCGAACTCAAAATACGCACTAATCGGAGCCCTACGGGCAGTAGCACAGACCATTTCATACGAAGTGACACTGGCCATAATCCTGCTATCAATAATCATACTAAGCGGAAGCTACACACTCAGCTCCTTTGCCATCGCACAGGAGCCTCTATACTTCATTTTCTCCTCATGACCCCTAGCAATAATATGATACGTATCCACCCTAGCAGAGACAAACCGAGCTCCTTTTGACCTCACAGAGGGTGAATCTGAGCTAGTCTCAGGGTTTAACGTTGAATACGCCGCAGGACCCTTCGCCTTATTCTTCCTAGCTGAATATGCGAACATTATGCTAATAAATACACTTACAGCCATCATATTCCTAAACCCAAGCGCCCTAGGGCCACCCACAGAACTATTCCCCGTCATCCTAGCCACAAAAGTCCTCCTACTATCTTCTGGTTTCTTATGGGTCCGAGCTTCATACCCACGATTCCGATATGACCAACTAATGCACCTACTATGAAAAAACTTCCTACCCCTCACACTAGCTCTGTGCCTCTGACACATCAGCATACCTATCTGCTATGCAGGCCTACCTCCTTACATAAGGAAATGTGCCTGAACTACAAAGGGTCACTATGATAAAGTGAACATAGAGGTATAACAGCCCTCTCATTTCCTGTTGACCTTAGAAAAGTAGGAATTGAACCCACACAAGAGAAATCAAAATTCTCCATACTTCCCTTATATTATTTTCTAGTAGAGTCAGCTAATCAAGCTATCGGGCCCATACCCCGAAAATGATGGTTTAGCCCCCTCCTCTACTAATGAACCCTTACGCGACCCCAATCATAACCTTCAGCCTCATCTTGGGCACCACAATCACAATTTCCAGCAACCACTGAGTTCTGGCCTGGACAGGACTGGAGATCAACGCACTAGCCATCATTCCCCTAATTGCCAAATCCCACCACCCACGAGCAGTAGAAGCTGCAACGAAATACTTCCTAACCCAAGCAGCTGCTTCCGCCCTGGTCCTATTCTCTAGCATAACCAATGCCTGAGTCACCGGCCAATGAGACATCACACAAATAAACCACCCAACCTCCTGTCTACTACTGACAGCAGCAATCGCTATTAAACTGGGCCTAGTGCCATTTCACTTCTGATTCCCAGAAGTACTACAAGGATCGCCACTAATAACAGCCCTGCTACTCTCGACCCTCATAAAATTCCCCCCACTAACCCTGCTCCTACTAACATCCAAATCCCTCGACCCAGCTCTACTCACCGCCATGGCCCTAGCCTCAACAGCACTAGGAGGCTGAATAGGACTGAACCAAACACAAACACGCAAAATCCTAGCCTTCTCGTCCATCTCCCACTTAGGCTGAATCGCCATCATCCTAGTTTACAGCCCCAAATTGGCCTTACTTACCTTCTACCTATACACAATCATAACATCAGCCGTATTCCTAGCCCTTAACAAAATCAAAGCCCTTAACCTATCCATGATCACAACCTCATGAACAAAAACCCCAGTGCTAAACGCCACCCTAATACTAGTACTTTTATCCCTAGCAGGCCTCCCCCCATTAACAGGCTTTATACCAAAGTGACTTATCATCCAAGAACTAACTAAACAGGAAATAACACCAGCAGCCATGGCAATTGCCATGCTATCACTGCTCAGCCTCTTCTTCTACCTACGCCTCGCATACCACTCAACAATTACCCTTCCCCCCAACTCCTCTAACCACATAAAACAATGATACACTAGCAAAGCCCCAAGCACACCTACTGCGGTCCTTGCCTCACTATCAATCCTCTTACTTCCCCTGTCCCCAATAATACATGCCACTGTCTAGAAACTTAGGATAACACCCCAAACCGAAGGCCTTCAAAGCCTTAAATAAGAGTTAAACCCTCTTAGTTTCTGCACATTAAGACTTACAGAATATTAACCTGTATCTTCTGAATGCAAGTCAGACGCTTTAATTAAGCTAAAGCCTCCCTAGACAGATGGGCTTCGATCCCACAAAACTCTAGTTAACAGCTAAATGCCTAAACCAATTGGCTTCTGCCTACAAAGACCCTGACGCACCCTAGTGCGCATCGATGAGCTTGCAACTCAACATGAATTTCACTACAGAGCCGATAAGAAGAGGAATTAAACCTCTGTAAAAAGGACTACAGCCTAACGCTTCAACACTCAGCCATCTTACCCGTCACCTTCATCAACCGATGACTATTTTCCACTAACCATAAGGATATTGGCACCCTGTACCTCATCTTCGGGGCATGAGCAGGAATAGTCGGCACCGCACTCAGCCTATTAATCCGCGCAGAACTAGGACAACCAGGAACTCTCCTAGGCGACGACCAAATTTACAATGTAATCGTTACCGCTCACGCCTTTGTAATAAGCTTCTTTATAGTCATACCCATCATGATCGGAGGATTCGGCAACTGATTAGTCCCCCTCATAATCGGTGCCCCCGACATAGCATTCCCGCGAATAAACAACATAAGCTTTTGACTCCTCCCCCCATCATTCCTCCTTCTACTAGCCTCATCCACTGTAGAAGCTGGCGCCGGCACAGGCTGAACTGTCTACCCTCCCCTAGCAGGTAACCTTGCCCACGCCGGAGCTTCAGTAGACCTGGCTATCTTCTCACTCCACTTAGCCGGTATCTCCTCCATCCTTGGGGCCATCAACTTTATCACCACAGCCATCAACATAAAACCCCCCGCACTCTCACAATACCAAACCCCACTATTTGTCTGATCCGTACTAATTACCGCCATCCTACTCCTTCTATCACTCCCCGTACTCGCCGCCGGTATTACAATATTACTAACTGATCGAAACCTAAACACCACATTCTTCGACCCCGCTGGAGGAGGAGACCCAATCCTGTACCAACACCTATTCTGATTCTTCGGACACCCAGAAGTCTATATTCTGATCCTACCGGGGTTCGGAATCATCTCACACGTAGTCACGTACTACTCAGGCAAAAAGGAGCCCTTCGGCTACATGGGAATAGTCTGAGCCATACTATCCATCGGCTTCCTAGGATTCATCGTCTGAGCTCACCACATGTTTACAGTAGGAATAGACGTTGATACCCAAGCCTACTTTACATCAGCCACTATAATCATTGCCATCCCTACCGGAATCAAAGTATTTAGCTGACTAGCCACCCTGCACGGAGGAACAATCAAATGAGACCCCCCCCAATACTATGAGCTCTAGGATTTATCTTCCTATTTACCATCGGAGGATTAACAGGAATCGTTCTTGCAAACTCTTCCCTAGACATCGCCCTGCACGACACGTACTACGTAGTTGCCCACTTCCACTACGTCCTATCCATAGGCGCCGTCTTTGCCATTCTAGCAGGATTTACTCACTGATTCCCACTACTCACTGGGTTTACCCTACACCAAACATGAGCAAAAGCCCACTTCGGGGTAATATTTACAGGAGTAAACCTAACGTTCTTCCCCCAGCACTTCCTAGGCCTAGCAGGAATACCCCGACGATACTCGGACTATCCCGACGCCTACACACTATGAAACACCATTTCCTCCATCGGCTCCCTAATCTCAATAGTAGCCGTAATCATACTAATATTCATCATCTGAGAAGCCTTTTCGGCCAAACGAAAAGTCCTACAACCAGAACTAACTACCACAAACGTTGAATGAATCCACGGCTGCCCTCCCCCATACCATACTTTCGAGGAACCGGCCTTCGTCCAAGTACAAGAAAGGAAGGAATCGAACCCTCACATGCTGGTTTCAAGCCAACTGCATTAACCGCTCATGCTTCTTTCTTATGAGACGTTAGTAAACCAATTACATAGCCTTGTCAAGACTAAATCACAGGTAAAAATCCTGTACATCTCATGTGGCCAACCACTCCCAACTAGGATTCCAAGACGCCTCATCACCCATCATAGAAGAACTCGTTGAATTCCACGACCACGCCCTAATCGTTGCCCTAGCTATCTGCAGCCTAGTTCTCTACCTTTTAGCCCACATACTAACAGAAAAACTCTCGTCCAATGCTGTAGACGCCCAAGAAGTAGAGCTGATCTGGACAATCCTACCTGCTATCGTCCTGGTACTCCTCGCCCTCCCATCCCTACAAATCCTCTACATAATGGACGAAATCGACGAACCAGACCTCACCCTAAAAGCCATCGGCCACCAATGATACTGAAGCTACGAATACACAGACTTCAAAGACCTATCATTCGACTCCTACATAGTGCCCACCCCAGACTTACCCAACGGCCACTTCCGACTGCTAGAAGTTGACCACCGCGTAGTTATCCCAATAGAATCCCCCATCCGCGTGATCATTACTGCAGGAGACGTACTCCACTCCTGAGCAGTCCCAACGCTCGGAGTTAAAACAGACGCAATCCCAGGCCGACTAAACCAAACTTCATTCATTACCACCCGGCCTGGGATTTTTTACGGACAATGCTCAGAAATTTGCGGGGCTAATCACAGCTACATACCCATTGTAGTAGAATCAACCCCACTCCCACATTTCGAGGCCTGATCGTCCCTTCTATCATCATCCTAATCATTAAGAAGCTATGCAACAGCACTAGCCTTTTAAGCTAGCCAAAGAGGGACTTCCCCCTCCTTAATGATATGCCACAGCTTAACCCCGCACCATGATTTTCAATCATAATTATAACCTGATTAACCCTAGCACTCCTCATCCAACCAAAACTACTAGCCTTCACCACAACCAACCCCCCATCAAATAAGACCTCCCTCACTACCAAACCCACACCATGATCCTGACCATGAACCTAAGCTTCTTTGACCAATTTTCCAGCCCCAATCTATTCGGCATCCCCTTAATCCTACTATCCCTACTCTTCCCAGCCCTACTATTCCCGTCCCCAAACAACCGATGAATCAACAACCGCCTTTCTACTATCCAAACATGACTCCTTCACCTAATCACAAAACAACTAATAGTCCCACTCAACAAAAATGGCCACAAATGAGCCATAATATTTACATCCCTAATAATCATACTTCTTACAATCAACCTTCTAGGCCTCCTTCCATATACATTCACCCCAACCACCCAACTATCTATGAACATAGCCCTAGCCTTCCCACTATGGCTCGCCACACTACTAACAGGCCTACGAAACCAACCATCAGCCTCTTTAGCCCACCTATTACCCGAAGGTACCCCTACACCCCTAATCCCCGCACTAATCCTGATCGAAACAACCAGCCTACTAATCCGCCCCCTAGCCCTCGGAGTCCGCCTTACAGCCAACCTTACAGCAGGACACTTACTCATCCAACTCATCTCTACAGCCTCCATTGCATTAATACCCACCCTTCCTGCAGTATCCATCCTAACAATAATCATCCTACTACTCCTAACCATCCTAGAAGTAGCAGTAGCCATAATCCAGGCCTACGTCTTCGTGCTCCTTCTAAGCCTATACTTACAAGAAAACATCTAATGGCACACCAAGCACACTCATACCACATAGTTGACCCAAGCCCTTGACCAATCTTCGGGGCAGCCGCCGCCCTACTCACAACCTCAGGATTAATCATGTGATTCCACTACAACTCATCCATACTACTAACCCTAGGCCTCATCTCAATACTCCTAGTAATACTCCAATGATGACGAGACATTGTACGAGAAAGCACCTTCCAAGGCCATCACACTCCCACAGTCCAAAAAGGCCTACGATACGGCATAATCCTTTTCATCACATCCGAAGCATTCTTCTTCTTAGGGTTCTTCTGAGCGTTCTTCCACTCGAGCCTGGCCCCAACCCCAGAACTAGGAGGCCAATGACCCCCAACAGGAATTAAACCACTCAACCCGATAGAAGTCCCCCTACTAAACACAGCCATCCTACTAGCCTCAGGCGTTACCGTAACGTGAGCCCATCACAGCATCACAGAAGGAAACCGAAAACACGCCATCCACGCCCTAACCCTAACGATCCTCTTGGGATTCTACTTCACAGCCCTACAAGGAATAGAATACCACGAAGCCCCATTCTCAATCGCCGATAGCGTCTACGGATCTACCTTCTTCGTTGCCACTGGATTCCACGGACTCCACGTAATCATCGGATCCTCCTTCCTGACCGTCTGCCTCTTCCGACTGATCAAGTTCCACTTTACATCAGACCACCACTTCGGATTCGAGGCAGCAGCCTGATACTGACACTTCGTAGACATCATCTGACTATTCCTCTACATAACCATCTACTGATGAGGATCTTGCTCTTCTAGTATATTAATTACAATTGACTTCCAATCTCTAGAATCTGGTATAAACCCAGAGGAGAGCAATGAACGCACTCATGTTCATATTCGCCCTATCATCAATCCTAAGCGCCGCCCTAACCGCATTAAACTTCTGACTCGCCCAAATAAACCCCGACTCAGAGAAACTCTCACCGTACGAATGTGGATTCGACCCACTTGGATCTGCTCAATTACCATTCTCAGTCCGATTCTTCCTCAGTAGCCATCCTGTTCGTCCTATTCGACCTAGAAATCGCCCTCCTACTCCCCCTGCCATGAGCCGTCCAACTCCAATCCCCCCTAATGACCCTCACCTGAACTGTAGTGATCCTCCTTCTCCTAACACTCGGACTGGCCTACGAGTGAATTCAAGGGGGCCTAGAATGAGCAGAATAACAGAAAGTTAGTCTAACCAAAAAGATAGCTGGTTTCGACCCAGCAGATTACAGCCAACCCTGTAACTTTCTTATGTCGCCCCTACATTTAAGCTTCTACTCAGCCTTCATTTTCAGCGGACTAGGACTAGCCTTCCACCGAACCCACCTAGTATCCGCCCTACTATGCCTTGAAAGCATAATATTATCGATATTCGTAGGCCTATCAATATGATCCATCGAAAACCAAGTCTCCTCATTCACCATGGTACCAATTCTCATGCTAACCTTCTCAGCGTGTGAGGCGGGCACAGGCCTGGCCATCCTAGTAGCCTCCACCCGCACACATGGCTCCGACCATCTACACAACCTAAACCTCCTGCAATGCTAAAAATCATCCTACCCACAATCATACTTCTTCCAACAGCCCTGCTGTCTCCACCAAAATTTCTATGGACTAACACCACCTTATACAGCCTCCTAATCGCTGCCCTAAGCCTACAGTGATTAATCCCAACCTACTACCCCTACAAATTTTTATCCAACTGAACAGGAATTGACCAAATCTCATCCCCCCTCCTAGTACTATCCTGCTGACTACTCCCACTCATAATCATAGCAAGCCAAAACCACCTGCAACAAGAACCCCTACAACGCAAACGAATCTTTATCTCAACCTTAGTCGCAGTCCAGCTGTTAGTGTTGGGGAGAATCGAATGGATGTTCTATTAATGTTTCTCAAAATGTTAGTGTTGGGGAGAATCGAATGGATGTTCTATTAATGTTTCTCAGGTGATGGATCATACGGTATAATTAAATATTATTAAATGTACTTACATTATCAAGTAATCTATGTATACTGGAAACCTAGGGAGTACATTGAACATTTAAAGGAATCGTTGAAGGGGAACCCTGGGAGGGAACAGGTACAACCTGACCTTGGATAAGGGCCTGGAGATGATGAAATGAGTTGAAGCAGAACCAAGGAGCGGAGGGAGCATGCGTCGAGTGAGAAAGGTGAAAGAGTTTAGCGGAGAGGAAGACTCCTTACTTCATCTGGACGACCACCTGGACGACCACCAGAGTGCGCCACGCATGTGCAAAGGGGAGGGGAGCTAATTAGAATGAAAAGCGAGGCTGATGTTGCAACCTGTAATGAATATGTATACCTGACGCAATATTGTATGTATAAATAACGGCTGGGAAGTAACGGGACTTGAAGCCAGATTTGGGCACCTGCCCCGGCTTCCAGCGCTGAATAAAGCACCTTCATATAATCACTTGGTGGTTATGTGGTTGCTACGCTAACACAGCCATTCATCCTACTAGCCTTTTCCACCACAGAACTAGCACTATTTTACATCTCATTTGAAGCAACCCTCATTCCCACCCTAATCTTAATCACCCGATGGGGGAACCAACCAGAACGCCTAAGCGCTGGCATCTACCTGCTATTCTACACGCCAGTAAGCTCTCTACCCCTGCTAATCACAATCATACACCTATACGTGAAAATTGGCACCCTGCACCTGCCAACCCTACAACTAACCCACCCAACCCTATCCACCTCATGGACAGGAATACTATCAGGTCTAGCACTGCTCATAGCATTCATAGTAAAAGCCCCACTATACGGCCTACACCTCTGACTGCCAAAAGCCCACGTAGAAGCACCCATCGCAGGCTCAATACTCCTCGCCGCCCTACTACTAAAGCTAGGAGGATACGGAATTATACGAGTCACTCTATTTATGGGCCCACTGTCCAACCTCCTGCACTACCCCTTCCTAACCCTGGCCCTATGAGGCGCCCTAATGACTAGCTCAATCTGCCTACGACAGACAGACCTAAAATCACTAATCGCTTATTCATCCGTTAGCCACATAGGCCTAGTTATCGCCGCAGGAATAATCCAAACCCACTGATCATTCTCAGGGGCAATGATCCTAATAATTTCCCATGGACTAACTTCCTCCATACTATTCTGCCTAGCCAACACAAACTATGAACGTACGCACAGCCGAATTCTACTACTCACACGAGGCCTACAACCTCTCCTACCACTCATAGCTACCTGATGATTGCTGGCCAATCTAACAAACATAGCCTTACCCCCAACAACAAACCTCATAGCAGAGCTAACCATTATAATCACCTTATTCAACTGATCTGCCTTCACGATCATCCTAACAGGAATCGCAACCCTACTAACCGCCTCCTACACCTTATTCATACTACTAATGACCCAACGAGGCTCAATCCCCTCCCACATCACATCTATGCAAAACTCAACCACGCGAGAACACCTGCTCATAACACTCCACATTATCCCAATATTCCTCCTAATCCTCAAACCCGAACTGATCTCCGGAATCCCCTCATGCAAGTATAGTTTAAACCAAACATTAGACTGTGATTCTAAGAATAGAAGTTCAAACCTTCTTACCTGCCGAGGGGAGGGTTTAACCAACAAGAGCTGCTAACTCTTACATCTGAGCCTAAAACCTCAGCCCCCTTACTTTTAAAGGATAACAGCAATCCACTGGTCTTAGGAACCACCCATCTTGGTGCAAATCCAAGTAAAAGTAGTGAACCCCACACTACTAATCAACTCCCTCACACTACTCACGCTGACAATCCTCCTAACCCCAATCATCCTGCCATTTCTATTTAAAAACTTTAAAAACACCCCACAAGCCACCACCCGCGCTGTTAAAACCGCATTCCTAATTAGCCTAGCCCCTACAACCGCATTCATCTACTCGGGAGTAGAATCTGTCACCTGCCACTGGGAGTGAAAATTCATTATAAACTTTAAAATCCCCCTGAGCCTAAAAATAGACCAATACTCAATAACATTTCTTCCAATCGCCCTATTTGTAACATGATCAATCCTACAATTCGCCATATGATACATGGCCTCAGAGCCATACGTAACAAAATTTTTCACCTACCTACTGACATTCCTAGTCGCCATACTCCTCCTAACAACCGCAAACAACATATTCCTCCTATTCGTAGGCTGGGAAGGAGTACGAATCATGTCCTTCCTTCTCATCGGCTGATGACAAGGCCGAGCAGATGCCAACACCGCCGCCCTACGAGCCGTAATCTACAACCGAATCGGAGACATCGGACTGATCCTGAGCATAGCATGACTAGCTTCAACATTCAACACCTGAGAGATCCAACAAGCCGTACACCCCCACCAAACCCCAATCCTCCCCCTCATAGGATTAATCCTCGCAGCCGCAGGAAAATCCGCCCAATTTGGACTCCACCCATGACTGCCCGCAGCAATAGAAGGCCCCACCCCAGTATCAGCCCTACTGCACTCCAGTACCATAGTAGTAGCCGGAATCTTCCTGCTCATCCGCATGCACCCCCTGCTAGCCACCAACCAGACAGCCCTAACTGCCTGCCTATGCCTAGGTGCTCTATCAACCCTATTCGCTGACACATGCGCCCTAACCCAAAATGACATCAAAAAAATCATTGCTTTCTCAACATCCAGCCAACTAGGACTAATAATAGTCACTATCGGACTAAACCTCCCACAACTAGCCTTCCTACACATCTCAACCCATGCCTTCTTTAAAGCCATACTATTCCTATGCTCAGGGTCTATCATCCACAACCTAAACGGAGAACAAGATATCCGAAAGATAGGAGGCCTACAGAAAATACTCCCAGTCACTACTTCCTGCCTAACCATCGGAAACCTGGCGCTGATAGGAACCCCATTCCTAGCCGGATTCTACTCAAAAGACCTCATCATCGAAAGCTTAAACACATCATACCTAAATACTTGAGCCCTACTCCTAACCCTTATAGCCACAGCATTCACCGCAACCTACAGCATCCGCATAACCATCCTAGTCCAAGCTGGACAAACCCGAATCCCCCCAATAGTATCAATAAACGAAAACAACCCACTAATCACCGCCCCCCTAACCCGACTCGCCCTAGGCAGCATTACAGCAGGAATAATCATTACCTCTTTCATCACACCAACCAAAACCCCCCCAATAACCATACCCCTTATCACCAAAACCGCTGCCATCCTCATAACAATCCTAGGAATCATCCTAGGCCCCTCATGTACAGGGCCACACCCCTCTAACGGCGCAAGCTTACATAGAAACATTATTAACAGACCTAGACAGATACAAAAACCCCTACAAGACCACGTATTAACTAACCCTGTTAACCCGACTCAGGAGCGCCTATAAGAGCGATTAAAATCTGTGAAAGGAACTCGGCAAATTAATAAGGCCCGACTGTTTACCAAAAACATAGCCTTCAGCAAATTAAACAAGTATTGAAGGTGATGCCTGCCCGGTGACTTAGGTTTAACGGCCGCGGTATCCTAACCGTGCAAAGATAGCGCAATCAATTCTCCCATAAATCGAGACTTGTATGAATGGCTAAACGAGGTCTTAACTGTCTCTCACAGATAATCAGTGAAATTGATCTCCCCGTGCAAAAGCGGGGATGTGAACATAAGACGAGAAGACCCTGTGGAACTTAAAAATCAACGACCACCGCGAATCCTCAATCAACCCCACTGGGGCCACTACCATCGCAGAGCCTGGTCGATATTTTTCGGTTGGGGCGACCTTGGAGGAGAACAAATCCTCCAAAAACAAGACCATACCTCTTTACCTAGAGCTACCCCTCAAAGTGCTAACAGTGACCAGACCCAATATAATTGATTAATGGACCAAGCTACCCCAGGGATAACAGCGCAATCCCCCTCAAGAGCCCATATCGACAGGGGGGTTTACGACCTCGATGTTGGATCAGGACATCCTAATGGTGCAGCCGCTATTAAGGGTTCGTTTGTTCAACGATTAACAGTCCTACGTGATCTGAGTTCAGACCGGAGCAATCCAGGTCGGTTTCTATCTATGACACACTCTCCCCAGTACGAAAGGACCGGGAAAGTGGGGCCAATACCACAAGCACGCCCCCCCCCTCTAAGCAGTGAAACCAACTAAACCGTGAAGAGGGCCTTCCCCCACCACTTTCAATCCTAGAAAAGGACCAGCTAGAGTGGCAGAGCCCGGCAAGTGCAGAAGGCTTAAGCCCTTTCCCCAGAGGTTCAAATCCTCTCCCTAGCTTCACCCATGATTCAAATAACAACACTAAGCTGCCTCGTTATATCCCTCCTATACATCATCCCAATCCTGATTGCCGTAGCCTTCCTAACCCTAGTAGGACGGAAAATCCTAAGCTACATACAATCCCGCAAAGGCCCTAACGTTGTCGGGCCTTTTGGCCTACTTCAACCATTTGCGGACGGACTGAAACTATTTACCAAAGAGCCCATCCGACCCTCTACCTCTTCCCCACTTCTATTCATTCTGATACCAATACTAGCCCTTGTCCTAGCCCTCACCACTTGAGCACCACTACCACTCCCATTTCCCCTAGCAGATCTAAACCTCGGAGTTCTCTTCCTAATAGCCATGTCAAGCCTAGCCGTCTACTCAGTCCTATGATCAGGCTGAGCCTCGAACTCAAAATACGCACTAATCGGAGCCCTACGGGCAGTAGCACAGACCATTTCATACGAAGTGACACTGGCCATAATCCTGCTATCAATAATCATACTAAGCGGAAGCTACACACTCAGCTCCTTTGCCATCGCACAGGAGCCTCTATACTTCATTTTCTCCTCATGACCCCTAGCAATAATATGATACGTATCCACCCTAGCAGAGACAAACCGAGCTCCTTTTGACCTCACAGAGGGTGAATCTGAGCTAGTCTCAGGGTTTAACGTTGAATACGCCGCAGGACCCTTCGCCTTATTCTTCCTAGCTGAATATGCGAACATTATGCTAATAAATACACTTACAGCCATCATATTCCTAAACCCAAGCGCCCTAGGGCCACCCACAGAACTATTCCCCGTCATCCTAGCCACAAAAGTCCTCCTACTATCTTCTGGTTTCTTATGGGTCCGAGCTTCATACCCACGATTCCGATATGACCAACTAATGCACCTACTATGAAAAAACTTCCTACCCCTCACACTAGCTCTGTGCCTCTGACACATCAGCATACCTATCTGCTATGCAGGCCTACCTCCTTACATAAGGAAATGTGCCTGAACTACAAAGGGTCACTATGATAAAGTGAACATAGAGGTATAACAGCCCTCTCATTTCCTGTTGACCTTAGAAAAGTAGGAATTGAACCCACACAAGAGAAATCAAAATTCTCCATACTTCCCTTATATTATTTTCTAGTAGAGTCAGCTAATCAAGCTATCGGGCCCATACCCCGAAAATGATGGTTTAACCCCCTCCTCTACTAATGAACCCTTACGCGACCCCAATCATAACCTTCAGCCTCATCTTGGGCACCACAATCACAATTTCCAGCAACCACTGAGTTCTGGCCTGGACAGGACTGGAGATCAACGCACTAGCCATCATTCCCCTAATTGCCAAATCCCACCACCCACGAGCAGTAGAAGCCGCAACGAAATACTTCCTAACCCAAGCAGCTGCTTCCGCCCTGGTCCTATTCTCTAGCATAACCAATGCCTGAGTCACCGGCCAATGAGACATCACACAAATAAACCACCCAACCTCCTGTCTACTACTGACAGCAGCAATCGCTATTAAACTGGGCCTAGTGCCATTTCACTTCTGATTCCCAGAAGTACTACAAGGATCGCCACTAATAACAGCCCTGCTACTCTCGACCCTCATAAAATTCCCCCCACTAACCCTGCTCCTACTAACATCCAAATCCCTCGACCCAGCTCTACTCACCGCCATGGCCCTAGCCTCAACAGCACTAGGAGGCTGAATAGGACTGAACCAAACACAAACACGCAAAATCCTAGCCTTCTCGTCCATCTCCCACTTAGGCTGAATCGCCATCATCCTAGTTTACAGCCCCAAATTGGCCTTACTTACCTTCTACCTATACACAATCATAACATCAGCCGTATTCCTAGCTCTTAACAAAATCAAAGCCCTTAACCTATCCATGATCACAACCTCATGAACAAAAACCCCAGTGCTAAACGCCACCCTAATACTAGTACTTTTATCCCTAGCAGGCCTCCCCCCATTAACAGGCTTTATACCAAAGTGACTTATCATCCAAGAACTAACTAAACAGGAAATAACACCAGCAGCCATGGCAATTGCCATGCTATCACTGCTCAGCCTCTTCTTCTACCTACGCCTCGCATACCACTCAACAATTACCCTTCCCCCCAACTCCTCTAACCACATAAAACAATGATACACTAGCAAAGCCCCAAGCACACCTACTGCGGTCCTTGCCTCACTATCAATCCTCTTACTTCCCCTGTCCCCAGTAATACATGCCATTGTCTAGAAACTTAGGATAACACCCCAAACCGAAGGCCTTCAAAGCCTTAAATAAGAGTTAAACCCTCTTAGTTTCTGCACATTAAGACTTACAGAATATTAACCTGTATCTTCTGAATGCAAGTCAGACGCTTTAATTAAGCTAAAGCCTCCCTAGACAGATGGGCTTCGATCCCACAAAACTCTAGTTAACAGCTAAATGCCTAAACCAATTGGCTTCTGCCTACAAAGACCCTGACGCACCCTAGTGCGCATCGATGAGCTTGCAACTCAACATGAATTTCACTACAGAGCCGATAAGAAGAGGAATTAAACCTCTGTAAAAAGGACTACAGCCTAACGCTTCAACACTCAGCCATCTTACCCGTCACCTTCATCAACCGATGACTATTTTCCACTAACCATAAGGATATTGGCACCCTGTACCTCATCTTCGGGGCATGAGCAGGAATAGTCGGCACCGCACTCAGCCTATTAATCCGCGCAGAACTAGGACAACCAGGAACTCTCCTAGGCGACGACCAAATTTACAATGTAATCGTTACCGCTCACGCCTTTGTAACAAGCTTCTTTATAGTCATACCCATCATGATCGGAGGATTCGGCAACTGATTAGTCCCCCTCATAATCGGTGCCCCCGACATAGCATTCCCGCGAATAAACAACATAAGCTTTTGACTCCTCCCCCCATCATTCCTCCTCCTACTAGCCTCATCCACTGTAGAAGCTGGCGCCGGCACAGGCTGAACTGTCTACCCTCCCCTAGCAGGTAACCTTGCCCACGCCAGAGCTTCAGTAGACCTGGCTATCTTCTCACTCCACTTAGCCGGTATCTCCTCCATCCTTGGGGCCATCAACTTTATCACCACAGCCATCAACATAAAACCCCCCACACTCTCACAATACCAAACCCCACTATTTGTCTGATCCGTACTAATTACCGCCATCCTACTCCTTCTATCACTCCCCGTACTCGCCGCCGGTATTACAATATTACTAACTGATCGAAACCTAAACACCACATTCTTCGACCCCGCTGGAGGAGGAGACCCAATCCTGTACCAACACCTATTCTGATTCTTCAGACACCCAGAAGTCTATATTCTGATCCTACCGGGGTTTGGAATCATCTCACACGTAGTCACGTACTACTCAGGCAAAAAGGAGCCCTTCGGCTACATGGGAATAGTCTGAGCCATACTATCCATCGGCTTCCTAGGATTGCATCCACAGTGGTGCCAGTGCGCTCTCTGGACTCACTGAAGGGCATTCTCAGTGGTGCCAGTGCACTCTCTGGACTCACTGCAGTGCATCCCCAGTGGTGCCAGTGCACTCTCTGGACTCACCGCACCGCATCCCCAGTGGTGCCAGTGCACTCTCTGGAGTAACTGCAGTGCATCACCAGTGGTGCCAGTGCACTCTCTGGACTCACTGCACTGCATCCCCAGTGGTGCCAGTGCACTCTCTGGACTCACTGCACTGCATCCCCAGTGGTGCCAGTGCACTCTCTGGACTCACTGCACTGCATCCCAAGTGGTGCCAGTGCACTCTCTGGAGTCACTGCACTGCATCCCCAGTGGTGCCAGTGCACTCTCTGGACTCACTGCACTGCATTCCCCAGTGGTGCCAGTGCACTCTCTGGAGTCACTGCACTGCATCCCCAGTGGTGCCAGTGCACTCTCTCGAGTCACTGCACTACATCCCCAGTGGTGCCAGTGCACTCACTGGACTCACTGTACTGCATCATCAGTGGTGCCAGTGCACTCTCTGGACTCACTGCAGTGCATCCCCAGTGGTGCCAGTGCACTCTCTGGACTCACTGCACTGCATCCCCAGTGGTGCCAGTGCACTCACTGGACTCACTATACTGCATCACCAGTGGTGCTAGTGCACTCTCTGGACTCACTGCACTGCATCCCCAGTGTTGCCAGAGCATTCACTGGACTCACTGTACTGCATCTCCAGTGGTGCCAGTGCACTCACTGGGCTCACTGCAGTGCATCCCCAGTGGTGCCAGTGCACTCTCTGGACTCACTGCAGTGCATCCCCACTGGTGCCAGTGCACTCACTGGATTCACTGCACTACATTCCCAGTGGTGCTAGTTCACTCTCTGGACTCACTGCAGTGCATCCCCAGTGGTGCCAGTGCACTCTTTGGACTCACTGAAGTGCATTCTCAGTGGTGCCAGTGCACTCTCTGGACTCACTGCACTGCATCCACATTGGTGCCAGTGCGCTCTCTGGACTCAAAGAAGTGCATTCTCAGTGGTGCCAGTGCACTCTCTGGACTCACTGCAGTGCATCCCCAGTGGTGCCAGTACACTCTCTGGACTCACTGCACTGCATCCCCAGTGGTGCTAGTGCACTCTGTGGACTCACTGCAGTGCATCCCCAGTGGTGCCAGTGCACTCTCTGGACTCACTGAAGGGCATTCTCAGTGGTGCCAGTGCACTCTCTGGACTCACTGCAGTGCATCACCAGTGGTGCCAGTGCACTCTCTGGACTCACCGCACCGCATCCCCAGTGGTGCCAGTGCACTCTCTGGACTCACTGCACTGCATCACCAGTGGTGCCAGTGCACTCTCTGGACTCACTGCACTGCATCCCCAGTGGTGCCAGTGCACTCTGTGGACTCACTGCAGTGCATCCCCAGTGGTGCCAGAGCACTCTCTGGACTCACTGCACTGAATCCCCAGTGCTGCCTGTGCACTCTCTGGACTCACTGCACTGCATCCCCAGTGGTGCCACTGCACTCTCTGGACTCACTGCACTGCATCCCCAGTGGTGCCAGTGCACTCCCTGCACTCACTGCACTGCATCCCCAGTGGTGCCAGTGCACTCACTGGACTCACTGCAGTGCATTCCCTCTGGTGCCACTGCACTCTCTGGACTCACTGCACTGCATCCCCAGTGGTGCCAGTGCACTCTCTGAACTCACTGCAGTGCATCCCCAGTGGTGCCAGTGCACTCTCTGGACACACTGCACTGCATCCCCAGTGGTGCCAGTGCACTCTCTGGACTCACTGCACTGCATCCCCAGTTTTGCCAGTGCACTCTCTGGACTCACTGCACTGCATACCCAGTGGTGCCAGAACGCTCTCTGGACTCACTGCACTGCATCCCCAGTGGAGCCAGTGCACTCTCTGGACTCACTGCACTGCATCCCCAGTGGTGCCAGTGCACTCTGTGGACTCACTGCAGTGCATCCCCAGTGGAGCCCGTGCACTCTCTGGACTCACTGAAGTGCATCCCCAGTGGTGCCAGTGCACTCTCTGGACTCACCGCACTGCATCCCCAGTGGTGCCAGTGCACTCTGTGGACTCACTGAAGTGCATCCCCAGTGGTGCCAGTGCACTCTCTGGACTCACTGAAGTGCATTCTCAGTGGTGCCAGTGCACTCTCTGGACTCACTGCAGTGCATCCCCAGTGGTGCCAGTACACTCACTGGACTGACTGCACTGCATCCCCAGTGGTGCTAGTACACTCTCTGGACTCACTGCACTGCATCGCCAGTGGTGCCAGAGCACTCTCTGGACTCACTGCAGTACATCACCAGTGGTGCCAGTGCACTCTCTGGACTCACTGCAGTGCATCCCCAGTGGTGCCAGTGCACTCTGTGGACTCACTGCTGTGCATCCCCAGTGGTGCCAGTGCACTCTCTGGACTCACTGCACTGCATCCCCAGTGGTGCCAGTGCACTCTCTGGACTCACTGCACTGCATCCCCAGTGGTGCAAGTGCACTCTCTGGACTCACTGCAGTGCATCCCAAGTGGTGCCAATGCACTCTCTGGACTCACTGCAGTGCATCCCCAGTGGTGCCAGTACACTCACTGGACTCACTGCACTGCATCCCCAGTGGTGCCAGTGCAGTCTCTGCACTCACTGAAGTGCATCCCCAGTGGTGCCAGTGAACTCTCTGGACTCACTGCAGTGCATCACCAGTGGTGCCAGTGCACTCTCTGGACTCACTGCACTGCATCCCCAGTGGTGCCAGTGCACTCTCTGGACTCACTGCACTGCATCCCCAGTGGTGCCAGTGCACTCTCTGGACTCACTGCACTGCATCTCCAATGGTGCCAGTGCACTCTCTGGACTCACTGCACTGCATCCCCAGTGGAGCCAGCGCACTCTGTGGACTCACTGAAGTGCATCCCCAGTGGTGCCAGTGCACTCTCTGGACTCACTGCACTGCATCCCCAGTGGTGCCAGTGCACTCTCTGGACTCACTGCACTGCATCCCCAGTGGTGCAAGTGCACTCTCTGGACTCACTGCAGTGCATCCCAAGTGGTGCCAATGCACTCTCTGGACTCACTGCAGTGCATCCCCAGTGGTGCCAGTACACTCACTGGACTCACTGCACTGCATCCCCAGTGGTGCCAGTGCAGTCTCTGCACTCACTGAAGTGCATCTCCAGTGGTGCCAGTGAACTCTCTGGACTCACTGCAGTGCATCCCCAGTGGTGCCAGTGCACTCTCTGGACTCACTGCACTGCATCCCCAGTGGTGCCAGTGCACTCTCTGGACTCACTGCACTGCATCTCCAGTGGTGCCAGTGCACTCTCTGGACTCACTGCACTGCATCCCCAGTGGTGCCAGTGCACTCTCTGGACTCACTGCACTGCATCCCCAGTGGTGCCAATGCACTCTCTGGACTCACTGCTGTGCATCCCCAGTGGTGCCAGTGCACTCTCTGGACTCACTGCACTGCATCTCCAATGGTGCCAATGCACTCTCTGGACTCACTGTACTGCATCCCCACTGGTGCCAGTGCACTCTCTTGACTCACTGCACTGCATCCCCAGTGGTGCCAGTGCACTCACTGGATTCACTGCACTGCATCCCCAGTGGTGCTAGTGCACTCTCTGGACTCACTGCAGTGCATCCCCAGTGGTACCAGTGCACTCTCTGGACTCACTGAAGTGCATTCTCAGTGGTGCCAGTGCACTCTGTGGACTCACTGCAGTGCATCCCCAGTGGTGCCAGTGCGCTCTCTGGACTCACTGCAGTGCATCCCCAGTGGTGCCAGTGCAATCTCTGGACTCACTGCACTGCATCCCCAGTGCTGCCAGTGCACTCTCTGGACTCACTGCACTGCATCCCCAGTGGTGCCAGTGCACTCTCTGGACTCACTGCACTGCATCCCCAGTGGTGCCAGTGCACTCTCTGGACTCACTGAAGTGCATCCCCAGTGGTGCCAGTGCACTCTCTGGACTCACTGCACTGCATCCCCAGTGGTACCAGTGCACTCTGTGGACTCACTGCAGTGCATCCCCAGTGCTGCCAGTGCACTCTCTGGACTCACTGCACTGCATCCCCAGTGGTGCCAATGCACTCTCTGGACTCACTGCACTGCATCTCCAGTGGTGCCAGTGCACTCTCTGGACTCACTGCACTGCATCCCAAGTGGTGCCAGTGCACTCTCTGGAGTCACTGCACTGCATCCCCAGTGGTGCCAGTGCACTCTCTCGAGTCACTGCACTACATCCCCAGTGGTGCCAGTGCACTCACTGGACTCACTGTACTGCATCATCAGTGGTGCCAGTGCACTCTCTGGACTCACTGCACTGCATCCCCAGTGGTGCCAGTGCAGTCTCTGGACTCACTGCACTGCATCCCCAGTGGTGCCAGTGCACTCACTGGACTCACTATACTGCATCACCAGTGGTGCCAGTGCACTCTCTGGACTCACTGCACTGCATCCCCAGTGTTGCCAGTGCATTCACTGGACTCACTGTACTGCATGTCCAGTGGTGCCAGTGCACTCACTGGGCTCACTGCAGTGCATCCCCAGTGGTGCCAGTGCACTCTCTGGACTCACTGCAGTGCATCCCCACTGGTGCCAGTGCACTCACTGGATTCACTGCACTACATTCCCAGTGGTGCTAGTTCACTCTCTGGACTCACTGCAGTGCATCCCCAGTGGTGCCAGTGCACTCTTTGGACTCACTGAAGTGCATTCTCAGTGGTGCCAGTGCACTCTCTGGACTCACTGCACTGCATCCCCAGTGGTGCCAGTGCGCTCTCTGGCCTCACTGAAGTGCATTCTCAGTGGTGCCAGTGCACTCTCTGGACTCACTGCACTGCATCCCCAGTGGTGCCAGTGCACTCTCTGGACTCACTGCAGTGCAGCCCCAGTGGTGCCAGTGCAGTCTCTGGAATCACTGCAGTGCATCCCCAGTGGTGCCAGTGCAGTCTCTGGACTCACTGCACTGCATCCCCAGTGGTGCCAGTGCAGTCTCTGGACTCACTGCAGTGCATCCCCAGTGGTGCCAGTGCAGTCTCTGGACTCACTGCAGTGCATCCCCAGTGGTGCCAGTGCACTCTCTCGAGTCACTGAAGTGCATCCCCAGTGGTGTCAGTGCACTCACTGGACTGACTGCACTGCATCCCCAGTGGTGCCAGTGCGCTCTCCGGAGTCACAGCACTGCATCCCCAGTGGTGCCAGTGCACTCACTGGACTCTGTGTACTGCATCACAGGTGGTGCCAGTGCACTCTCTGGACTCACTACAGTGAATCCCCGGTGGTGCCAGTGCACTCTCTGCACTCACTGCACAGCATCCCCAGTGGTGCCAGTGCACTCACTGGACTCACTGGACTGCATCCCCAGTGGTGCCAGTGCACTCTCTGGACTCACTGAACTGCATCCCCAGTGGTGCCAGTGCACTCTCTGGACTCACTGCACTGCATCCCCAGTGGTGTCAGTGCACTCTCTGGACTCACTGAAGTGCATCCCCAGTGGTGCCAGTGCACTCTCTGGACTCACTGCAGTGCATCCCCACTGGTGCCAGTGCACTCTCTGGACTCACTGCACTGCATCCCCAGTGGTGATGGTACAATCTCTGGACTCACTGTAGTGCATCCCCAGTGGTGCCAGTGCACTCTCTGGACTCACTGCAGTGCATCCCCGGTGGTGCCAGTGCACTCTCTGGACTCACTGCACTGCATTCCCAGTGGTGCCAGTGAAGTCTCTGGACTCACTGCACTGCATCCCCAGTGGTGCCAGTGCAATCTCTGGACTCACTGCACTGCATCCCCAGTGGTGCCAGTGCACTCTCTGGACTCACTGCAGTGCATCCCCAGTGGTGCCAGTGCACTCTCTGGACTCACTGCACTGCATCCCCAGTGGTGCCAGTGCACTCTCTGGACTCACTGCAGTGCATCCCCAGTGGTGCCAGTGCACTCTCTGGACTCACTGCACTGCATCCCCAGTGGTGCCAGTGCACTCTCTGCACTCACTGCACTGCATTCCCAGTGGTGCCAGTGAAGTCTCTGGACTCACTGCACTGCATCCCCAGTGGTGCCAGTGCAATCTCTGGACTCACTGCAGTTCATCCCCAGTGGTGCCAGTGCACTCTCTGGACTCACTGCAGTGCATCCCCAGGGCAAAAGCGGGGATGTGAACATAAGACGAGAAGACCCTGTGGAACTTAAAAATCAACGACCACCGCGAATCCTCAATCAACCCCACTGGGGCCACTACCATCGCAGAGCCTGGTCGATATTTTTCGGTTGGGGCGACCTTGGAGGAGAACAAATCCTCCAAAAACAAGACCATACCTCTTTACCTAGAGCTACCCCTCAAAGTGCTAACAGTGACCAGACCCAATATAATTGATTAATGGACCAAGCTACCCCAGGGATAACAGCGCAATCCCCCTCAAGAGCCCATATCGACAGGGGGGTTTACGACCTCGATGTTGGATCAGGACATCCTAATGGTGCAGCCGCTATTAAGGGTTCGTTTGTTCAACGGCTAACAGTCCTACGTGATCTGAGTTCAGACCGGAGCAATCCAGGTCGGTTTCTATCTATGACAGTACGACAGTTCTATCTCCCCAGTACGAAAGGACCGGGAAAGTGGGGCCAATACCACAAGCACGCCCCCCCCCTCTAAGCAGTGAAACCAACTAAACCGTGAAGAGGGCCTTCCCCCACCACTTTCAATCCTAGAAAATGACCAGCTAGAGTGGCAGAGCCCGGCAAGTGCAGAAGGCTTAAGCCCTTTCCCCAGAGGTTCAAATCCTCTCCCTAGCTTCACCCATGATTCAAATAACAACACTAAGCTGCCTCATTATATCCCTCCTATACATCATCCCAATCCTGATTGCCGTAGCCTTCCTAACCCTAGTAGAACGGAAAATCCTAAGCTACATACAATCCCGCAAAGGCCCTAACGTTGTCGGGCCTTTTGGCCTACTTCAACCATTTGCGGACGGACTGAAACTATTTACCAAAGAGCCCATCCGACCCTCTACCTCTTCCCCACTTCTATTCATTCTGATACCAATACTAGCCCTTGTCCTAGCCCTCACCACTTGAGCACCACTACCACTCCCATTTCCCCTAGCAGATCTAAACCTCGGAGTTCTCTTCCTAATAGCCATGTCAAGCCTAGCCGTCTACTCAGTCCTATGATCAGGCTGAGCCTCGAACTCAAAATACGCACTAATCGGAGCCCTACGGGCAGTAGCACAGACCATTTCATACGAAGTGACACTGGCCATAATCCTGCTATCAATAATCATACTAAGCGGAAGCTACACACTCAGCTCCTTTGCCATCGTACAGGAGCCTCTATACTTCATTTTCTCCTCATGACCCCTAGCAATAATATGATACGTATCCACCCTAGCAGAGACAAACCGAGCTCCTTTTGACCTCACAGAGGGTGAATCTGAGCTAGTCTCAGGGTTTAACGTTGAATACGCCGCAGGACCCTTCGCCTTATTCTTCCTAGCTGAATATGCGAACATTATGCTAATAAATACACTTACAGCCATCATATTCCTAAACCCAAGCGCCCTAGGGCCACCCACAGAACTATTCCCCGTCATCCTAGCCACAAAAGTCCTCCTACTATCTTCTGGTTTCTTATGGGTCCGAGCTTCATACCCACGATTCCGATATGACCAACTAATGCACCTACTATGAAAAAACTTCCTACCCCTCACACTAGCTCTGTGCCTCTGACACATCAGCATACCTATCTGCTATGCAGGCCTACCTCCTTACATAAGGAAATGTGCCTGAACTACAAAGGGTCACTATGATAAAGTGAACATAGAGGTATAACAGCCCTCTCATTTCCTGTTGACCTTAGAAAAGTAGGAATTGAACCCACACAAGAGAAATCAAAATTCTCCATACTTCCCTTATATTATTTTCTAGTAGAGTCAGCTAATCAAGCTATCGGGCCCATACCCCGAAAATGATGGTTTAGCCCCCTCCTCTACTAATGAACCCTTACGCGACCCCAATCATAACCTTCAGCCTCATCTTGGGCACCACAATCACAATTTCCAGCAACCACTGAGTTCTGGCCTGGACAGGACTGGAGATCAACGCACTAGCCATCATTCCCCTAATTGCCAAATCCCACCACCCACGAGCAGTAGAAGCCGCAACGAAATACTTCCTAACCCAAGCAGCTGCTTCCGCCCTGGTCCTATTCTCTAGCATAACCAATGCCTGAGTCACCGGCCAATGAGACATCACACAAATAAACCACCCAACCTCCTGTCTACTACTGACAGCAGCAATCGCTATTAAACTGGGCCTAGTGCCATTTCACTTCTGATTCCCAGAAGTACTACAAGGATCGCCACTAATAACAGCCCTGCTACTCTCGACCCTCATAAAATTCCCCCCACTAACCCTGCTCCTACTAACATCCAAATCCCTCGACCCAGCTCTACTCACCGCCATGGCCCTAGCCTCAACAGCACTAGGAGGCTGAATAGGACTGAACCAAACACAAACACGCAAAATCCTAGCCTTCTCGTCCATCTCCCACTTAGGCTGAATCGCCATCATCCTAGTTTACAGCCCCAAATTGGCCTTACTTACCTTCTACCTATACACAATCATAACATCAGCCGTATTCCTAGCCCTTAACAAAATCAAAGCCCTTAACCTATCCATGATCACAACCTCATGAACAAAAACCCCAGTGCTAAACGCCACCCTAATACTAGTACTTTTATCCCTAGCAGGCCTCCCCCCATTAACAGGCTTTATACCAAAGTGACTTATCATCCAAGAACTAACTAAACAGGAAATAACACCAGCAGCCATGGCAATTGCCATGCTATCACTGCTCAGCCTCTTCTTCTACCTACGCCTCGCATACCACTCAACAATTACCCTTCCCCCCAACTCCTCTAACCACATAAAACAATGATACACTAGCAAAGCCCCAAGCACACCTACTGCGGTCCTTGCCTCACTATCAATCCTCTTACTTCCCCTGTCCCCAATAATACATGCCACTGTCTAGAAACTTAGGATAACACCCCAAACCGAAGGCCTTCAAAGCCTTAAATAAGAGTTAAACCCTCTTAGTTTCTGCACATTAAGACTTACAGAATATTAACCTGTATCTTCTGAATGCAAGTCAGACGCTTTAATTAAGCTAAAGCCTCCCTAGACAGATGGGCTTCGATCCCACAAAACTCTAGTTAACAGCTAAATGCCTAAACCAATTGGCTTCTGCCTACAAAGACCCTGACGCACCCTAGTGCGCATCGATGAGCTTGCAACTCAACATGAATTTCACTACAGAGCCGATAAGAAGAGGAATTAAACCTCTGTAAAAAGGACTACAGCCTAACGCTTCAACACTCAGCCATCTTACCCGTCACCTTCATCAACCGATGACTATTTTCCACTAACCATAAGGATATTGGCACCCTGTACCTCATCTTCGGGGCATGAGCAGGAATAGTCGGCACCGCACTCAGCCTATTAATCCGCGCAGAACTAGGACAACCAGGAACTCTCCTAGGCGACGACCAAATTTACAATGTAATCGTTACCGCTCACGCCTTTGTAATAAGCTTCTTTATAGTCATACCCATCATGATCGGAGGATTCGGCAACTGATTAGTCCCCCTCATAATCGGTGCCCCCGACATAGCATTCCCGCGAATAAACAACATAAGCTTTTGACTCCTCCCCCCATCATTCCTCCTCCTACTAGCCTCATCCACTGTAGAAGCTGGCGCCGGCACAGGCTGAACTGTCTACCCTCCCCTAGCAGGTAACCTTGCCCACGCCGGAGCTTCAGTAGACCTGGCTATCTTCTCACTCCACTTAGCCGGTATCTCCTCCATCCTTGGGGCCATCAACTTTATCACCACAGCCATCAACATAAAACCCCCCGCACTCTCACAATACCAAACCCCACTATTTGTCTGATCCGTACTAATTACCGCCATCCTACTCCTTCTATCACTCCCCGTACTCGCCGCCGGTATTACAATATTACTAACTGATCGAAACCTAAACACCACATTCTTCGACCCCGCTGGAGGAGGAGACCCAATCCTGTACCAACACCTATTCTGATTCTTCGGACACCCAGAAGTCTATATTCTGATCCTACCGGGGTTCGGAATCATCTCACACGTAGTCACGTACTACTCAGGCAAAAAGGAGCCCTTCGGCTACATGGGAATAGTCTGAGCCATACTATCCATCGGCTTCCTAGGATTCATCGTCTGAGCTCACCACATGTTTACAGTAGGAATAGACGTTGATACCCAAGCCTACTTTACATCAGCCACTATAATCATTGCCATCCCTACCGGAATCAAAGTATTTAGCTGACTAGCCACCCTGCACGGAGGAACAATCAAATGAGACCCCCCCCAATACTATGAGCTCTAGGATTTATCTTCCTCTTTACCATCGGAGGATTAACAGGAATCGTTCTTGCAAACTCTTCCCTAGACATCGCCCTGCACGACACGTACTACGTAGTTGCCCACTTCCACTACGTCCTATCCATAGGCGCCGTCTTTGCCATTCTAGCAGGATTTACTCACTGATTCCCACTACTCACTGGGTTTACCCTACACCAAACATGAGCAAAAGCCCACTTCGGGGTAATATTTACAGGAGTAAACCTAACGTTCTTCCCCCAGCACTTCCTAGGCCTAGCAGGAATACCCCGACGATACTCGGACTATCCCGACGCCTACACACTATGAAACACCATTTCCTCCATCGGCTCCCTAATCTCAATAGTAGCCGTAATCATACTAATATTCATCATCTGAGAAGCCTTTTCGGCCAAACGAAAAGTCCTACAACCAGAACTAACTACCACAAACGTTGAATGAATCCACGGCTGCCCTCCCCCATACCATACTTTCGAGGAACCGGCCTTCGTCCAAGTACAAGAAAGGAAGGAATCGAACCCTCACATGCTGGTTTCAAGCCAACTGCATTAACCGCTCATGCTTCTTTCTTATGAGACGTTAGTAAACCAATTACATAGCCTTGTCAAGACTAAATCACAGGTAAAAATCCTGTACATCTCATGTGGCCAACCACTCCCAACTAGGATTCCAAGACGCCTCATCACCCATCATAGAAGAACTCGTTGAATTCCACGACCACGCCCTAATCGTTGCCCTAGCTATCTGCAGCCTAGTTCTCTACCTTTTAGCCCACATACTAACAGAAAAACTCTCGTCCAATGCTGTAGACGCCCAAGAAGTAGAGCTGATCTGGACAATCCTACCTGCTATCGTCCTGGTACTCCTCGCCCTCCCATCCCTACAAATCCTCTACATAATGGACGAAATCGACGAACCAGACCTCACCCTAAAAGCCATCGGCCACCAATGATACTGAAGCTACGAATACACAGACTTCAAAGACCTATCATTCGACTCCTACATAGTGCCCACCCCAGACTTACCCAACGGCCACTTCCGACTGCTAGAAGTTGACCACCGCGTAGTTATCCCAATAGAATCCCCCATCCGCGTGATCATTACTGCAGGAGACGTACTCCACTCCTGAGCAGTCCCAACGCTCGGAGTTAAAACAGACGCAATCCCAGGCCGACTAAACCAAACTTCATTCATTACCACCCGGCCTGGGATTTTTTACGGACAATGCTCAGAAATTTGCGGGGCTAATCACAGCTACATACCCATTGTAGTAGAATCAACCCCACTCCCACATTTCGAGGCCTGATCGTCCCTTCTATCATCATCCTAATCATTAAGAAGCTATGCAACAGCACTAGCCTTTTAAGCTAGCCAAAGAGGGACTTCCCCCTCCTTAATGATATGCCACAGCTTAACCCCGCACCATGATTTTCAATCATAATTATAACCTGATTAACCCTAGCACTCCTCATCCAACCAAAACTACTAGCCTTCACCACAACCAACCCCCCATCAAATAAGACCTCCCTCACTACCAAACCCACACCATGATCCTGACCATGAACCTAAGCTTCTTTGACCAATTTTCCAGCCCCAATCTATTCGGCATCCCCTTAATCCTACTATCCCTACTCTTCCCAGCCCTACTATTCCCGTCCCCAAACAACCGATGAATCAACAACCGCCTTTCTACTATCCAAACATGACTCCTTCACCTAATCACAAAACAACTAATAGTCCCACTCAACAAAAATGGCCACAAATGAGCCATAATATTTACATCCCTAATAATCATACTTCTTACAATCAACCTTCTAGGCCTCCTTCCATATACATTCACCCCAACCACCCAACTATCTATGAACATAGCCCTAGCCTTCCCACTATGGCTCGCCACACTACTAACAGGCCTACGAAACCAACCATCAGCCTCTTTAGCCCACCTATTACCCGAAGGTACCCCTACACCCCTAATCCCCGCACTAATCCTGATCGAAACAACCAGCCTACTAATCCGCCCCCTAGCCCTCGGAGTCCGCCTTACAGCCAACCTTACAGCAGGACACTTACTCATCCAACTCATCTCTACAGCCTCCATTGCATTAATACCCACCCTTCCTGCAGTATCCATCCTAACAATAATCATCCTACTACTCCTAACCATCCTAGAAGTAGCAGTAGCCATAATCCAGGCCTACGTCTTCGTGCTCCTTCTAAGCCTATACTTACAAGAAACATCTAATGGCACACCAAGCACACTCATACCACATAGTTGACCCAAGCCCTTGACCAATCTTCGGGGCAGCCGCCGCCCTACTCACAACCTCAGGATTAATCATGTGATTCCACTACAACTCATCCATACTACTAACCCTAGGCCTCATCTCAATACTCCTAGTAATACTCCAATGATGACGAGACATTGTACGAGAAAGCACCTTCCAAGGCCATCACACTCCCACAGTCCAAAAAGGCCTACGATACGGCATAATCCTTTTCATCACATCCGAAGCATTCTTCTTCTTAGGGTTCTTCTGAGCGTTCTTCCACTCGAGCCTGGCCCCAACCCCAGAACTAGGAGGCCAATGACCCCCAACAGGAATTAAACCACTCAACCCGATAGAAGTCCCCCTACTAAACACAGCCATCCTACTAGCCTCAGGCGTTACCGTAACGTGAGCCCATCACAGCATCACAGAAGGAAACCGAAAACACGCCATCCACGCCCTAACCCTAACGATCCTCCTGGGATTCTACTTCACAGCCCTACAAGCAATAGAATACCACGAAGCCCCATTCTCAATCGCCGATAGCGTCTACGGATCTACCTTCTTCGTTGCCACTGGATTCCACGGACTCCACGTAATCATCGGATCCTCCTTCCTGACCGTCTGCCTCTTCCGACTGATCAAGTTCCACTTTACATCAGACCACCACTTCGGATTCGAGGCAGCAGCCTGATACTGACACTTCGTAGACATCATCTGACTATTCCTCTACATAACCATCTACTGATGAGGATCTTGCTCTTCTAGTATATTAATTACAATTGACTTCCAATCTCTAGAATCTGGTATAAACCCAGAGGAGAGCAATGAACGCACTCATGTTCATATTCGCCCTATCATCAATCCTAAGCGCCGCCCTAACCGCATTAAACTTCTGACTCGCCCAAATAAACCCCGACTCAGAGAAACTCTCACCGTACGAATGTGGATTCGACCCACTTGGATCTGCTCGATTACCATTCTCAGTCCGATTCTTCCTCAGTAGCCATCCTGTTTGTCCTATTCGACCTAGAAATCGCCCTCCTACTCCCCCTGCCATGAGCCGTCCAACTCCAATCCCCCCTAATGACCCTCACCTGAACTGTAGTGATCCTCCTTCTCCTAACACTCGGACTGGCCTACGAGTGAATTCAAGGGGGCCTAGAATGAGCAGAATAACAGAAAGTTAGTCTAACCAAAAAGATAGCTGGTTTCGACCCAGCAGATTACAGCCAACCCTGTAACTTTCTTATGTCGCCCCTACATTTAAGCTTCTACTCAGCCTTCATTTTCAGCGGACTAGGACTAGCCTTCCACCGAACCCACCTAGTATCCGCCCTACTATGCCTTGAAAGCATAATATTATCGATATTCGTAGGCCTATCAATATGATCCATCGAAAACCAAGTCTCCTCATTCACCATGGTACCAATTCTCATGCTAACCTTCTCAGCGTGTGAGGCGGGCACAGGCCTGGCCATCCTAGTAGCCTCCACCCGCACACATGGCTCCGACCATCTACACAACCTAAACCTCCTGCAATGCTAAAAATCATCCTACCCACAATCATACTTCTTCCAACAGCCCTGCTGTCTCCACCAAAATTTCTATGGACTAACACCACCTTATACAGCCTCCTAATCGCTGCCCTAAGCCTACAGTGATTAATCCCAACCTACTACCCCTACAAATTTTTATCCAACTGAACAGGAATTGACCAAATCTCATCCCCCCTCCTAGTACTATCCTGCTGACTACTCCCACTCATAATCATAGCAAGCCAAAACCACCTGCAACAAGAACCCCTACAACGCAAACGAATCTTTATCTCAACCTTAGTCGCAGTCCAGCCATTCATCCTACTAGCCTTTTCCACCACAGAACTAGCACTATTTTACATCTCATTTGAAGCAACCCTCATTCCCACCCTAATCTTAATCACCCGATGGGGGAACCAACCAGAACGCCTAAGCGCTGGCATCTACCTGCTATTCTACACGCCAGTAAGCTCTCTACCCCTGCTAATCACAATCATACACCTATACGTGAAAATTGGCACCCTGCACCTGCCAACCCTACAACTAACCCACCCAACCCTATCCACCTCATGGACAGGAATACTATCAGGTCTAGCACTGCTCATAGCATTCATAGTAAAAGCCCCACTATACGGCCTACACCTCTGACTGCCAAAAGCCCACGTAGAAGCACCCATCGCAGGCTCAATACTCCTCGCCGCCCTACTACTAAAGCTAGGAGGATACGGAATTATACGAGTCACTCTATTTATGGGCCCACTGTCCAACCTCCTGCACTACCCCTTCCTAACCCTGGCCCTATGAGGCGCCCTAATGACTAGCTCAATCTGCCTACGACAGACAGACCTAAAATCACTAATCGCTTATTCATCCGTTAGCCACATAGGCCTAGTTATCGCCGCAGGAATAATCCAAACCCACTGATCATTCTCAGGGGCAATGATCCTAATAATTTCCCATGGACTAACTTCCTCCATACTATTCTGCCTAGCCAACACAAACTATGAACGTACGCACAGCCGAATTCTACTACTCACACGAGGCCTACAACCTCTCCTACCACTCATAGCTACCTGATGATTGCTGGCCAATCTAACAAACATAGCCTTACCCCCAACAACAAACCTCATAGCAGAGCTAACCATTATAATCACCTTATTCAACTGATCTGCCTTCACGATCATCCTAACAGGAATCGCAACCCTACTAACCGCCTCCTACACCTTATTCATACTACTAATGACCCAACGAGGCTCAATCCCCTCCCACATCACATCTATGCAAAACTCAACCACGCGAGAACACCTGCTCATAACACTCCACATTATCCCAATATTCCTCCTAATCCTCAAACCCGAACTGATCTCCGGAATCCCCTCATGCAAGTATAGTTTAAACCAAACATTAGACTGTGATTCTAAGAATAGAAGTTCAAACCTTCTTACCTGCCGAGGGGAGGGTTTAACCAACAAGAGCTGCTAACTCTTACATCTGAGCCTAAAACCTCAGCCCCCTTACTTTTAAAGGATAACAGCAATCCACTGGTCTTAGGAACCACCCATCTTGGTGCAAATCCAAGTAAAAGTAGTGAACCCCACACTACTAATCAACTCCCTCACACTACTCACGCTGACAATCCTCCTAACCCCAATCATCCTGCCATTTCTATTTAAAAACTTTAAAAACACCCCACAAGCCACCACCCGCGCTGTTAAAACCGCATTCCTAATTAGCCTAGCCCCTACAACCGCATTCATCTACTCGGGAGTAGAATCTGTCACCTGCCACTGGGAGTGAAAATTCATTATAAACTTTAAAATCCCCCTGAGCCTAAAAATAGACCAATACTCAATAACATTTCTTCCAATCGCCCTATTTGTAACATGATCAATCCTACAATTCGCCATATGATACATGGCCTCAGAGCCATACGTAACAAAATTTTTCACCTACCTACTGACATTCCTAGTCGCCATACTCCTCCTAACAACCGCAAACAACATATTCCTCCTATTCGTAGGCTGGGAAGGAGTACGAATCATGTCCTTCCTTCTCATCGGCTGATGACAAGGCCGAGCAGATGCCAACACCGCCGCCCTACGAGCCGTAATCTACAACCGAATCGGAGACATCGGACTGATCCTGAGCATAGCATGACTAGCTTCAACATTCAACACCTGAGAGATCCAACAAGCCGTACACCCCCACCAAACCCCAATCCTCCCCCTCATAGGATTAATCCTCGCAGCCGCAGGAAAATCCGCCCAATTTGGACTCCACCCATGACTGCCCGCAGCAATAGAAGGCCCCACCCCAGTATCAGCCCTACTGCACTCCAGTACCATAGTAGTAGCCGGAATCTTCCTGCTCATCCGCATGCACCCCCTGCTAGCCACCAACCAGACAGCCCTAACTGCCTGCCTATGCCTAGGTGCTCTATCAACCCTATTCGCTGCCACATGCGCCCTAACCCAAAATGACATCAAAAAAATCATTGCTTTCTCAACATCCAGCCAACTAGGACTAATAATAGTCACTATCGGACTAAACCTCCCACAACTAGCCTTCCTACACATCTCAACCCATGCCTTCTTTAAAGCCATACTATTCCTATGCTCAGGGTCTATCATCCACAACCTAAACGGAGAACAAGATATCCGAAAGATAGGAGGCCTACAGAAAATACTCCCAGTCACTACTTCCTGCCTAACCATCGGAAACCTGGCGCTGATAGGAACCCCATTCCTAGCCGGATTCTACTCAAAAGACCTCATCATCGAAAGCTTAAACACATCATACCTAAATACTTGAGCCCTACTCCTAACCCTTATAGCCACAGCATTCACCGCAACCTACAGCATCCGCATAACCATCCTAGTCCAAGCTGGACAAACCCGAATCCCCCCAATAGTATCAATAAACGAAAACAACCCACTAATCACCGCCCCCCTAACCCGACTCGCCCTAGGCAGCATTACAGCAGGAATAATCATTACCTCTTTCATCACACCAACCAAAACCCCCCCAATAACCATACCCCTTATCACCAAAACCGCTGCCATCCTCATAACAATCCTAGGAATCATCCTAGGCCCCTCATGTACAGGGCCACACCCCTCTAACGGCGCAAGCTTACATAGAAACATTATTAACAGACCTAGACAGATACAAAAACCCCTACAAGACCACGTATTAACTAACCCTGTTAACCCGACTCAGGAGCGCCTATAAGAGCGATTAAAATCTGTGAAAGGAACTCGGCAAATTAATAAGGCCCGACTGTTTACCAAAAACATAGCCTTCAGCAAATTAAACAAGTATTGAAGGTGATGCCTGCCCGGTGACTTAGGTTTAACGGCCGCGGTATCCTAACCGTGCAAAGATAGCGCAATCAATTCTCCCATAAATCGAGACTTGTATGAATGGCTAAACGAGGTCTTAACTGTCTCTCACAGATAATCAGTGAAATTGATCGCCCCGTGCAAAAGCGGGGATGTGAACATAAGACGAGAAGACCCTGTGGAACTTAAAAATCAACGACCACCGCGAATCCTCAATCAACCCCACTGGGGCCACTACCATCGCAGAGCCTGGTCGATATTTTTCGGTTGGGGCGACCTTGGAGGAGAACAAATCCTCCAAAAACAAGACCATACCTCTTTACCTAGAGCTACCCCTCAAAGTGCTAACAGTGACCAGACCCAATATAATTGATTAATGGACCAAGCTACCCCAGGGATAACAGCGCAATCCCCCTCAAGAGCCCATATCGACAGGGGGGTTTACGACCTCGATGTTGGATCAGGACATCCTAATGGTGCAGCCGCTATTAAGGGTTCGTTTGTTCAACGATTAACAGTCCTACGTGATCTGAGTTCAGACCGGAGCAATCCAGGTCGGTTTCTATCTATGACACACTCTCCCCAGTACGAAAGGACCGGGAAAGTGGGGCCAATACCACAAGCACGCCCCCCCCCTCTAAGCAGTGAAACCAACTAAACCGTGAAGAGGGCCTTCCCCCACCACTTTCAATCCTAGAAAAGGACCAGCTAGAGTGGCAGAGCCCGGCAAGTGCAGAAGGCTTAAGCCCTTTCCCCAGAGGTTCAAATCCTCTCCCTAGCTTCACCCATGATTCAAATAACAACACTAAGCTGCCTCGTTATATCCCTCCTATACATCATCCCAATCCTGATTGCCGTAGCCTTCCTAACCCTAGTAGGACGGAAAATCCTAAGCTACATACAATCCCGCAAAGGCCCTAACGTTGTCGGGCCTTTTGGCCTACTTCAACCATTTGCGGACGGACTGAAACTATTTACCAAAGAGCCCATCCGACCCTCTACCTCTTCCCCACTTCTATTCATTCTGATACCAATACTAGCCCTTGTCCTAGCCCTCACCACTTGAGCACCACTACCACTCCCATTTCCCCTAGCAGATCTAAACCTCGGAGTTCTCTTCCTAATAGCCATGTCAAGCCTAGCCGTCTACTCAGTCCTATGATCAGGCTGAGCCTCGAACTCAAAATACGCACTAATCGGAGCCCTACGGGCAGTAGCACAGACCATTTCATACGAAGTGACACTGGCCATAATCCTGCTATCAATAATCATACTAAGCGGAAGCTACACACTCAGCTCCTTTGCCATCGCACAGGAGCCTCTATACTTCATTTTCTCCTCATGACCCCTAGCAATAATATGATACGTATCCACCCTAGCAGAGACAAACCGAGCTCCTTTTGACCTCACAGAGGGTGAATCTGAGCTAGTCTCAGGGTTTAACGTTGAATACGCCGCAGGACCCTTCGCCTTATTCTTCCTAGCTGAATATGCGAACATTATGCTAATAAATACACTTACAGCCATCATATTCCTAAACCCAAGCGCCCTAGGGCCACCCACAGAACTATTCCCCGTCATCCTAGCCACAAAAGTCCTCCTACTATCTTCTGGTTTCTTATGGGTCCGAGCTTCATACCCACGATTCCGATATGACCAACTAATGCACCTACTATGAAAAAACTTCCTACCCCTCACACTAGCTCTGTGCCTCTGACACATCAGCATACCTATCTGCTATGCAGGCCTACCTCCTTACATAAGGAAATGTGCCTGAACTACAAAGGGTCACTATGATAAAGTGAACATAGAGGTATAACAGCCCTCTCATTTCCTGTTGACCTTAGAAAAGTAGGAATTGAACCCACACAAGAGAAATCAAAATTCTCCATACTTCCCTTATATTATTTTCTAGTAGAGTCAGCTAATCAAGCTATCGGGCCCATACCCCGAAAATGATGGTTTAGCCCCCTCCTCTACTAATGAACCCTTACGCGACCCCAATCATAACCTTCAGCCTCATCTTGGGCACCACAATCACAATTTCCAGCAACCACTGAGTTCTGGCCTGGACAGGACTGGAGATCAACGCACTAGCCATCATTCCCCTAATTGCCAAATCCCACCACCCACGAGCAGTAGAAGCCGCAACGAAATACTTCCTAACCCAAGCAGCTGCTTCCGCCCTGGTCCTATTCTCTAGCATAACCAATGCCTGAGTCACCGGCCAATGAGACATCACACAAATAAACCACCCAACCTCCTGTCTACTACTGACAGCAGCAATCGCTATTAAACTGGGCCTAGTGCCATTTCACTTCTGATTCCCAGAAGTACTACAAGGATCGCCACTAATAACAGCCCTGCTACTCTCGACCCTCATAAAATTCCCCCCACTAACCCTGCTCCTACTAACATCCAAATCCCTCGACCCAGCTCTACTCACCGCCATGGCCCTAGCCTCAACAGCACTAGGAGGCTGAATAGGACTGAACCAAACACAAACACGCAAAATCCTAGCCTTCTCGTCCATCTCCCACTTAGGCTGAATCGCCATCATCCTAGTTTACAGCCCCAAATTGGCCTTACTTACCTTCTACCTATACACAATCATAACATCAGCCGTATTCCTAGCTCTTAACAAAATCAAAGCCCTTAACCTATCCATGATCACAACCTCATGAACAAAAACCCCAGTGCTAAACGCCACCCTAATACTAGTACTTTTATCCCTAGCAGGCCTCCCCCCATTAACAGGCTTTATACCAAAGTGACTTATCATCCAAGAACTAACTAAACAGGAAATAACACCAGCAGCCATGGCAATTGCCATGCTATCACTGCTCAGCCTCTTCTTCTACCTACGCCTCGCATACCACTCAACAATTACCCTTCCCCCCAACTCCTCTAACCACATAAAACAATGATACACTAGCAAAGCCCCAAGCACACCTACTGCGGTCCTTGCCTCACTATCAATCCTCTTACTTCCCCTGTCCCCAGTAATACATGCCATTGTCTAGAAACTTAGGATAACACCCCAAACCGAAGGCCTTCAAAGCCTTAAATAAGAGTTAAACCCTCTTAGTTTCTGCACATTAAGACTTACAGAATATTAACCTGTATCTTCTGAATGCAAGTCAGACGCTTTAATTAAGCTAAAGCCTCCCTAGACAGATGGGCTTCGATCCCACAAAACTCTAGTTAACAGCTAAATGCCTAAACCAATTGGCTTCTGCCTACAAAGACCCTGACGCACCCTAGTGCGCATCGATGAGCTTGCAACTCAACATGAATTTCACTACAGAGCCGATAAGAAGAGGAATTAAACCTCTGTAAAAAGGACTACAGCCTAACGCTTCAACACTCAGCCATCTTACCCGTCACCTTCATCAACCGATGACTATTTTCCACTAACCATAAGGATATTGGCACCCTGTACCTCATCTTCGGGGCATGAGCAGGAATAGTCGGCACCGCACTCAGCCTATTAATCCGCGCAGAACTAGGACAACCAGGAACTCTCCTAGGCGACGACCAAATTTACAATGTAATCGTTACCGCTCACGCCTTTGTAATAAGCTTCTTTATAGTCATACCCATCATGATCGGAGGATTCGGCAACTGATTAGTCCCCCTCATAATCGGTGCCCCCGACATAGCATTCCCGCGAATAAACAACATAAGCTTTTGACTCCTCCCCCCATCATTCCTCCTCCTACTAGCCTCATCCACTGTAGAAGCTGGCGCCGGCACAGGCTGAACTGTCTACCCTCCCCTAGCAGGTAACCTTGCCCACGCCAGAGCTTCAGTAGACCTGGCTATCTTCTCACTCCACTTAGCCGGTATCTCCTCCATCCTTGGGGCCATCAACTTTATCACCACAGCCATCAACATAAAACCCCCCACACTCTCACAATACCAAACCCCACTATTTGTCTGATCCGTACTAATTACCGCCATCCTACTCCTTCTATCACTCCCCGTACTCGCCGCCGGTATTACAATATTACTAACTGATCGAAACCTAAACACCACATTCTTCGACCCCGCTGGAGGAGGAGACCCAATCCTGTACCAACACCTATTCTGATTCTTCAGACACCCAGAAGTCTATATTCTGATCCTACCGGGGTTTGGAATCATCTCACACGTAGTCACGTACTACTCAGGCAAAAAGGAGCCCTTCGGCTACATGGGAATAGTCTGAGCCATACTATCCATCGGCTTCCTAGGATTGCATCCACAGTGGTGCCAGTGCGCTCTCTGGACTCACTGAAGGGCATCCCCAGTGGTGCCAGTGCACTCTCTGGGCTCACTGCAGTGCATCCCCAGTGGTGCCAGTGCACTCTCTGGAGTCACTGCACTGCATCCCCAGTGGTGCCAATGCACTCTCTGGACCTCCGGCACTGCATCCCCAGTGGAGTCAGTGCACTCTCTGGACTCGCGGCACTGCATCCCCAGTGGTTCCAGTGCACTCTCTCGAGTCACTGCACTACATCCCCAGTTGTGCCAGTGCACTCACTGGACTCACTGTACTGCATCATCAGTGGTGCCAGTGCACTCTCTGGATTCACTGCACTGCATCCCCAGTGGTGCCAGTGCACTCTCTGGACTCACTGCACTGCATCCCCTGTGGTGCCAGTGCTATCCCTGGACTCACTGTAGTGCATCCCCAGTGGTGCCAGTGCACTCTCTGGACTCACTGCAGTGCATCCCCAGTGGTGCCAGTGCACTCTCTGGACTCACTGAAGTGCATTCTCTGTGGTGCCAGTGCACTCTCTGGACTCACTGCAGTGCATCCCCAGTGGTGCAAGTGCACTCACTGGACTCACTGCACTGCATCCCCAGTGGTGCCAGTGCACTCTCTGGGCTCACTGCAGGGCATCCCCAGTGGTGCCAGAGCACTCTCTGGACTCACTGCACTGCATCCCCAGTGGTGCCAGTGCACTCTCTAGAGTCACTGCGCTGCATCCCCAGTTGTGCCAGTGCACTCTCTGGACTCACTGCAGTGCATCCCCAGTGGTGCCAGTGCACTCTCTGGAGTGACTGCAGTGCATCCCCAGTGGTGCCAGTGCACTCTCTGGACTCGCGTCACTGCATCCCCCGTGGTACCAGTGCACTCTCTGGACTCGCGTCACTGCATCCCCAGTGGTGCCAGTGCACTCTCTGGACTCACTGCAGTGCATTCCCGGTGGTGCCAGTGCACTCTGTGGACTCACTGCAGTGCATCCCCAGTGGTGCTAGTGCACTCTGGACTCACTGCAGTGCATCCCCAGTGGTGCCAGTGCACTCTCTGGACTCACTGCACTGCATCCCCAGTAGTGCCAGTGCACTCTCTGGACTCACTGCAGTGCATTCCCGGTGGTGCCAGTGCACTCTCTGGACTCACTGCAGTGCATCCCCAGTGGTGCTAGTGCACTCTGGACTCACTGCAGTGCATCCCCAGTGGTGCCAGTGCACTCTCTGGACTCACTGCACTGCATCCCCAGTGGTGCCAGTTCACTCTCTGGACTCACTGTACTGCATCCCCAGTGGTGCCAGTGCACTCTCTGGACTCACCGCACTGCACCCTGAGTGGTGCCAGTGCACTCTCTGGACTCGCTGCAGTGCATCCCCAGTGGTGCCAGTGCACTCTCTAGAGTCACTGCGCTGCATCCCCAGTGGTGCCAGTGCACTCTCTGGACTCACTGTACTGCATCCCCAGTGGTGCCAAAGCACTCTCTGGACTCCCGCCACCGCATCCCCAGTGGTTCCAGTGCACTCTCTGGACGCACTGCACTGCATCCCCAGTTGTGCCAGTGCACTCTCTGGACTCTCTGCACTGCATCCCCAGTGGTGCCAGTGCACTCTCTGGAGTGACTGCAGTGCATCCCCAGTGGTGCCAGTGCACTCTCTGGAGTCACTGCACTGCATCCCCAGTGCTGCCAGTACACTCTCTGGACTCACTGCAGGGCATCCCCGGTGGAGCCAGTGTACTCTCAGGACTCACTGCAGTGCATCACCAGTGGTGCCAGTGCACTCTCTGGACTCACTGCACTGCATCCCCAGTGGTGCCAGTGCACTCTCTGGACTCAGTGCACTGCATCCCCAGTGGTGCCAATGCACTCTCTGGACTCACTGCACTGCATCCCCAGTGGTGCCAGTGCACTCTCTGGACTCACTGCACTGCATCCCAAGTGGTGCCAGTGCACTCTCTGGAGTCACTGCACTGCATCCCCAGTGGTGCCAGTGCACTCTCTCGAGTCACTGCACTACATCCCCAGTGGTGCCAGTGCACTCACTGGACTCACTGTACTGCATCATCAGTGGTGCCAGTGCACTCTCTGGACTCACTGCAGTGCATCCCCAGTGGTGCCAGTGCACTCTCTGGACTCACTGCACTGCATCCCCAGAGGTGCCAGTGCACTCACTGGACTCACTATACTTCATCACCAGTGGTGCCAGTGCACTCTCTGGACTCACTGCACTGCATCCCCAGTGTTGCCAGTGCATTCACTGGACTCACTGTACTGCATCTCCAGTGGTGCCATTGCACTCACTGGGCTCACTGCAGTGCATCCCCAGTGGTGCCAGTGCACTCTCTGGACTCACTGCAGTGCATCCCCAGTGGTGCCAGTGCACTCACTGGATTCACTGCACTACATTCCCAGTGGTGCTAGTTCACTCTCTGGACTCACTGCAGTGCATCCCCAGTGGTGCCAGTGCACTCTTTGGACTCACTGAAGTGCATCCCCAGTGGTGCCAGTGCACTCTCTGGACTCACTGCACTGCATCCCCAGTGGTGCCAGTGCGCTCTCTGGCCTCTCTGAAGTGCATTCTCAGTGGTGCCAGTGCACTCTCTGGACTCACTGCAGTGCATCCCCAGTGGTGCCAGTACACTCTCTGGACTCACTGCACTGCATCCCCAGTGGTGCTAGTGCACTCTGTGGACTCACTGCAGGGCATCCCCAGTGGTGCCAGTGCACTCTCTGGACTCACTGAAAGGCATTCTCAGTGGTGCCAGTGCACTCTCTGGACTCACTGCAGTGCATCACCAGTGGTGCCAGTGCACTCTCTGGACTCACCGCACCGCATCCCCAGTGGTGCCAGTGCACTCTCTGGAGTAACTGCAGTGCATCACCAGTGGTGCCAGTGCACTCTCTGGACTCACTGCACTGCATCCCCAGTGGTGCCAGTGCACTCTCTGGACTCACTGCACTGCATCCCCAGTGGTGCCAGAGCACTCTCTGGACTCACTGCACTGCATCCCCAGTGCTGCCTGTGCACTCTCTGGACTCACTGCACTGCATCCCCAGTGGTGCCACTGCACTCTCTGGACTCACTGCACTGCATCCCCAGTGGTGCCAGTGCACTCCCTGCACTCACTGCACTGCATCCCCAGTGGTGCCAGTGCACTCACTGGACTCACTGCAGTGCATTCCCTCTGGTGCTAGTGCACTCTCTGGACTCACTGCACTGCATCCCCAGTGGTGCCAGTGCACTCTCTGGACTCACTGCAGTGCATCCCCAGTGGTGCCAGTGCACTCTCTGGACTCACTGAAGTGCATCCCCCGTGGTGCCAGTGCGATCTCTGGACTCACTGCACTGCATTCCCAGTGGTGCCAGTGCACACTCTGGACTCACTGCACTGCATCCCCAGTGGTGCCAGTGCACTCTCTGGACTCACTGCACTGCATCCCCAGTTTTGCCAGTGCACTCTCTGGACTCACTGCACTGCATACCCAGTGGTGCCAGTGCACTCTCTGGACTCACTGCACTGCAGCCCCAGTGGAGCCAGTGCACTCTCTGGACTCACTGCACTGCATCCCCAGTGGTGCCAGTGCACTCTGTGGACTCACTGCAGTGCATCCCCAGTGGTGCCAGTGCACTCTCTGGACTCACTGAAGTGCATTCTCAGTGGTGCCAGTGCACTCTCTGGACTCACTGCAGTGCATCCCCAGTGGTGCCAGTACACTCACTGGACTGACTGCACTGCATCCCCAGTGGTGCTAGTGCACTCTCTGGACTCACTGCACTGCATCACCAGTGGTGCCAGAGCACTCTCTGGACTCACTGCAGTGCATCCCCAGTGGTGCCAGTGCACTCTCTGGACTCACTGTACTGCATCCCCAGTGGTGCCAGTGCACTCTGTGGACTCACTGCTGTGCATCCCCATTGGTGCCAGTGCACTCTCTGGACTCACTGCACTGCATCCCCAGTGGTGCCAGTGCACTCTCTGGACTCACTGCACTGCATCCCAGGTGGTGCAAGTGCACTCTCTGGACTCACTGCAGTGCATCCCAAGTGGTGCCAATGCACTCTCTGGACTCACTGCAGTGCATCCCCAGTGGTGCCAGTACACTCACTGGACTCACTGCACTGCATCCCCAGTGGTGCCAGTGCAGTCTCTGCACTCACTGAAGTGCATCCCCAGTGGTGTCAGTGAACTCTCTGGACTCACTGCAGTGCATCCCCAGTGGTGCCAGTGCACTCTCTGGACTCACTGCACTGCATCCCCAGTGGTGCCAGTGCACTCTCTGGACTCACTGCACTGCATCCCCAGTGGTGCCAGTGCACTCTCTGGACTCACTGCACTGCATCTCCAATGGTGCCAGTGCACTCTCTGGACTCACTGCACTGCATCCCCAGTGGTGCCAGTGCACTCTGTGGACTCACTGCACTGCATCCCCAGTGGTGCCAGTGCACTCTCTGGACTCACTGCACTGCATCCCCAGTGGTGCCAGTGCACTCTCTGGACTCACTGCACTGCATCTCCAATGGTGCCAGTGCACTCTCTGGACTCACTGCACTGCATCCCCAGTGGTGCCAATGCACTCTCTGGACTCACTGCTGTGCATCCCCAGTGGTGCCAGTGCACTCTCTGGACTCACTGTACTGCATCACCAGTGGTGCCAGTGCACTCTCTGGACTCACTGCACCGCATCCCCAGTGGTGCCAGTGCACTCTGTGGACTCACTGCTGTGCATCCCCATTGATGCCAGTGCACTCTCTGGACTCACTGCACTGCATCCCCAGTGGTGTCAGTGCACTCTCTGGACTCACTGCACTGCATCCCCAGTGGTGCAAGTGCACTCTCTGGACTCACTGCAGTGCATCCGAAGTGGTGCCAATGCACTCTCTGGACTCACTGCAGTGCATCCCCAGTGGTGCCAGTACACTCTCTGGACTCACTGCACTGCATCCCCAGTGGTGCCAGTGCAGTCTCTGCACTCACTGAAGTGCATCTCCAGTGGTGCCAGTGAACTCTCTGGACTCACTGCAGTGCATCCCCAGTGGTGCCAGTGCACTCTCTGGACTCACTGCACTGCATCCCCAGTGGTGCCAGTGCACTCTCTGGACTCACTGCACTGCATCCCCAGTGGTGCCAGTGCACTCTCTGGACTCACTGCACTGCATCTCCAATGGTGCCAGTGCACTCTCTGGACTCACTGCACTGCATCCCCAGTGGTGCCAATGCACTCTCTGGACTCACTGCTGTGCATATCCAGTGGTGCCAGTGCACTCTCTGGACTCACTGTACTGCATCCCCAGTGGTGCCAGTGCACTCTCTGGACTCACTGCACTGCATCCCCATCGGTGCCAGTGCACTCTCTGGACTCACTGCACTGCATCCCCAGTGGTGCCAGTGCACTCTCTGGACTTGCTCCACTGCATCCCCAGTGGTGCCAGTGCACTCTCTGGACTCACTGCACTGCATCCCCAGTGTTGCCAGTGCACTCTCTGGACTCACTGCACTGCATCCCCAGTGGAGCCCGTGCACTCTCTGGACTCACTGCACTGCATCCCCAGTGGTGCCAGTGCACTCTCTGGACTCACTGCAGTGCATCCCCAGTGGTGCCAGTGCACTCTTTGGACTCACTGAAGTGCATTCTCAGTGGTGCAAGTGCACTCTCTGGACTCACTGCAGTGCATCCCCAGTGGTGTCAGTGCACTCTCTGGACTCACTGCACTGCATCCCCAGTGGTGCAAGTGCACTCTCTGGACTCACTGCAGTGCATCCCCAGTGGTGCCAGTACACTCTCTGGACTCACTGCACTGCATCCCCAGTGGTGCCAGTGCAGTCTCTGCACTCACTGAAGTGCATCTCCAGTGGTGCCAGTGAACTCTCTGGACTCACTGCAGTGCATCCCCAGTGGTGCCAGTGCACTCTCTGGACTCACTGCACTGCATCCCCAGTGGTGCCAGTGCACTCTCTGGACTCACTGCACTGCATCCCCAGTGGTGCCAGTGCACTCTCTGGACTCACTGCACTGCATCTCCAATGGTGCCAGTGCACTCTCTGGACTCACTGCACTGCATCCCCAGTGGTGCCAATGCACTCTCTGGACTCACTGCTGTGCATATCCAGTGGTGCCAGTGCACTCTCTGGACTCACTGTACTGCATCCCCAGTGGTGCCAGTGCACTCTCTGGACTCACTGCACTGCATCCCCATCGGTGCCAGTGCACTCTCTGGACTCACTGCACTGCATCCCCAGTGGTGCCAGTGCACTCTCTGGACTTGCTCCACTGCATCCCCAGTGGTGCCAGTGCACTCTCTGGACTCACTGCACTGCATCCCCAGTGTTGCCAGTGCACTCTCTGGACTCACTGCACTGCATCCCCAGTGGAGCCCGTGCACTCTCTGGACTCACTGCACTGCATCCCCAGTGGTGCCAGTGCACTCTCTGGACTCACTGCAGTGCATCCCCAGTGGTGCCAGTGCACTCTTTGGACTCACTGAAGTGCATTCTCAGTGGTGCAAGTGCACTCTCTGGACTCACTGCACTGCATCCCCAGTGGTGCCAGTGCGCTCTCTGGACTCACTGAAGTGCATCCCCAGTGGTGCCAGTACACTCTCTGGACTCACTGAAGGGCATTCTCAGTGGTGCCAGTGCACTCTCTGGACTCACTGCAGTGCATCCCCAGTGGTGCCAGTGAACTCTCTGGACTCACCGCACCGCATCCCCAGTGGTGCCAGTGCACTCTCTGGAGTAACTGCAGTGCATCCCCAGTGGTGCCAGTGCACTCTCTGGACTCACTGCAGTGCATCCCCAGTGGTGCCAGAGCACTCTCTGGACTCACTGCACTGCATCCCCAGTGGTGCCAGTGCACTCTCTGGACTCACTGCACTGCATCCCCAGTGGTGCCAGAGCACTCTCTGGACTCACTGCACTGCATCCCCAGTGGAGCCAGTGCGATCTCTGGACTCACTGCACTGCATCCCCAGTGGTGCCAGTGCACTCTGTGGACTCACTGCAGTGCATCCCCAGTGGAGCCCGTGCACTCTGTGGACTCACTGCACTGCATCCCCAGTGGTGCCAGTGCACTCTCTGGACTCACTGCAGTGCATCCCCAGTGGTGCCAGTACACTCACTGGACTGACTGCACTGCATTCCCAGTGGTGCTAGTGCACTCTCTGGACTCACTGCACTGCATCTCCAGTGGTGCCAGAGCACTCTCTGGACTCACTGCAGTGCATCCCCAGTGGTGCCAGTGCACTCTCTGGACTCACTGCGCTGCATCCCCAGTGGTGCCAGTGCACTCTGTGGACTCACTGCTGTGCATCCCCATTGGTGCCAGTGCACTCTCTGGACTCACTGCACTGCATCCCCAGTGGTGCCAGTGCACTCTGTGGACTCACTGCAGTGCATCCCCAGTGGTGCAAGTGCACTCTCTGGACTCACTGCAGTGCATCCCAAGTGGTTCCAATGCACTCTCTGGACTCACTGCAGTGCATCCCCAGTGGTGCCAGTACACTCACTGGACTCACTGCACTGCATCCCCAGTGGTGCCAGTGAGCTCTCTGGACTTGCTGCACTGCATCCCCAGTGGTGCCAGTGCACTCTCTGGACTCACTGATGTGCATCCCCATTGGTGCCTGTGCACTCTCTGGAGTAACTGCAGTGCATCCCCAGCGGTGCCAAAGCACTCTCTGGACACCGGAACCGCATCCCCAGTGGTGCCAGTGCACTCTCTGGGCTCACTGCAGTGCATCCCCAGTGGTGCCAGTGCACTCTCTGGAGTCACTGCACTGCATCCCCAGTGGTGCCAATGCACTCTCTGGACCTCCGGCACTGCATCCCCAGTGGAGCCAGTGCACTCTCTGGACTCGCGGCACTGCATCCCCAGTGGTTCCAGTGCACTCTATCGAGTCACTGCACTACATCCCCAGTTGTGCCAGTGCACTCTCTGGACTCACTGTACTGCATCATCAGTGGTGCCAGTGCACTCTCTGGACTCACTGCACTGCATCCCCAGTGGTGCCAGTGCACTCTCTGGACTCACTGCACTGCATCCCCAGTGGTGCCAGTGCTATCCCTGGACTCACTGTAGTGCATCCCCAGTGGTGCCTGTGCACTCTCTGGACTCACTGCAGTGCATCCCCAGTGGTGCCAGTGCACTCTCTGGACTCACTGAAGTGCATTCTCTGTGGTGCCAGTGCACTCTCTGGACTCACTGCAGTGCATCCCCAGTGGTGCAAGTGCACTCACTGGACTCACTGCACTGCATCCCCAGTGGTGCCAGTGCACTCTCTGGGCTCACTGCAGGGCATCCCCAGTGGTGCCAGAGCACTCTATGGACTCACTGCACTGCATCCCCAGTGGTGCCAGTGCAATCTCTGGACTCACTGTAGTGCATCCCCAGTGGTGCCAGTGCACTCTCTGGACTCACTGCAGGGCATCCCCAGTGGTGCCAGTGCACTCTCTGGACTCACTGCGCTGCATCCCCAGTGGTGCCAGTGCACTCTCTGGACTCACTGCACTGCATCCCCAGTGCTGCCAGTGCACTCTCTGGACTCACTGCAGGGCATCCCCGGTGGAGCCAGTGTACTCTCAGGACTCACTGCACTGCATCCCCAGTGGTGCCAGTGCACTCTCTGGCGTCACTGCACTGCATCCCCGTGGTGCAAGTGCACTCTCTGGACTCACTGGACTGCATCACCTGTGGTGCCAGTGCACTCTCTGGACTCACTGCACTGCATCCCCAGTGCTGCCAGTGCACTCTCTGGACTCACTGCACTGCATCACCTGTGGTGCCAGTGCACTCTCTGGACTCACTGCACCGCATCCGCAGTGGTGCCAGTGCACTCTCTAGAGTCACTGCGCTGCATCCCCAGTTGTGCCAGTGCACTCTCTGGACTCACTGCAGTGCATCCCCAGTGGTGCCAGTGCACTCTCTGGAGTGACTGCAGTGCATCCCCAGTGGTGCCAGTGCACTCTCTGGACTCGCGTCACTGCATCCCCAGTGGTGCCTGTGCACTCTCTGGACTCGCGTCACTGCATCCCCAGTGGTGCCAGTGCACTCTCTGGACTCACTGCAGTGCATTCCCGGTGGTGCCAGTGCACTCTGTGGACTCACTGCAGTGCATCCCCAGTGGTGCTAGTGCACTCTGGACTCACTGCAGTGCATCCCCAGTGGTGCCAGTGCACTCTCTGGACTCACTGCACTGCATCCCCAGTAGTGCCAGTGCACTCTCTGGACTCACTGCAGTGCATTCCCGGTGGTGTCAGTGCACTCTCTGGACTCACTGCAGTGCATCCCCAGTGGTGCTAGTGCACTCTGGACTCACTGCAGTGCATCCCCAGTGGTGCCAGTCCACTCTCTGGACTCACTGCACTGCATCCCCAGTGGTGCCAGTTCACTCTCTGGACTCACTGTACTGCATCCCCAGTGGTGCCAGTGCACTCTCTGGACTCACCGCACTGCACCCTGAGTGGTGCCAGTGCACTCTCTGGACTCACTGCACCGCATCCCCAGTGGTGCCAGTGCACTCTCTAGAGTCACTGCGCTGCATCCCCAGTGGTGCCAGTGCACTCTCTGGACTCACTGTACTGCATCCCCAGTGGTGCCAAAACACTCTCTGGACTCCCGCCACCGCATCCCCAGTGGTTCCAGTGCACTCTCTGGACTCACTGCACTGCATCCCCAGTGGTGCCAGTGCACTCTCTGGACTCACTGCACCGCATCCCCAGTGGTGCCAGTGCACTCTCTGGAGTGACTGCAGTGCATCCCCAGTGGTGCCAGTGCACTCTCTGGACTCACTGCACTGCATCCCCAGTGCTGCCAGTGCACTCTCTGGACTCACTGCAGGGCATCCCCGGTGGAGCCAGTGTACTCTCAGGACTCACTGCAGTGCATCCCCAGTGGTGCCAGTGCACTCTCTGGACTCACTGCACTGCATCCCCAGTGGTGCCAGTGCACTCTCTGGACTCACTGCACTGCATCCCCAGTGGTGCCAATGCACTCTCTGGACTCACTGCACTGCATCCACAGTGGTGCCAGTGCACTCTCTGGACTCACTGCACTGCATCCCAAGTGGTGCCAGTGCACTCTCTGGACTCAATGCACTGCATCCCCAGTGGTGCCAGTGCACTCTCTCGAGTCACTGCACTACATCCCCAGTGGTGCCAGTGCACTCACTGGACTCACTGTACTGCATCATCAGTGGTGCCAGTGCACTCTCTGGACTCACTGCAGTGCATCCCCAGTGGTGCCAGTGCACTCTCTGGACTCACTGCACTGCATCCCCAGTGGTGCCAGTGCACTCACTGGACTCACTATACTGCATCACCAGTGGTGCCAGTGCACTCTCTGGACTCACTGCACTGCATCCCCAGTGTTGCCAGTGCATTCACTGGACTCACTGTACTGCATCTCCAGTGGTGCCAGTGCACTCACTGGGCTCACTGCAGTGCATCCCCAGTGGTGCCAGTGCACTCTCTGGACTCACTGCAGTGCATCCCCACTGGTGCCAGTGCACTCACTGGGTTCACTGCACTACATTCCCAGTGGTGCTAGTTCACTCTCTGGACTCACTGCACTGCATCCCCAGTGCTGCCTGTGCACTCTTTGGACTCACTGAAGTGCATCCCCAGTGGTGCCAGTGCACTCTCTGGACTCACTGCACTGCATCCCCAGTGGTGCCAGTGCGCTCTGTGGCCTCACTGAAGTGCATTCTCAGTGGTGCCAGTGCACTCTCTGGACTCACTGCAGTGCATACCCAGTGGTGCCAGTACACTCTCTGGACTCACTGCACTGCATCCCCAGTGGTGCTAGTGCACTCTGTGGACTCACTGCAGTGCATCCCCAGTGGTGCCAGTGCACTCTCTGGACTCACTGAAAGGCATTCTCAGTGGTGCCAGTGCACTCTCTGGACTCACTGCAGTGCATCACCAGTGGTGCCAGTGCACTCTCTGGACTCACCGCACCGCATTCCCAGTGGTGCCAGTGCACTCTCTGGAGTAACTGCAGTGCATCACCAGTGGTGCCAGTGCACTCTCTGGACTCACTGCACTGCATCCCCAGTGGTGCCAGTGCACTCTCTGGACTCACTGCACTGCATCCCCATCGGTGCCAGTGCACTCTCTGGACTCACTGCACTGCATCCCCAGTGGTGCCAGTGCACTCTCTGGACTTGCTCCACTGCATCCCCAGTGGTGCCAGTGCACTCTCTGGACTCACTGCACTGCATCCCCAGTGTTGCCAGTGCACTCTCTGGACTCACTGCACTGCATCACCAGTGGAGCCCGTGCACTCTCTGGACTCACTGCACTGCATCCCCAGTGGTGCCAGTGCACTCTCTGGACTCACTGCACTGCATCCCCAGTGGTGCCAGTGCACTCTTTGGACTCACTGAAGTGCATTCTTAGTGGTGCAAGTGCACTCTCTGGACTCACTGCACTGCATCCCCAGTGGTGCCAGTGCGCTCTCAGGACTCACTGAAGTGCATCCCCAGTGGTGCCAGTACACTCTCTGGACTCACTGAAGGGCATTCTCAGTGGTGCCAGTGCACTCTCTGGACTCACTGCAGTGCATCCCCAGTGGTGCCAGTGCACTCTCTGGACTCACCGCACCGCATCCCCAGTGGTGCCAGTGCACTCTCTGGAGTAACTGCAGTGCATCACCAGTGGTGCCACTGCACTCTCTGGACTCACTGCACTGCATCCCCAGTGGTGCCAGAGCACTCTCTGGACTCACTGCACTGCATCCCCAGTGGTGCCTGTGCACTCTCTGGACTCACTGCACTGCATCCCCAGTGGTGCCAGAGCACTCTCTGGACTCACTGCACTGCATCCCCAGTGGAGCCAGTGCGATCTCTGGACTCACTGCACTGCATCCCCAGTGGTGCCAGTGCACTCTGTGGGCTCACTGCAGTGCATCCCCAGTGGAGCCCGTGCACTCTGTGGACTCACTGCACTGCATCCCCAGTGGTGCCAGTGTACTCTCTGGACTCACTGAAGGGCATCCCCAGTGGTGCCAGTACACTCACTGGACTGACTGCAATGCATTCCCAGTGGTGCTAGTGCACTCTCTGGACTCACTGCACTGCATCTCCAGTGGTGCCAGAGCACTCTCTGGACTCACTGCAGTGCATCCCCAGTGGTGCCAGTGCACTCTCTGGACTCGCTGCGCTGCATCCCCAGTGGTGCCAGTGCACTCTGTGGACTCACTGCTGTGCATCCCCATTGGTGCCAGTGCACTCTCTGGACTCACTGCACTGCATCCCCAGTGGTGCCAGTGCACTCTGTGGACTCACTGCAGTGCATCCCCAGTGGTGCAAGTGCACTCTCTGGACTCACTGCAGTGCATCCCAAGTGGTGCCAATGCACTCTCTGGACTCACTGCAGTGCATCCCCAGTGGTGCCAGTACACTCACTGGACTCACTGCACTGCATCCCCAGTGGTGCCAGTGAACTCTCTGTACTTGCTGCACTGCATCCCCAGTGGTGCCAGTGCACTCTCTGGACTCACTGATGTGCATCCCCATTGGTGCCTGTGCACTCTCTGGAGTAACTGCAGTGCATCCCCAGCGGTGCCAAAGCACTCTCTGGACACCGGCACCGAATCCCCAGTGGTGCCAGTGCACTCTCTGGGCTCACTGCAGTGCATCCCCAGTGGTGCCAGTGCACTCTCTGGAGTCACTGCACTGCATCCCCAGTGGTGCCAATGCACTCTCTGGACCTCCGGCACTGCATCCCCAGTGGAGCCAGTGCACTCTCTGGACTCGCGGCACTGCATCCCCAGTGGTTCCAGTGCACTCTCTCGAGTCACTGCACTACATCCCCAGTTGTGCCAGTGCACTCACTGGACTCACTGTACTGCATCATCAGTGGTGCCAGTGCACTCTCTGGACTCACTGCACTGCATCCCCAGTGGTGCCAGTGCACTCTCTGGACTCACTGCACTGCATCCCCAGTGGTGCCAGTGCTATCCCTGGACTCACTGTAGTGCATCCCCAGTGGTGCCAGTGCACTCTGTGGACTCACTGCAGTGCATCCCCAGTGGTGCCAGTGCACTCTCTGGACTCACTGAAGTGCATTCTCTGTGGTGCCAGTGCACTCTCTGGACTCACTGCAGTGCATCCCCAGTAGTGCAAGTGCACTCACTGGACTCACTGCACTGCATCCCCAGTGGTGCCAGTGCACTCTCTGGGCTCACTGCAGGGCATCCCCAGTGGTGCCAGAGCACTCTATGGACTCACTGCACTGCATCCCCAGTGGTGCCAGTGCAGTCTCTGGACTCACTGCACTGCATCCCCAGTGCTGCCAGTGCACTCTCTGGACTCACTGCACTGCATCCCCAGTGGTGCCAGTGCACTCTCTGGACTCACTGCGCTGCATCCCCAGTGGTGCCAGTGCACTCTCTGGACTCACTGCACTGCATCCCCAGTGCTGCCAGTGCACTCTCTGGACTCACTGCAGGGCATCCCCGGTGGAGCCAGTGTACTCTCAGGACTCACTGCAGTGCATCCCCAGTGGTGCCAGTGCACTCTCTGGACTCACTGCACTGCATCCCCAGTGGTGCCAGTGCACTCTCTGGCGTCACTGCACTGCATCCCCCGTGGTGCAAGTGCACTCTCTGGACTCACTGGAGTGCATCACCTGTGGTGCCAGTGCACTCTCTGGACTCACTGCACTGCATCCCCAGTGCTGCCAGTGCACTCTCTGGACTCACTGCACTGCATCACCTGTGGTGCCAGTGCACTCTCTGGACTCACTGCACCGCATCCGCAGTGGTGCCAGTGCACTCTCTAGAGTCACTGCGCTGCATCCCCAGTTGTGCCAGTGCACTCTCTGGACTCACTGCAGTGCATCCCCAGTGGTGCCAGTGCACTCTCTGGAGTGACTGCAGTGCATCCCCAGTGGTGCCAGTGCACTCACTGGACTCCCTGTACTGCATCATCAGTGGTGCCAGTGCACTCTCTGGACTCACTGCAGTGCATCCCCAGTGGTGCCAGTGCACTCTCTGGACTCACTGCACTGCATCCCCAGTGGTGCCAGTGCACTCACTGGACTCACTATACTGCATCACCAGTGGTGCCAGTGCACTCTCTGGACTCACTGCACTGCATCCCCAGTGTTGCCAGTGCATTCACTGGACTCACTGTACTGCATCTCCAGTGGTGCCAGTGCACTCACTGGGCTCACTGCAGTGCATCCCCAGTGGTGCCAGTGCACTCTCTGGACTCACTGAAGTGCATCCCCACTGGTGCCAGTGCACTCACTGGGTTCACTGCACTACATTCCCAGTGGTGCTAGTTCACTCTCTGGACTCACTGCACTGCATCCCCAGTGCTGCCTGTGCACTCTTTGGACTCACTGAAGTGCATCCCCAGTGGTGCCAGTGCACTCTCTGGACTCACTGCACTGCATCCCTAGTGGTGCCAGTGCGCTCTGTGGCCTCACTGAAGTGCATTCTCAGTGGTGCCAGTGCACTCTCTGGACTCACTGCAGTGCATCCCCAGTGGTGCCAGTACACTCTCTGGACTCACTGCACTGCATCCCCAGTGGTGCTAGTGCACTCTGTGGACTCACTGCAGTGCATCCCCAGTGGTGCCAGTGCACTCTCTGGACTCACTGAAAGGCATTCTCAGTGGTGCCAGTGCACTCTCTGGACTCACTGCAGTGCATCACCAGTGGTGCCAGTGCACTCTCTGGACTCACCGCACCGCATTCCCAGTGGTGCCAGTGCACTCTCTGGAGTAACTGCAGTGCATCACCAGTGGTGCCAGTGCACTCTCTGGACTCACTATACTGCATCACCAGTGGTGCCAGTGCACTCTCTGGACTCACTGCACTGCATCCCCAGTGTTGCCAGTGCATTCACTGGACTCACTGTACTGCATCTCCAGTGGTGCCAGTGCACTCACTGGGCTCACTGCAGTGCATCCCCAGTGGTGCCAGTGCACTCTCTGGACTCACTGCAGTGCATCCCCACTGGTGCCAGTGCACTCACTGGGTTCACTGCACTACATTCCCAGTGGTGCTAGTTCACTCTCTGGACTCACTGCACTGCATCTCCAGTGCTGCCTGTGCACTCTTTGGACTCACTGAAGTGCATCCCCAGTGGTGCCAGTGCACTCTCTGGACTCACTGCACTGCATCCCCAGTGGTGCCAGTGCGCTCTGTGGCCTCACTGAAGTGCATTCTCAGTGGTGCCAGTGCACTCTCTGGACTCACTGCAGTGCATCCCCAGTGGTGCCAGTACACTCTCTGGACTCACTGCACTGCATCCCCAGTGGTGCTAGTGCACTCTGTGGACTCACTGCAGTGCATCCCCAGTGGTGCCAGTGCACTCTCTGGACTCACTGAAAGGCATTCTCAGTGGTGCCAGTGCACTCTCTGGACTCACTGCAGTGCATCACCAGTGGTGCCAGTGCACTCTCTGGACTCACCGCACCGCATTCCCAGTGGTGCCAGTGCACTCTCTGGAGTAACTGCAGTGCATCACCAGTGGTGCCAGTGCACTCTCTGGACTCACTGCACTGCATCCCCAGTGGTGCCAGTGCACTCTCTGGACTCACTGCACTGCATCCCCATCGGTGCCAGTGCACTCTCTGGACTCACTGCACTGCATCCCCAGTGGTGCCAGTGCACTCTCTGGACTTGCTCCACTGCATCCCCAGTGGTGCCAGTGCACTCTCTGGACTCACTGCACTGCATCCCCAGTGTTGTCAGTGCACTCTCTGGACTCACTGCACTGCATCACCAGTGGAGCCCGTGCACTCTCTGGACTCACTGCACTGCATCCCCAGTGGTGCCAGTGCACTCTCTGGACTCACTGCCGTGCATCCCCAGTGGTGCCAGTGCACTCTTTGGACTCACTGAAGTGCATTCTCAGTGGTGCAAGTGCACTCTCTGGACTCACTGCACTGCATCCCCAGTGGTGCCAGTGCACTCTCTGGACTCACTGAAGTGCATCCCCACTGGTGCCAGTGCACTCACTGGGTTCACTGCACTACATTCCCAGTGGTGCTAGTTCACTCTCTGGACTCACTGCACTGCATCCCCAGTGCTGCCTGTGCACTCTTTGGACTCACTGAAGTGCATCCCCAGTGGTGCCAGTGCACTCTCTGGACTCACTGCACTGCATCCCCAGTGGTGCCAGTGCGCTCTGTGGCCTCACTGAAGTGCATTCTCAGTGGTGCCAGTGCACTCTCTGGACTCACTGCAGTGCATCCCCAGTGGTGCCAGTACACTCTCTGGACTCACTGCACTGCATCCCCAGTGGTGCTAGTGCACTCTGTGGACTCACTGCAGTGCATCCCCAGTGGTGCCAGTGCACTCTCTGGACTCACTGAAAGGCATTCTCAGTGGTGTCAGTGCACTCTCTGGACTCACTGCAGTGCATCACCAGTGGTGCCAGTGCACTCTCTGGACTCACCGCACCGCATTCCCAGTGGTGCCAGTGCACTCTCTGGAGTAACTGCAGTGCATCACCGGTGGTGCCAGTGCACTCTCTGGACTCACTATACTGCATCACCAGTGGTGCCAGTGCACTCTCTGGACTCACTGCACTGCATCCCCAGTGTTGCCAGTGCATTCACTGGACTCACTGTACTGCATCTCCAGTGGTGCCAGTGCACTCACTGGGCTCACTGCAGTGCATCCCCAGTGGTGCCAGTGCACTCTCTGGACTCACTGCAGTGCATCCGCACTGGTGCCAGTGCACTCACTGGGTTCACTGCACTACATTCCCAGTGGTGCTAGTTCACTCTCTGGACTCACTGCACTGCATCCCCAGTGCTGCCTGTGCACTCTTTGGACTCACTGAAGTGCATCCCCAGTGGTGCCAGTGCACTCTCTGGACTCACTGCACTGCATCCCCAGTGGTGCCAGTGCGCTCTGTGGCCTCACTGAAGTGCATTCTCAGTGGTGCCAGTGCACTCTCTGGACTCACTGCAGTGCATCCCCAGTGGTGCCAGTACACTCTCTGGACTCACTGCACTGCATCCCCAGTGGTGCTAGTGCACTCTGTGGACTCACTGCAGTGCATCCCCAGTGGTGCCAGTGCACTCTCTGGACTCACTGAAAGGCATTCTCAGTGGTGCCAGTGCACTCTCTGGACTCACTGCAGTGCATCACCAGTGGTGCCAGTGCACTCTCTGGACTCACCGCACCGCATTCCCAGTGGTGCCAGTGCACTCTCTGGAGTAACTGCAGTGCATCACCAGTGGTGCCAGTGCACTCTCTGGACTCACTGCACTGCATCCCCAGTGGTGCCAGTGCACTCTCTGGACTCACTGCACTGCATCCCCATCGGTGCCAGTGCACTCTCTGGACTCACTGCACTGCATCCCCAGTGGTGCCAGTGCACTCTCTGGACTTGCTCCACTGCATCCCCAGTGGTGCCAGTGCACTCTCTGGACTCACTGCACTGCATCCCCAGTGTTGCCAGTGCACTCTCTGGACTCACTGCACTGCATCACCAGTGGAGCCCGTGCACTCTCTGGACTCACTGCACTGCATCCCCAGTGGTGCCAGTGCACTCTCTGGACTCACTGCCGTGCATCCCCAGTGGTGCCAGTGCACTCTTTGGACTCACTGAAGTGCATTCTCAGTGGTGCAAGTGCACTCTCTGGACTCACTGCACTGCATCCCCAGTGGTGCCAGTGCGCTCTCTGGACTCACTGAAGTGCATCCCCAGTGGTGCCAGTACACTCTCTGGACTCACTGAAGGGCATTCTCAGTGGTGCCAGTGCACTCTCTGGACTCACTGCAGTGCATCCCCAGTGGTGCCAGTGCACTCTCTGGACTCACCGCACCGCATCCCCAGTGGTGCCAGTGCACTCTCTGGAGTAACTGCAGTGCATCACCAGTGGTGCCACTGGACTCTCTGGACTCACTGCACTGCATCCCCAGTGGTGCCAGAGCACTCTCTGGACTCACTGCACTGCATCCCCAGTGGTGCCAGTGCACTCTCTGGACTCACTGCACTGCATCCCCAGTGGTGCCAGAGCACTCTCTGGACTCACTGCACTGCATCCCCAATGGAGCCAGTGCACTCTGTGGACTCACTGCACTGCATCCCCAGTGGTGCCAGTGCACTCTCTGGACTCACTGAAGGGCATCCCCAGTGGTGCCAGTACACTCACTGGACTGACTGCAATGCATTCCCAGTGGTGCTAGTGCACTCTCTGGACTCACTGCACTGCATCTCCAGTGGTGCCAGAGCACTCTCTGGACTCACTGCAGTGCATCCCCAGTGGTGCCAGTGCACTCTCTGGACTCGCTGCGCTGCATCCCCAGTGGTGCCAGTGCACTCTGTGGACTCACTGCTGTGCATCCCCATTGGTGCCAGTGCACTCTCTGGACTCACTGCACTGCATCCCCAGTGGTGCCAGTGCACTCTGTGGACTCACTGCAGTGCATCCCCAGTGGTGCAAGTGCACTCTCTGGACTCACTGCAGTGCATCCCAAGTGGTGCCAATGCATTCTCTGGACTCACTGCAGTGCATCCCCAGTGGTGCCAGTACACTCACTGGACTCACTGCACTGCATCCCCAGTGGTGCCAGTGAACTCTCTGGACTTGCTGCACTGCATCCCCAGTGGTGCCAGTGCACTCTCTGGACTCACTGATGTGCATCCCCATTGGTGCCTGTGCACTCTCTGGAGTAACTGCAGTGCATCCCCAGCGGTGCCAAAGCACTCTCTGGACACCGGCACCGCATCCCCAGTGGTGCCAGTGCACTCTCTGGGCTCACTGCAGTGCATCCCCAGTGGTGCCAATGCACTCTCTGGACCTCCGGCACTGCATCCCCAGTGGAGCCAGTGCACTCTCTGGACTCGCGGCACTGCATCCCCAGTGGTTCCAGTGCACTCTCTCGAGTCACTGCACTACATCCCCAGTTGTGCCAGTGCACTCACTGGACTCACTGTACTGCATCATCAGTGGTGCCAGTGCACTCTCTGGACTCACTGCACTGCATCCCCAGTGGTGCCAGTGCACTCTCTGGACTCACTGCACTGCATCCCCAGTGGTGCCAGTGCTATCCCTGGACTCACTGTAGTGCATCCCCAGTGGTGCCAGTGCACTCTGTGGACTCACTGCAGTGCATCCCCAGTGGTGCCAGTGCACTCTCTGGACTCACTGAAGTGCATTCTCTGTGGTGCCAGTGCACTCTCTGGACTCACTGCAGTGCATCCCCAGTGGTGCAAGTGCACTCACTGGACTCACTGCACTGCATCCCCAGTGGTGCCAGTGCACTCTCTGGGCTCACTGCAGGGCATCCCCAGTGGTGCCAGAGCACTCTACGGACTCACTGCACTGCATCCCCAGTGGTGCCAGTGCAATCTCTGGACTCACTGCACTGCATCCCCAGTGCTGCCAGTGCACTCTCTGGACTCACTGCACTGCATCCCCAGTGGTGCCAGTGCACTCTCTGGACTCACTGCGCTGCATCCCCAGTGGTGCCAGTGCACTCTCTGGACTCACTGCACTGCATCACCAGTGCTGCCAGTGCACTCTCTGGACTCACTGCAGGGCATCCCCGGTGGAGCCAGTGTACTCTCAGGACTCACTGCAGTGCATCCCCAGTGGTGCCAGTGCACTCTCTGGACTCACTGCACTGCATCCCCAGTGGTGCCAGTGCACTCTCTGGCGTCACTGCACTGCATCCCCCGTGGTGCAAGTGCACTCTCTGGACTCACTGGAGTGCATCACCTGTGGTGCCAGTGCACTCTCTGGACTCACTGCACTGCATCCCCAGTGCTGCCAGTGCACTCTCTGGACCCACTGCACTGCATCACCTGTGGTGCCAGTGCACTCTCTGGACTCACTGCACCGCATCCGCAGTGGTGCCAGTGCACTCTCTAGAGTCACTGCGCTGCATCCCCAGTTGTGCCAGTGCACTCTCTGGAGTCACTGCAGTGCATCCCCAGTGGTGCCAGTGCACTCTCTGGAGTGACTGCAGTGCATCCCCAGTGGTGCCAGTGCACTCTCTGGACTCGCGTCACTGCATCCCCAGTGGTGCCAGTGCACTCTCTGGACTCGCGTCACTGCATCCCCAGTGGTGCCAGTGCACTCTCTGGACTCACTGCAGTGCATTCCCGGTGGTGCCAGTGCACTCTCTGGACTCACTGCAGTGCATCCCCAGTGGTGCTAGTGCACTCTGGACTCACTGCAGTGCATCACCTGTGGTGCCAGTGCACTCTCTGGACTCACTGCACTGCATCCCCAGTGGTGCAAGTTCACTCTCTGGACTCACTGCAGTGCATCCCCAGTGGTGCCAGTGCACTCTCTGGACTCACCGCACTACACCCTGAGTGGTGCCAGTGCACTCTCTGGACTCACTGCACCGCATCCCCAGTGGTGCCAGTGCACTCTCTAGAGTCACTGCGCTGCATCCCCAGTGGTGCCAGTGCACTCTCTGGACTCACTGTACTGCATCCCCAGTGGTGCCAAAGCACTCTCTGGACTCCCGCCACCGCATCCCCAGTGGTTCCAGTGCACTCTCTGGACTCACTGCACTGCATCCCCAGTGGTGCCAGTGCACTCTCTGGACTCACTGCACCGCATCCCCAGTGGTGCCAGTGCACTCTCTGGAGTGACTGCAGTGCATCCCCAGGGGTGCCAGTGCACTCTCTGGACTCACTGCACTGCATCCCCAGTGCTGCCAGTGCACTCTCTGGACTCACTGCAGGGCATCCCCGGTGGAGCAAGTGCACTCTCAGGACTCACTGCAGTGCATCCCCAGTGGTGCCAGTGCACTCTCTGGACTCACTGCACTGCATCCCCAGTGGTGCCAGTGCACTCTCTGGACTCACTGCACTGCATCCCCAGTGGTGCCAGTGCACTCTCTGGACTCACTGCACTGCATCCCCAGTGGTGCCAGTGCACTCTCTGGACTCACTGCACTGCATCCCAAGTGGTGCCAGTGCACTCTCTGGAGTCACTGCACTGCATCCCCAGTGGTGCCAGTGCACTCTCTCGAGTCACTGCACTACATCCCCAGTGGTGCCAGTGCACTCACTGGACTCACTGTACTGCATCATCAGTGGTGCCAGTGCACTCTCTGGACTCACTGCAGTGCATCCCCAGTGGAGCCAGTGCACTCTCTGGACTCACTGCACTGCATCCCCAGTGGTACCAGTGCACTCACTGGACTCACTATACTGCATCACCAGTGGTGCCAGTGCACTCTCTGGACTCACTGCACTGCATCCCCACTGGTGCCAGTGCACTCACTGGATTCACTGCACTACATTCCCAGTGGTGCTAGTTCACTCTCTGGACTCACTGCAGTGCATCCCCAGTGGTGCCAGTGCACTCTTTGGACTCACTGAAGTGCATTCTCAGTGGTGCCAGTGCACTCTCTGGACTCACTGCACTGCATCCCCAGTGGTGCCAGTGCGCTCTCTGGCCTCACTGAAGTGCATTCTCAGTGGTGCCAGTGCACTCTCTGGACTCACTGCAGTGCATCCCCAGTGGTGCCAGTACACTCTCTGGACTCACTGCACTGCATCCCCAGTGGTGCTAGTGCACTCTGTGGACTCACTGCAGTGCATCTCCAGTGGTGCCAGTGCACTCTCTGGACTCACTGAAAGGCATTCTCAGTGGTGCCAGTGCACTCTCTGGACTCACTGCAGTGCATCACCAGTGGTGCCAGTGCACTCTCTGGACTCACTGCACTGCATCCCCAGTGGTGCCAGTGCACTCTCTGGACTCACTGCACTGCATCCCCAGTGGTGCCAGAGCACTCTCTGGACTCACTGCACTGCATCCCCAGTGCTACCTGTGCACTCTCTGGACTCACTGCACTGCATCCCCAGTGGTGCCACTGCACTCTCTGGACTCACTGCACTGCATCCCCAGTGGTGCCAGTGCACTCCCTGCACTCACTGCACTGCATCCCCAGTGGTGCCAGTGCACTCACTAGACTCACTGCAGTGCATTCCCTCTGGTGCCAGTGCACTCTCTGGACTCACTGCAGTGCATCCCCAGTGGTGCCAGTGCACTCTCTGGACTCACTGCAGTGCATCCCCAGTGGTGCCAGTGCACTCTCTGGACTCACCGAAGTGCATCCCCCGTGGTGCCAGTGCGATCTCTGGACTCACTGCACTGCATTCCCAGTGGTGCCAGTGCACTCTCTGGACTCACTACAGTGCATCCCCAGTGGTGCCAGTGCACTCTGTGGACTCACTGCAGTGCATCCCCAGTGGTGCCAGTGCACTCTCTGGACTCACTGCACTGCATCCCCAGTGGTGCCAGTGCACTCTGTGGACTCACTGCACTGCATCACCAGTGGTGCCAGAGCACTCTCTGGACTCACTGCAGTGCATCCCCAGTGGTGCCAGTGCACTCTCTGGACTCACTGTACTGCATCCCCAGTGGTGCCAGTGCACTCTGTGGACTCACTGCAGTGCATCTCCAATGGTGCCAGTGCACTCTCTGGACTCACTGCAGTGCATCTCCAGTGGTGCCAGTGCACTCTCTGGACTCACTGCTGTGCATCCCCAGTGGTGCCAGTGCACTCTCTGGACTCACTGTACTGCATCACCAGTGGTGCCAGTGCACTCTCTGGACTCACTGCACTGCATCCCCAGTGGTGCCAGTGCACTCTGTGGACTCACTGCTGTGCATCCCCATTGATGCCAGTGCACTCTCTGGACTCACTGCACTGCATCCCCAGTGGTGCCAGTGCACTCTCTGGACTCACTGCACTGCATCCCCAGTGGTGCCAGTGCACTCTGTGGACTCACTGCACTGCATCACCAGTGGTGCCAGAGCACTCTCTGGACTCACTGCAGTGCATCCCCAGTGGTGCCAGTGCACTCTCTGGACTCACTGTACTGCATCCCCAGTGGTGCCAGTGCACTCTGTGGACTCACTGCAGTGCATCTCCAATGGTGCCAGTGCACTCTCTGGACTCACTGCACTGCATCCCCAGTGGTGCCAGTGCACTCTCTGGACTCACTGCTGTGCATCCCCAGTGGTGCCAGTGCACTCTCTGGACTCACTGTACTGCATCACCAGTGGTGCCAGTGCACTCTCTGGACTCACTGCACTGCATCCCCAGTGGTGCCAGTGCACTCTGTGGACTCACTGCTGTGCATCCCCATTGATGCCAGTGCACTCTCTGGACTCACTGCAGGGCATCCCCAGTGGTGTCAGTGCACTCTCTGGACTCACTGCACTGCATCCCCAGTGGTGCCAGTGCACTCTCTGGACTCACTGCACTGCATCCCCAGTGGTGCCAGTGCACTCTCTGGACTCACTGCACCGCATCCCCAGTGGTGCCAGTGCACTCTCTGGAGTGACTGCAGTGCATCCCCAGGGGTGCCAGTGCACTCTCTGGACTCACTGCACTGCATCCCCAGTGCTGCCAGTGCACTCTCTGGACTCACTGCAGGGCATCCCCGGTGGAGCAAGTGCACTCTCAGGACTCACTGCAGTGCATCCCCAGTGGTGCCAGTGCACTCTCTGGACTCACTGCACTGCATCCCCAGTGGTGCCAGTGCACTCTCTGGACTCACTGCACTGCATCCCCAGTGGTGCCAGTGCACTCTCTGGACTCACTGCACTGCATCCCCAGTGGTGCCAGTGCACTCTCTGGACTCACTGCACTGCATCCCAAGTGGTGCCAGTGCACTCTCTGGAGTCACTGCACTGCATCCCCAGTGGTGCCAGTGCACTCTCTCGAGTCACTGCACTACATCCCCAGTGGTGCCAGTGCACTCACTGGACTCACTGTACTGCATCATCAGTGGTGCCAGTGCACTCTCTGGACTCACTGCAGTGCATCCCCAGTGGAGCCAGTGCACTCTCTGGACTCACTGCACTGCATCCCCAGTGGTACCAGTGCACTCACTGGACTCACTATACTGCATCACCAGTGGTGCCAGTGCACTCTCTGGACTCACTGCACTGCATCCCCACTGGTGCCAGTGCACTCACTGGATTCACTGCACTACATTCCCAGTGGTGCTAGTTCACTCTCTGGACTCACTGCAGTGCATCCCCAGTGGTGCCAGTGCACTCTTTGGACTCACTGAAGTGCATTCTCAGTGGTGCCAGTGCACTCTCTGGACTCACTGCACTGCATCCCCAGTGGTGCCAGTGCGCTCTCTGGCCTCACTGAAGTGCATTCTCAGTGGTGCCAGTGCACTCTCTGGACTCACTGCAGTGCATCCCCAGTGGTGCCAGTACACTCTCTGGACTCACTGCACTGCATCCCCAGTGGTGCTAGTGCACTCTGTGGACTCACTGCAGTGCATCTCCAGTGGTGCCAGTGCACTCTCTGGACTCACTGAAAGGCATTCTCAGTGGTGCCAGTGCACTCTCTGGACTCACTGCAGTGCATCACCAGTGGTGCCAGTGCACTCTCTGGACTCACTGCACTGCATCCCCAGTGGTGCCAGTGCACTCTCTGGACTCACTGCACTGCATCCCCAGTGGTGCCAGAGCACTCTCTGGACTCACTGCACTGCATCCCCAGTGCTACCTGTGCACTCTCTGGACTCACTGCACTGCATCCCCAGTGGTGCCACTGCACTCTCTGGACTCACTGCACTGCATCCCCAGTGGTGCCAGTGCACTCCCTGCACTCACTGCACTGCATCCCCAGTGGTGCCAGTGCACTCACTAGACTCACTGCAGTGCATTCCCTCTGGTGCCAGTGCACTCTCTGGACTCACTGCAGTGCATCCCCAGTGGTGCCAGTGCACTCTCTGGACTCACTGCAGTGCATCCCCAGTGGTGCCAGTGCACTCTCTGGACTCACCGAAGTGCATCCCCCGTGGTGCCAGTGCGATCTCTGGACTCACTGCACTGCATTCCCAGTGGTGCCAGTGCACTCTCTGGACTCACTGCAGTGCATCCCCAGTGGTGCCAGTGCACTCTGTGGACTCACTGCAGTGCATCCCCAGTGGTGCCAGTGCACTCTCTGGACTCACTGCACTGCATCCCCAGTGGTGCCAGTGCACTCTGTGGACTCACTGCACTGCATCACCAGTGGTGCCAGAGCACTCTCTGGACTCACTGCAGTGCATCCCCAGTGGTGCCAGTGCACTCTCTGGACTCACTGTACTGCATCCCCAGTGGTGCCAGTGCACTCTGTGGACTCACTGCAGTGCATCTCCAATGGTGCCAGTGCACTCTCTGGACTCACTGCAGTGCATCTCCAGTGGTGCCAGTGCACTCTCTGGACTCACTGCTGTGCATCCCCAGTGGTGCCAGTGCACTCTCTGGACTCACTGTACTGCATCACCAGTGGTGCCAGTGCACTCTCTGGACTCACTGCACTGCATCCCCAGTGGTGCCAGTGCACTCTGTGGACTCACTGCTGTGCATCCCCATTGATGCCAGTGCACTCTCTGGACTCACTGCACTGCATCCCCAGTGGTGCCAGTGCACTCTCTGGACTCACTGCACTGCATCCCCAGTGGTGCCAGTGCACTCTGTGGACTCACTGCACTGCATCACCAGTGGTGCCAGAGCACTCTCTGGACTCACTGCAGTGCATCCCCAGTGGTGCCAGTGCACTCTCTGGACTCACTGTACTGCATCCCCAGTGGTGCCAGTGCACTCTGTGGACTCACTGCAGTGCATCTCCAATGGTGCCAGTGCACTCTCTGGACTCACTGCACTGCATCCCCAGTGGTGCCAGTGCACTCTCTGGACTCACTGCTGTGCATCCCCAGTGGTGCCAGTGCACTCTCTGGACTCACTGTACTGCATCACCAGTGGTGCCAGTGCACTCTCTGGACTCACTGCACTGCATCCCCAGTGGTGCCAGTGCACTCTGTGGACTCACTGCTGTGCATCCCCATTGATGCCAGTGCACTCTCTGGACTCACTGCAGGGCATCCCCAGTGGTGTCAGTGCACTCTCTGGACTCACTGCACTGCATCCCCAGTGGTGCCAGTGCACTCTCTGGACTTGCTCCACTGCATCCCCAGTGGTGCCAGTGCACTCTCTGGACTCACTGCACTGCATCCCCAGTGTTGCCAGTGCACTCTCTGGACTCACTGCACTGCATCCCCAGTGGAGCCCGTGCACTCTCTGGACTCACTGCACTGCATCCCCAGTGGTGCCAGTGCACTCTCTGAACTCACTGCAGTGCATCCCCAGTGGTGCCAGTGCAGTCTTTGGACTCACTGAAGTGCATTCTCAGTGGTGCAAGTGCACTCTCTGGACTCAATGCACTGCATCCCCAGTGGTGCCAGTGCGCTCTCTGGACTCACTGAAGTGCATCCCCAGTGGTGCCAGTACACTCTCTGGACTCACTGAAGGGCATTCTCAGTGGTGCCAGTGCACTCTCTGGACTCACTGCAGTGCATCCCCAGTGGTGCCAGTGCACTCTCTGGACTCACCGCACCGCATCCCCAGTGGTGCCAGTGCACTCTCTGGACTCACTGCACTGCATCCCCAGTGGTGCCACTGCACTCTCTGGACTCACTGCACTGCATCCCCAGTGGTGCCAGAGCACTCTCTGGACTCACTGCACTGCATCCCCAGTGGTGCCAGTGTACTCTCTGGACTCACTGCACTGCATCCCCAGTGGTGCCAGAGCACTCTCTGGACTCACTGCACTGCATCCCCAGTGGAGCCAGTGCGATCTCTGGACTCACTGCACTGCATCCCCAGTAGTGCCAGTGCACTCTGTGGACTCACTGCAGTGCATCCCCAGTGGAGCCCGTGCACTCTGTGGACTCACTGCAGTGCATCCCCAGTGGTGCCAGTGCACTCTCTGGACTCACTGAAGGGCATCCCCAGTGGTGCCAGTACACTCACTGGACTGACTGCACTGCATTCCCAGAGGTGCTAGTGCACTGTCTGGACTCACTGCACTGCATCCCCAGTGGTGCCAGAGCACTCTCTGGACTCACTGCAGTGCATCCCAATTGGTGCCAGTGCACTCTCTGGACTCAATGCGCTGCATCCCCAGTGGTGCCAGTGCACTCTGTGGACTCACTGCTGTGCATCCCCATTGGTGCCAGTGCACTCTCTGGACTCACTGCACTGCATCCCCAGTGGTGCCAGTGCACTCTGTGGACTCACTGCAGTGCATCCCCAGTGGTGCAAGTGCACTCTCTGGACTCACTGCAGTGCATCCCAAGTGGTGCCAATGCACTCTCTGGACTCACTGCAGTGCATCCCCAGTGGTGCCAGTACACTCACTGGTCTCACTGCACTGCATCCCCAGTGGTGCCAGTGAACTCTCTGGACTTGCTGCACTGCATCCCCAGTGGTGCCAGTGCACTCTCTGGACTCACTGCAGTGCATCCCCATTGGTGCCTGTGCACTCTCTGGAGTAACTGCAGTGCATCCCCAGCGGTGCCAAAGCACTCTCTGGACACCGGCACCGCATCCACAGTGGTGCCTGTGCACTCTCTGGGCTCACTGCAGTGCATCCCCAGTGGTGCCAGTGCACTCTCTGGAGTCACTGCACTACATCCCCAGTTGTGCCAGTGCACTCACTGGACTCACTGTACTGCATCATCAGTGGTGCCAGTGCACTCTCTGGACTCACTGCACTGCATCCCCAGTGGTGCCAGTGCACTCTCTGGACTCACTGCACTGCATCCCCAGTGGTGCCAGTGCTATCCCTGGACTCACTGTAGTGCATCCCCAGTGGTGCCAGTGCACTCTCTGGACTCACTGCAGTGCATCCCCAGTGGTGCCAGTGCACTCTCTGGACTCACTGAAGTGCATTCTCTGTGGTGCCAGCGCACTCTCTGGACTCACTGCACTGCATCCCCAGTGGTGCCAGTGCACTCTCTGGACTCACTGCACTGCATCCCCAGTGCTGCCAGTGCACTCTCTGGACTCACTGCAGGGCATCCCCAGTGGTGCCAGTGTACTCACTGGACTCACTGCAGTGCATCCCCAGTGGTGCCAGTGCACTCTCTGGACTCACTGCACTGCATCCCCAGTGGTGCCAGTGCACTCTCTGGCGTCACTGCACTGCATCCCCCGTGGTGCAAGTGCACTCTCTGGACTCACGGGAGTGCATCACCTGTGGTGCCAGTGCACTCTCTGGACTCACTGCACTGCATCCCCAGTGGTGCCAGTGCACTCTCTGGACTCACTGCACTGCATCACCTGTGGTGCCAGTGCACTCTCTGGACTCACTGCACCGCATCCGCAGTGGTGCCAGTGCACTCTCTAGAGTCACTTCGCTGCATCCCCAGTTGTGCCAGTGCACTCTCTGGACTCACTGCAGTGCATCCCCAGTGGTGCCAGTGCACTCTCTGGAGTGACTGCAGTGCATCCCCAGTGGTGCCAGTGCACTCTCTGGACTCGCGTCACTGCATCCCCAGTGGTGCCAGTGCACTCTCTGGACTCGCCTCACTGCATCCCCAGTGGTGCCAGTGCACTCTCTGGACTCACTGCAGTGCATTCCCGGTGGTGCCAGTGCACTCTCTGGACTCACTGCAGTGCATCCCCAGTGGTGCTGGTGCACTCTGGACTCACTGCACTGCATCCCCAGTGGTGCCAGTGCACTCTCTGGACTCACTGCACTGCATCCCCAGTAGTGCCAGTGCACTCTCTGGACTCACTGCAGTGCATTCCCGGTGGTGCCAGTGCACTCTCTGGACTCACTGCAGTGCATCCCCAGTGGTGCTAGTGCACTCTGGACTCACTGCAGTGCATCCCCAGTGGTGCCATTGCACTCTCTGGAGTCACTGCACTGCATCCCCAGTGGTGCCAGTGCACTCTCTGGACTCACTGTACTGCATCCCCAGTGGTGCCAGTGCACTCTCTGGACTCACCGCACTGTACCCTTAGTGGTTCCAGTGCACTCTCTGGACTCACTGCACCGCATCCCCAGTGGTGCCAGTGCACTCTCTAGAGTCACTGCGCTGCATCCCAAGTGGTGCCAGTGCACTCTCTGGACTCACTGTACTGCATCCCCAGTGGTGCCAAAGCACTCTCTGGACTCCCGCCACCGCATCCCCAGTGGTGCCAGTGCACTCTCTGGAGTGACTGCAGTGCATCCCCAGGGGTGCCAGTGCACTCTCTGGACTCACTGCACTGCATCCCCAGTGCTGCCAGTGCACTCTCTGGACTCACTGCAGGGCATCCCCGGTGGAGCCAGTGTACTCTCAGGACTCACTGCAGTGCATCCCCAGTGGTGCCAGTGCACTCTCTGGACTCACTGCACTGCATCCCCAGTGGTGCCAGTGCACTCTCTGGACTCACTGCACTGCACCCCAATGCTGCCAGTGCACTCTCTGGCGTCACTGCACTGCATCCCCCGTGGTGCAAGTGCACTCTCTGGACTCACTGGAGTGCATCACCTGTGGTGCCAGTGCACTCTCTGGACTCACTGCACTGCATCCCCAGTGCTGCCAGTGCACTCTCTGGACTCACTGCACTGCATCCCCAGTGCTGCCAGTGCACTCTCTGGACTCACTGCACCGCATCCACAGTGGTGCCAGTGCACTCTCTAGAGTCTCTGCGCTGCATCCCCAGTGGTGCCAGTGCACTCTCTGGAGTGACTGCAGTGCATCCCCAGTGGTGCCAGTGCACTCTCTGGACTCGCGTCACTGCATCCCCAGTGGTGCCAGTGCACTCTCTGGACTCGCGTCACTGCATCCGCAGTGGTGCCAGTGCACTCTCTGGACTCGCGTCACTGCATTCCCGGTGGTGCCAGTGCACTCTCTGGACTCACTGCAGTGCATCCCCAGTGGTGCTAGTGCACTCTGGACTCACTGCAGTGAATCCCCAGTGGTGCCAGTGCAATCTCTGGACTCACTGCACTGCATCCCCAGTGGTGCCAGTACACTCTCTGGACTCGCGTCACTGCATCCCCAGTGGTGCCAGTGCACTCTCTGGACTCGCGTCACTGCATTCCCGGTGGTGCCAGTGCACTCTCTGGACTCACTGCAGTGCATCCCCAGTGGTGCTAGTGCACTCTGGACTCACTGCAGTGAATCCCCAGTGGTGCCAGTGCAATCTCTGGACTCACTGCACTGCATCCCCAGTGGTGCCAGTGCACTCTCTGGACTCACTGTACTGCATCCCCAGTGGTGCCAGTGCACTCTCTGGTCTCACCGCACTGCACCCTGAGTGGTGCCAGTGCACTCTCTGGACTCACTGCACTGCATCCCCAGTGGTGCCAGTGCACTCTCTAGAGTCACTGCGCTGCATCCCCAGTGGTGCCAGTGCACTCTCTGGACTCACTGTACTGCATCCCCAGTGGTGCCAAAGCACTCTCTGGACTCCCGCCACCGCATCCCCAGTGGTTCCAGTGCACTCTCTGGACTCACTGCACTGCATCCCCAGTGGTGCCAGTGCACTCTCTGGACTCACTGCACCGCATCCCCAGTGGTGCTAGTGCACTCTCTGGAGTGACTGCAGTGCATCCCCAGTGCTGCCAGTGCTCTCTCTGGACTCACTGCACTGCATCCACATTGGTGCCAGTGCACTCTCTGGACTCACTGCAGTGCATCACCTGTGGTGCCAGTGCACTCTCTGGATACACTGAAGTGCATCCCTAGTGGTGCATGTGCACTCTCTGGACTCACTGCGCTGCATCCCCAGTGGTGCCAGTACACTCACTGGACTCACTGCACTGCATCCCCAGTGGTGCCAGTGCAGTCTCTGCACTCACTGAAGTGCATCTCCAGTGGTGCCAGTGAACTCTCTGGACTCACTGCACTGCATCCCCAGTGGTGCCAGTGCACTCTCTGGACTCACTGCACTGCATCCCTAGGGCACTCTCTGCAGACACTGCAGTGCATCCCCAAAGGTGACAGTGCACTCTCTGGACTCACTGCACTGCATCCCCAGTGGTGCCAGTGCACTCTCTGGACTCACTGCACTACTCCAGCCGCGGCAGTCGCTCCAGCCGCGGTAGCCCTCCAGCCTCGGCAGCCGCGGCAGCCGCGGCAGCCGCTCCGTCCGCGGCATACGCGGCAGACTCTCCAACCGCGGCAGCCGCTCCAGCCGTGGAAGCCGCGGCAGCCGCTCCAAACGCGGCAGGCGCTCCAACCGCGGCAACCGCTCCAGCCGTGGCAGCCGCTCCACTCGGTAGCGGCTGGAGCGGCTGCCGCGGCTTGAGCGGCTGGAGCGGCTGGAGCGGCTGGAGCGGCTGCCGCGGCTGGAGCGGCTACCGCGGTTGGAGCGGCTGCCCCGGCTGGAGCGGCTGGAGCGGATGCCGCGGCTGGAGCGGCTGGAGCGGCTGCCGCGGCTGGAGCGGCTGGCGCGGCTGGAGGAGCTACCGCGGCTGGAGCGGTTAACGCGGCTGGAGCGGATGCCGAGGCTGGAGCGGATGCCGCGGCTGGTGCGGCTGGAGAGGCTGCCGCGGCTGGAGCAGTGCAGTGAGTAAAGAGAGTGCACTGGCACCACTGGGGATGCAGTGCAGTGAGTCCAGAGAGTGTACTGGCACCACTGGGGATGCAGTGCAGTGAGTCCAGAGAGTGCACTGGCACCATTGGGATGCAATGCAGTGAGTCCAGAGAGTGCACTGGCACCACTGGGGATGCAGTGCCGTGAGTCCAGCGAATCCACTGGCACCACTGGGGATACGGTGCCGGGAGTCCAGCGAATCCACTGGCACCACTGGGGATACGGTGCCGGGAGTCCACAGAGTGCACTGACACCAGTGGGAATGCGGTGCAGTGAGTCCAGAGAGTGCACTGGCACCACTGGGGATGCACTGCAGTGAGTCCAGAGAGTGCCGTTCCAGCCTCGGCATCCGCTCCAGCCGAGTCAACCCCGCGGTAGCCCCTCCAGCCGCGGCAGACGCTCCAGCCGCGGCAGCCGCTCCAGCCGCTCCAGCCGCGGCAGCCGCTCCAGCCCCTCCAGCCCCGCCAGCCTCTCCATCCGCGGCAGCCGCTCCAGCCGCGTCAGCCGCTCCAGCCGCTCCAACCGCGGCAGCCGCTCCAGCCGCTACCGAGTGGAGCGGCTGCCAGGGCTGGAGGGCTACCGCGGCTGGAGCGGCTGCCGCGGCTGGAGCAGTGCAGTGAGTCCAGGGAGTGCAAAGGCACCAGTTGGGACGGAGTGCAGTGAGTCCAAAGACTTCACTGTCACCACTGAGAATGCAGTGCAGTGAGTCCAGGGAGTGCACTTGCACCACTGGGGATTCACTGCAGTGAGTCCAGAGAGTGCACTTGCACCACTGGGGATGCACTGCAGTGAGTCCAGAGAGTGCACTGGCTCCACTGAGAATGCACTTCAGTGAGTCCAGAGAGTGCACTGGCACCACTGGGGATGCAGTGCAGTGAGTCAAGAGAGTGCACTGGCAGGGCTGGGGATGCAGTGCAGTGAGTCCAGAGAGTGCACTGGCACCACTGGGGATGCCCTGCAGTGAGTCCAGAGAGCGCACTGGCACCACTGTGGATGCAGTGCAGTGAGTCCAGAGAGTGCACTGGCACCACTGGGGATGCAGTTTAGTGAGTCCAGAGAGTGCACTGGCACCACTGGGGATGCACTGCAGTGAGTCCAGAGAGTGCACTGGCACCAGTGGGGATGCAGTGCAGTGAGTCCAGAGAGTGCACTGGCTCCACTGAGAATGCACTTCAGTGAGTCCAGAGAGTGCACTGGCACCACTGGGTATGCAGTGCAGTGAGTCAAGAGAGTGCACTGGCACCACTGGGGATGCCCTGCAGTGAGTCCAGAGAGCGCACTGGCACCACGGGGATGCCCTGCAGTGAGTCCAGAGAGTGCACTGGCACCACTGGGGATGCAGTGCAGTGAGTCCAGAGAGTGCACTGGAACCACTGGGGATGCAGTGCAGTGAGTCCAGAGAGTGCACTGGCACCACTGGGGATGCCCTGCAGTGAGTCCAGAGAGCGCACTGGCACCACTGGGGATGCCCTGCAGTGAGTCCAGAGAGTGCACTGGCACCACTGGGGATGCAGTGCAGTGAGTCCAGAGAGTGCACTGGAACCACTGGGGATGCAGTGCAGGGAGTCCAGAGAGTGCACTGGCACCACTGAAAATGCACTTCAGTGTGTCCACAGAGTGCACTGGCACCACTGGGGATGCACTGCAGTGAGTCCAGAGAGTGCACTAGCGCCACTGGGGATGCAGTGCAGTGAGTCCAGAGAGTGCACTGGCACCACTGGGGATGCACTGCAGTGATTCCAGTGAGTGCACTGGCACCACTGGTGATGCAGTGCAGTGAGTCCAGAGAGTGCACTGGAACCACTGGGGATGCAGTGCAGGGAGTCCAGAGAGTGCACTGGCACCACTGGGGATGCCCTGCAGTGAGTCCAGAGAGCGCACTGGCACCACTGGGGATGCCCTGCAGTGAGTCCAGAGAGTGCACTGGCACCACTGGGGATGCAGTGCAGTGAGTCCAGAGAGTGCACTGGAACCACTGGGGATGCAGTGCAGGGAGTCCAGAGAGTGCACTGGCACCACTGAAAATGCACTTCAGTGTGTCCACAGAGTGCACTGGCACCACTGGGGATGCACTGCAGTGAGTCCAGAGAGTGCACTAGCGCCACTGGGGATGCAGTGCAGTGAGTCCAGAGAGTGCACTGGCACCACTGGGGATGCACTGCAGTGATTCCAGTGAGTGCACTGGCACCACTGGTGATGCAGTGCAGTGAGTCCAGAGAGTGGCGCTCCAGCCTCGGTTTCCGCTCCAGCCGCGTCAGCCTCTCCAGCCGCGTTAGCCCCTCCAGCCTCGGCAGCCGCTCCAGCCGCGGCAGCCGCTCCAGCCGCTCCAGCCGCGGTAACCGCTCCAAACGCGGCAGGAGCTCCAGCCGCGGCAGCCGCTCCAGCCGCTCTAGCCGCGGCAGCCGCTCCAGCCGCTACCGAGTGGAGCGGCTGCCACGGCTGGAGCGGTTGACGCGGTTGGAGCGCCTGCCGCGTTTGGAGCGGCTGCCGCGGCTTCCGCGGCTGGTGCGGCTGCCGCGGTTGGAGAGTCTGCCGCGTGTGCCGCGGACGGAGCGGCTGCCGCGGCTGCCGAGGCTGGAGGGCTACCGCGGCTGGAGCGACTGCCGCGGCTGGAGTAGTGCAGTGAGTCCAGAGAGTGCACTGGCACCACTGGGGATGCAGTGCAGTGAGTCCAGAGAGTGCACTGTCACCTTTGGGGATGTAATGCAGTGTCTGCAGAGAGTGCCCTGGCACAACTAGGGATGCAGTGCAGTGAGACCAGAGAGTGCACTGGCACCACTGGGGATGCACTGCAGTGAGTCCAGAGAGTGCACTGGCACCACTGTGGATGCAGTGCATTGAGTCCAGAGAGAGCACTGGCAGCACAGGGGATGCAGTGCAGTGAGTCCAGAGAGTGCACTGGCACCACTAGGGATGCACTGCAGTGAGTCCAGAGAGTGCACTGGCACAACTCGGGATGCAGTGCAGTGAGTCCAGAGTGCATTAGCTCCACTGGGGATGCATTGACGCGAGTCCAGAGAGTGCACTGGCACCACTGGGGATGCACTGCAGTCACTCCAGAGAGTGCACTGGCACCACTGGGGATGCACTGCAGTGAGTCCAGAGAGTGCACTGGCACCACTGGGGATGCAGTGCAGTGAGTCCAGAGAGTGCACTGGAACCACTGGGGATGCGGTGCAGTGAGTCCAGAGAGAGCACTGGCAGCACAGGGGATGCAGTGCAGTGAGTCCAGAGAGTGCACTGGCACCACTGGGGATGCAGTGCAGTGAGTCCAGAGAGTGCACTGGCACAACTCGGGATGCAGTGCAGTGAGTCCAGAGTGCATTAGCTCCACTGGGGATGCATTGACGCGAGTCCAGAGAGTGCACTGGCACCACTGGGGATGCACTGCAGTCACTCCAGAGAGTGCACTGGCACCACTGGGGATGCGGTGCAGTGAGTCCAGAGAGTGCACTGGCACCATTGGGGATGCAGTGCAGTGAGTCCAGAGAGTGCACTGGAACAACTGGGGATGCGGTGGCGGGAGTCCTGAGAGAGCACTGGCAGCACAGGGGATGCAGTGCAGTGAGTCCAGAGAGTGCACTGGCACCACTAGGGATGCACTGCAGTGAGTCCAGAGAGTGCACTGGCACAACTCGGGATGCAGTGCAGTGAGTCCAGAGTGCATTAGCTCCACTGGGGATGCATTGACGCGAGTCCAGAGAGTGCACTGGCACCACTGGGGATGCACTGCAGTCACTCCAGAGAGTGCACTGGCACCATTGGGGATGCGGTGCAGTGAGTCCAGAGAGTGCACTGGCACCACTGGGGATGTACTGCAGTCACTCCAGAGAGTGCACTGGCACCACTGGTGATGCACTGCTGTGAGTCCAGAGAGTGCTCTTGCACCACAGGGGATGCAGTGCAGTGACTCAAGAGAGTGCACTGGCAGCACTGGGGATGCAGTACAGTGAGTCCACACAGTGCACTAGCACCACTGGGGATGCAGTGCAGTGAGTCCAGAGAGTGCACTGGCACCACTGGGGATGCAGTGCAGTGAGTCCAGAGAGTGCACTGGCACCACTGGGGATGCAGTGCAGTGAGTCCAGAGAGTGCACTAGCACCACTGGTGATGCACTGCTGTGAGTCCAGAGAGTGCTCTTGCACCACAGGGGATGCAGTGCAGTGAGTCCAGAGAGTGCACTGGCAGCACTGGGGATGCAGTGCAGTGAGTCCAGAGAGTGCACTGGCAGCACTGGAGATGCAGTGCTGTGAGTCCAGGGAGTGCAATGGCACCACTGCGGATGCACTGCAGTGAGTCCAGAGAGTGCACTGGCTCCACAGGGGATGCACTGCAGTGAGTCCAGAGAGTGCACTGGCACCACTGGGGATGCACTGCAGTGAGTCCACAGAGTGCACTGGCACCACTGGGGATGCAGTGCAGTGAGTCCAGAGAGTGCGCTGGAACCACTGGGGATGCAGTGCAGTGAGTCCAGAGAGTGCACTGGCACCACTGGGGATGCAGTGCAGTGAGTCCAGAGAGTGCACTGGCACCAGTGGGGATGCACTGCAGTGAGTCCAGAGAGTGCACTGGCACCACTGGGGATGCAGTGCAGTGAGTCCAGAGAGTGCACTGGCACCACTGGGGAAGCAGTGCAGTGAGTCCAGAGAGTGCAGTGGCACCACTGGGGATGCAGTGCAGTGAGTCCAGAGAGTGCACTGGCAGCACTGGGGATGCAGTGCAGTGAGTCCAGAGAGTGCACTGGCACCACTGGGGATGCAGTTCAGTGAGTCCAGAGAGTGCACTGGCACCACTGGGGATGCAGTGCAGTGAGTCCAGAGAGTGCACTGGCACCACTGAGAATGCACTTCAGTGAGTCCAGAGAGTGCACTGGCACCACTGGGGATGCACTTCAGTGAGTCCAGAGAGTGCACTGGCACCACTGGGGATGCAGTGCTGTGACTCCAGAGAGTGCACTGGCACCACTGGGGATGCGGTGCCGGGAGTCCAGAGAGTGCTTTGGCACCAGTGGGGATGCACTGCAGTTACTCCAGAGACTGCACTGGCACCACTGGGGATGCAGTGCAGTGAGTCCAGAGAGTGCACTGGCACCACTGGGGATGCACTGCAGTGAGTCCAGAGAGTGCACTGGCACAACTCGGGATGCAGTGCAGTGAGTCCAGAGTGCATTAGCTCCACTGGGGATGCATTGACACGAGTCCAGAGAGTGCACTGGCACCACTGGGGATGCACTGCAGTCACTCCAGAGAGTGCACTGGCACCACTGGGGATGCGGTGCAGTGAGTCCAGAGAGTGCACTGGCACCATTGGGGATGCAGTGCAGTGAGTCCAGAGAGTGCACTGGAACCACTGGGGATGCGGTGGCGGGAGTCCAGAGAGAGCACTGGCAGCACAGGGGATGCAGTGCAGTGAGTCCAGAGAGTGCACTGGCACCACTAGGGATGCACTGCAGTGAGTCCAGAGAGTGCACTGGCACAACTCGGGATGCAGTGCAGTGAGTCCAGAGTGCATTAGCTCCACTGGGGATGCATTGACGCGAGTCCAGAGAGTGCACTGGCACCACTGGGGATGCACTGCAGTCACTCCAGAGAGTGCACTGGCACCACTGGGGATGCACTGCAGTCACTCCAGAGAGTGCACTGGCACCACTGGGGATGCGGTGCAGTGAGTCCAGAGAGTGCACTGGCACCACTGGGGATGTACTGCAGTCACTCCAGAGAGTGCACTGGCACCACTGGGGATGCAGTACAGTGAGTCCAGAGAGTGCACTGGCACCACTGGGGATGCAGTACAGTTAGTCCAGAGAGTGCACTGGCACCACTGGGGATGCAGCGCAGTGACTCTAGAGAGTGCACTGGCACCACTCAGGTTGCAGTGCGGTGAGTCCAGAGAGTGCACTGGCACCACTGGGGATGCAGTACAGTGAGTCCAGAGAGTGCACTGGCACCACTGGGGATGCACTGCAGTGAGTCCAGAGAGTGCACTGGCACCACTGGGGATGCACTGCAGTGAGCCCAGAGTGCACTAGCACCACTGGGGATGCACTGCAGTGAGTCCAGAGAGTGCACTGGCACCAGTTGGGATGCACTTCAGAGAGTCCAGAGAGTGCACTGGCACCACTGGGGATGCAGTGACGCGAGTCGATAGAGTGCACTGGCACCACTGGGGATGCAGTGACGCGAGTCCAGAGAGTGCACTGGCACCACTGGGGATGCACTGCAGTCACTCCAGAGAGCGCACTGGCACCACTGGGGATGCGCTGCAGTGAGTCCAGAGAGTGCACTGGCACAGCTGGGGATGCAGCGCAGTGACTCTAGAGAGTGCACTGGCACCACTGCGGATGCGGTGCAGTGAGTCCAGAGAGTGCACTGGCACCACAGGTGATGCAGTGCAGTGAGTCCAGAGAGTGCACTGGCAGCACTGGGGATGCAGTGCAGTGAGTCCAGAGAGTGCACTGGCACCACAGATGATGCAGTGCAGTGAGTCCAGAGAGTGCACTGGCACCACTGGGGATGCACTGCAGTGAGTCCAGAGAGTGCACTGGCACCACTGGGGATGCACTGCAGTGAGTCCAGAGAGTGCACTGGCACCACTGAGAATGCACTTCAATGAGTCCAGAGAGTGCACTGGCACCACTGGGGATGCACTGCAGTGAGTCCAGAGAGTGCAGTGGCACCACTGGGGATGCAGTGCAGTGAGTCCAGAGAGTGCACTGGCACCACTGGGGATGCAGTGCAGTGAATCCAGTGAGTGCACTGGCACCACTGGGGATGCAGTGCAGTGAGTCCAGAGAGTGCACTGGCACTACTGGGGATGCAGTGCAGTGAGTCCAGAGAGTGCACTGGCACCACTGGGGATGCACTGCAGTGAGTCCAGAGAGTGCACTGTCACTACTGGGGATGCAGTGCAGTGAGTCCAGAGAGTGCACAGGCACCACTGGGGATGCAGTACAGTGAGTCCACACAGTGCACTAGCACCACTGGGGATGCAGTGCAGTGAGTCCAGAGAGTGCACTGGCACCACTGGGGATGCAGTGCAGTGAGTCCAGAGAGTGCACTGGCACCACTGGTGATGCACTGCAGTGAGTCCAGAGAGTGCTCTTGCACCACAGGGGATGCAGTGCAGTGACTCAAGAGAGTGCACTGGCAGCACTGGGGATGCAGTGCAGTGAGTCCAGAGAGTGCACTGGCACCACTGGAGATGCAGTGCTGTGAGTCCAGAGAGTGCAATGGCACCACTGCGGATGCACTGCAGTGAGTCCAGAGAGTGCACTGGCTCCACAGGGGATGCACTGCAGTGAGTCCAGAGAGTGCACTGGCACCACTGGGGATGTACTGCAGTGAGTCCAGAGAGTGTACTGGCACCACTGGGGATGCAGTGCAGTGAGTCCACAGAGTGCACGAGCACCACTGGGGATGCAGTGCAGTGAGTCCAGAGAGTGCACTGGCACCACTGGGGATGCAGTGCAGTGAGTCCAGAGAGTGCACTGGCACCACTGGGGATGCAGTGCAGTGAGTCCAGAGAGTGCACTGGCACCAGTGGGGATGCACTGCAGTGAGTCCAGAGAGTGCACTGGCACCACTGGGGATGCAATGCAGTGAGTCCAGAGAGTGCACTGGCACCACTGGGGATGCACTGCAGTCACTCCAGAGAGTGCAGTGGCACCACTGGGGATGCAGTGCAGTGAGTCCAGAGAGTGCACTGGCAGCACTGGGGATGCAGTGCAGTGAGTCCAGAGAGTGCACTGGCACCACTGGGGATGCAGTTCAGTGAGTCCAGAGAGTGCACTGGCACCACTGGGGATGCAGTGCAGTGAGTCCAGAGAGTGCACTGGCACCACTGAGAATGCACTTCAGTGAGTCCAGAGAGTGCACTGGCACCACTGGGGATGCACTTCAGTGAGTCCAGAGAGTGCACTGGCACCACTGGGGATGCAGTGCTGTGACTCCAGAGAGTGCACTGGCACCACTGGGGATGCACTGCAGTGAGTCCAGAGAGTGCACTGTCACCACTGGGGATGCAGTACAGTGAGTCCACAGAGTGCACTGGCACCACTGGGGATGCAGTGCAGTGAGTCCAGAGAGTGCACTGGCACCACTGGGGATGCACTGCAGTGAATCCAGTGAGTGCACTGGCACCACTGGGGATACAGTGCAGTGAGTCCAGAGAGTGCACTGGCACCACTGGGGATGCAGTGCAGTGAGTTCAGAGAGTGCACTGGCACCACTGGGGATGCAATGCAGTGAGTCCAGGGAGTGCACTAGCACCACAGATGATGCAGTACAGTGAGTCCAGTGAGTGCACTTGCACCACTGGGGATGCAGTGCAGTGAGTCCAGAGAGTGCACTGGCACCACTGGGGATGCACTGCAGTGAGTCCAGAGAGTCCACTGGCACCATTGAGGGATGCAGTGCAGTGAGTCCAGAGAGTGCACTGGCACCACTGGTGATGCACTGCAGTGAGTCCAGAGATTGCACTGGCACCACTGTGGATGCAGTGCAGTGAGTCCAGAGACTTCACTGGCACCACTGGGAATGCAGAGAAGTGAGTGCAGAGAGTGCACTGGCACCACTGGGGATGCAGTGCAGTGAGTCCAGAGAGTGCACTGGCACAACTCGGGATGCAGTGCAGTGAGTCCAGAGAGTGCACTGGCACCATCTGTGATGCAGTGCAGTGAGTCCAGAGAGTGCACTGGCACCAATGGGGCTGCAGTGCAGTGAGTCCAAAGAGTGCACTGGCACCACTGGGGATGCACTGCAGTGAGTCCAGAGAGTACACTGGCACCACTGGGGATGCACTGCAGTGAGTCCAGAGAGTGCACTGGCACCACTGGGGATGCACTACAGTGAGTCCAGAGATTGCACTGGCACCACTGGGGATGCAGTGCAGTGAGTCCAGAGAGTGCACTGGCACCACTGGGGATGCAGTGCATTGAGTCCAGAGAGTGCACTGGCACAACTGGGGATGCACTTCAGTGAGTCCAGAGAGTGCACTGGCACCAGTGGGGATGCAGTGCAGTGAGTCCAGAGAGTGCACTGGCACCACTGGGGATGCACTGCAGTGAGTCCAGAGAGTACACTGGCACCACTGGGGATGCAGTGCAGTGAGTCCAGAGAGTGCACTGGCACCACTGGTGATGCACTGCTGTGAGTCCAGAGAGTGCTCTTGCACCACAGGGGATGCAGTGCAGTGACTCAAGAGAGTGCACTGGCAGCACTGGGGATGCAGTGCAGTGAGTCCAGAGAGTGCACTGGCACCACTGGAGATGCAGTGCTGTGAGTCCAGAGAGTGCAATGGCACCACTGCGGATGCACTGCAGTGAGTCCAGAGAGTGCACTGGCTCCACAGGGGATGCACTGCAGTGAGTCCAGAGAGTGCACTGGCACCACTGGGGATGCAGTGCAGTGAGTCCAGAGAGTGCACTGGCACCACTGGGGATGCAGTGCATTGAGTCCAGAGAGTGCACTGGCACAACTGGGGATGCACTTCAGTGAGTCCAGAGAGTGCACTGGCACCAGTGGGGATGCAGTGCAGTGAGTCCAGAGAGTGCACTGGCACCACTGGGGATGCACTGCAGTGAGTCCAGAGAGTACACTGGCACCACTGGGGATGCAGTGCAGTGAGTCCAGAGAGTGCACTGGCACCACTGGTGATGCACTGCTGTGAGTCCAGAGAGTGCTCTTGCACCACAGGGGATGCAGTGCAGTGACTCAAGAGAGTGCACTGGCAGCACTGGGGATGCAGTGCAGTGAGTCCAGAGACTTCACTGGCACCACTGGGAATGCAGAGAAGTGAGTGCAGAGAGTGCACTGGCACCACTGGGGATGCAGTGCAGTGAGTCCAGAGAGTGCACTGGCACAACTCGGGATGCAGTGCAGTGAGTCCAGAGAGTGCACTGGCACCATCTGTGATGCAGTGCAGTGAGTCCAGAGAGTGCACTGGCACCACTGGGGCTGCAGTGCAGTGAGTCCAAAGAGTGCACTGGCACCACTGGGGATGCACTGCAGTGAGTCCAGAGAGTACACTGGCACCACTGGGGATGCACTGCAGTGAGTCCAGAGAGTGCACTGGCACCACTGGGGATGCACTACAGTGAGTCCAGAGATTGCACTGGCACCACTGGGGATGCAGTGCAGTGAGTCCAGAGAGTGCACTGGCACCACTGGGGATGCAGTGCATTGAGTCCAGAGAGTGCACTGGCACAACTGGGGATGCACTTCAGTGAGTCCAGAGAGTGCACTGGCACCAGTGGGGATGCAGTGCAGTGAGTCCAGAGAGTGCACTGGCACCACTGGGGATGCACTGCAGTGAGTCCAGAGAGTACACTGGCACCACTGGGGATGCAGTGCAGTGAGTCCAGAGAGTGCACTGGCACCACTGGTGATGCACTGCTGTGAGTCCAGAGAGTGCTCTTGCACCACAGGGGATGCAGTGCAGTGACTCAAGAGAGTGCACTGGCAGCACTGGGGATGCAGTGCAGTGAGTCCAGAGAGTGCACTGGCACCACTGGAGATGCAGTGCTGTGAGTCCAGAGAGTGCAATGGCACCACTGCGGATGCACTGCAGTGAGTCCAGAGAGTGCACTGGCTCCACAGGGGATGCACTACAGTGAGTCCAGAGAGTGCACTGGCACCACTGGGGATGCACTGCAGTGAGTCCAGAGAGTGCACGAGCACCACTGGGGATGCAGTGCAGTGAGTCCAGAGAGTGCGCTGGAACCACTGGGGATGCAGTGCAGTGAGTCCAGAGAGTGCACTGGCACCACTGGGGATGCAGTGCAGTGAGTCCAGAGAGTGCACTGGCACCAGTGGGGATGCACTGCAGTGAGTCCAGAGAGTGCACTGGCACCACTGGGGATGCAGTGCAGTGAGTCCAGAGAGTGCACTGGCACCACTGGGGAAGCAGTGCAGTGAGTCCAGAGAGTGCAGTGGCACCACTGGGGATGCAGTGCAGTGAGTCCAGAGAGTGCACTGGCAGCACTGGGGATGCAGTGCAGTGAGTCCAGAGAGTGCACTGGCACCACTGGGGATGCAGTTCAGTGAGTCCAGAGAGTGCACTGGCACCACTGGGGATGCAGTGCAGTGAGTCCAGAGAGTGCACTGGCACCACTGAGAATGCACTTCAGTGAGTCCAGAGAGTGCACTGGCACCACTGGGGATGCACTTCAGTGAGTCCAGAGAGTGCACTGGCACCACTGGGGATGCAGTGCTGTGACTCCAGAGAGTGCACTGGCACCACTGGGGATGCGGTGCCGGGAGTCCAGAGAGTGCTTTGGCACCAGTGGGGATGCATTGCAGTTACTCCAGAGACTGCACTGGCACCACTGGGGATGCAGTGCAGTGAGTCCAGAGAGTGCACTGGCACCACTGGGGATGCACTGCAGTGAGTCCAGAGAGTGCACTGGCACAACTCGGGATGCAGTGCAGTGAGTCCAGAGTGCATTAGCTCCACTGGGGATGCATTGACACGAGTGCAGAGAGTGCACTGGCACCACTGGGGATGCACTGCAGTCACTCCAGAGAGTGCACTGGCACCACTGGGGATGCGGTGCAGTGAGTCCAGAGAGTGCACTGGCACCATTGGGGATGCAGTGCAGTGAGTCCAGAGAGTGCACTGGAACCACTGGGGATGCGGTGGCGGGAGTCCAGAGAGAGCACTGGCAGCACAGGGGATGCAGTGCAGTGAGTCCAGAGAGTGCACTGGCACCACTAGGGATGCACTGCAGTGAGTCCAGAGAGTGCACTGGCACAACTCGGGATGCAGTGCAGTGAGTCCAGAGTGCATTAGCTCCACTGGGGATGCATTGACGCGAGTCCAGAGAGTGCACTGGCACCACTGGGGATGCACTGCAGTCACTCCAGAGAGTGCACTGGCACCACTGGGGATGCACTGCAGTCACTCCAGAGAGTGCACTGGCACCACTGGGGATGCGGTGCAGTGAGTCCAGAGAGTGCACTGGCACCACTGGGGATGTACTGCAGTCACTCCAGAGAGTGCACTGGCACCACTGGGGATGCAGTACAGTGAGTCCAGAGAGTGCACTGGCACCACTGGGGATGCAGTACAGTGAGTCCAGAGAGTGCACTGGCGCCACTGGGGATGCAGCGCAGTGACTCTAGAGAGTGCACTGGCACCACTCAGGTTGCAGTGCGGTGAGTCCAGAGAGTGCACTGGCACCACTGGGGATGCAGTACAGTGAGTCCAGAGAGTGCACTGGCACCACTGGGGATGCACTGCAGTGAGTCCAGAGAGTGCACTGGCACCACTGGGGATGCACTGCAGTGAGCCCAGAGTGCACTAGCACCACTGGGGATGCACTGCAGTGAGTCCAGAGAGTGCACTGGCACCAGTTGGGATGCACTTCAGTGAGTCCAGAGAGTGCACTGGCACCACTGGGGATGCAGTGACGCGAGTCGAGAGAGTGCACTGGCACCACTGGGGATGCAGTGACGCGAGTCCAGAGAGTGCACTGGCACCACTGGGGATGCACTGCAGTCACTCCAGAGAGCGCACTGGCACCACTGGGGATGCGCTGCAGTGAGTCCAGAGAGTGCACTGGCACAACTGGGGATGCAGCGCAGTGACTCTAGAGAGTGCACTGGCACCACTGCGGATGCGGTGCAGTGAGTCCAGAGAGTGCACTGGCACCACAGGTGATGCAGTGCAGTGAGTCCAGAGAGTGCACTGGCAGCACTGGGGATGCAGTGCAGTGAGTCCAGAGAGTGCACTGGCACCACAGATGATGCAGTGCAGTGAGTCCAGAGAGTGCACTGGCACCACTGGGGATGCGCTGCAGTGAGTCCAGAGAGTGCACTGGCACCACTGGGGATGCACTGCAGTGAGTCCAGAGAGTGCACTGGCACCACTGAGAATGCACTTCAATGAGTCCAGAGAGTGCACTGGCACCACTGGGGATGCACTGCAGTGAGTCCAGAGAGTGCTTTGGCACCAGTGGGGATGCCGTGCAGTGAGTCCAGAGAGTGCACTGGCACCACTGGGGATGCAGTGCAGTGAATCCAGTGAGTGCACTGGCACCACTGGGGATGCAGTGCAGTGAGTCCAGAGAGTGCACTGGCACTACTGGGGATGCACTGCAGTGAGTCCAGAGAGTGCACTGGCACCACTGGGGATGCACTGCAGTGAGTCCAGAGAGTGCACTGTCACTACTGGGGATGCAGTGCAGTGAGTCCAGAGAGTGCACAGGCACCACTGGGGATGCAGTACAGTGAGTCCACACAGTGCACTAGCACCACTGGGGATGCACTGCAGTGAGTCCAGAGAGTGCACTGGCACCACTGGGGATGCAGTGCAGTGAGTCCAGAGAGTGCACTGGCACCACTGGGGATGCAGTGCAGTGAGTCCACAGAGTGCCCGAGCACCACTGGGGATGCAGTGCAGTGAGTCCAGAGAGTGCGCTGGAACCACTGGGGATGCAGTGCAGTGAGTCCAGAGAGTGCACTGGCACCACTGGGGATGCAGTGCAGTGAGTCCAGAGAGTGCACTGGCACCAGTGGGGATGCACTGCAGTGAGTCCAGAGAGTGCACTGGCACCACTGGGGATGCAATGCAGTGAGTCCAGAGAGTGCACTGGCACCACTGGGGAAGCAGTGCAGTGAGTCCAGAGAGTGCAGTGGCACCACTGGGGATGCAGTGCAGTGAGTCCAGAGAGTGCACTGGCAGCACTGGGGATGCAGTGCAGTGAGTCCAGAGAGTGCACTGGCACCACTGGGGATGCAGTTCAGTGAGTCCAGAGAGTGCACTGGCACCACTGGGGATGCAGTGCAGTGAGTCCAGAGAGTGCACTGGCACCACTGAGAATGCACTTCAGTGAGTCCAGAGAGTGCACTGGCACCACTGGGGATGCACTTCAGTGAGTCCAGAGAGTGCACTGGCACCACTGGGGATGCAGTGCTGTGACTCCAGAGAGTGCACTGGCACCACTGGGGATGCGGTGCCTGGAGTCCAGAGAGTGCTTTGGCACCAGTGGGGATGCACTGCAGTTACTCCAGAGACTGCACTGGCACCACTGGGGATGCACTGCAGTGAGTCCAGAGAGTGCACTGACACCACTGGGGATGCACTGCAGTGAGTCCAGAGAGTGCACTGTCACCACTGGGGATGCAGTACAGTGAGTCCACAGAGTGCACTGGCACCACTGGGGATGCAGTGCAGTGAGTCCAGAGAGTGCACTGGCACCACTGGGGATGCACTGCAGTGAATCCAGTGAGTGCACTAGCACCACAGATGATGCAGTACAGTGAGTCCAGTGAGTGCACTTGCACCACTGGGGATGCAGTGCAGTGAGTCCAGAGAGTGCACTGGCACCACTGGGGATGCACTGCAGTGAGTCCAGAGAGTCCACTGGCACCATTGAGGGATGCAGTGCAGTGAGTCCAGAGAGTGCACTGGCACCACTGGTGATGCACTGCAGTGAGTCCAGAGATTGCACTGGCACCACTGTGGATGCAGTGCAGTGAGTCCAGAGACTTCACTGGCACCACTGGGAATGCAGAGAAGTGAGTGCAGAGAGTGCACTGGCACCACTGGGGATGCAGTGCAGTGAGTCCAGAGAGTGCACTGGCACAACTCGGGATGCAGTGCAGTGAGTCCAGAGAGTGCACTGGCACCATCTGTGACGCAGTGCAGTGAGTCCAGAGAGTGCACTGGCACCAATGGGGCTGCAGTGCAGTGAGTCCAAAGAGTGCACTGGCACCACTGGGGATGCACTGCAGTGAGTCCAGAGAGTGCACTGGCACCACTGGGGATGCACTACAGTGAGTCCAGAGATTGCACTGGCACCACTGGGGATGCAGTGCAGTGAGTCCAGAGAGTGCACTGGCACCACTGGGGATGCAGTGCATTGAGTCCAGAGAGTGCACTGGCACAACTGGGGATGCACTTCAGTGAGTCCAGAGAGTGCACTGGCACCAGTGGGGATGCAGTGCAGTGAGTCCAGAGAGTGCACTGGCACCACTGGGGATGCACTGCAGTGAGTCCAGAGAGTACACTGGCACCACTGGGGATGCAGTGCAGTGAGTCCAGAGAGTGCACTGGCACCACTGGGGATGCACTGCAGTGAGTCCAGAGAGTGCACTGGCACCACTGGGGATGTGTCCAGTGAGTCCAGTGAGTGCACTGGCACCACTGGGGATGCAGTGCAGTGAGTCCAGAGAGTACACTGGCACCAGTGGGGATGCAGTGCAGTGAGTCCAGAGAGTGCACTGGCACCACTGGGGATGCAGTGCAGTCAGTCCAGTGAGTGCACTGGCACCACTGGGGGTGCAGTACAGTGAGTCCAGAGATTGCACTGGCACCACTGAGGATGCACTGCAATGAGTCCAGACAGTGCACTGGCACCACTGGGGATGCCCTGCAGTGAGTCCAGAGAGTGAACTGGCACCACGTGGGATGCAGTGCAGTGAGTCCAGAGAGTGCACTGGCACCACTGGGGATGCAGTGCAGTGAGTTCAGAGAGTGCACTGGCACCACTGGGGATGCAATGCAGTGAGTCCAGAGAGTGCACTAGCACCACAGATGATGCAGTACAGTGAGTCCAGTGAGTGCACTTGCACCACTGGGGATGCAGTGCAGTGAGTCCAGAGAGTGCACTGGCACCACTGGGGATGCACTGCAGTGAGTCCAGAGAGTCCACTGGCACCATTGAGGGATGCAGTGCAGTGAGTCCAGAGAGTGCACTGGCACCACTGGTGATGCACTGCAGTGAGTCCAGAGATTGCACTGGCACCACTGTGGATGCAGTGCAGTGAGTCCAGAGACTTCACTGGCACCACTGGGAATGCAGAGAAGTGAGTGCAGAGAGTGCACTGGCACCACTGGGGATGCAGTGCAGTGAGTCCAGAGAGTGCACTGGCACAACTCGGGATGCAGTGCAGTGAGTCCAGAGAGTGCACTGGCACCATCTGTGATGCAGTGCAGTGAGTCCAGAGAGTGCACTGGCACCAATGGGGCTGCAGTGCAGTGAGTCCAAAGAGTGCACTGGCACCACTGGGGATGCACTGCAGTGAGTCCAGAGAGTACACTGGCACCACTGGGGATGCACTGCAGTGAGTCCAGAGAGTGCACTGGCACCACTGGGGATGCACTACAGTGAGTCCAGAGATTGCACTGGCACCACTGGGGATGCAGTGCAGTGAGTCCAGAGAGTGCACTGGCACCACTGGGGATGCAATGCAGTGAGTCCAGAGAGTGCACTGGCACCACTGGGGAAGCAGTGCAGTGAGTCCAGAGAGTGCAGTGGCACCACTGGGGATGCAGTGCAGTGAGTCCAGAGAGTGCACTGGCAGCACTGGGGATGCAGTGCAGTGAGTCCAGAGAGTGCACTGGCACCACTGGGGATGCAGTTCAGTGAGTCCAGAGAGTGCACTGGCACCACTGGGGATGCAGTGCAGTGAGTCCAGAGAGTGCACTGGCACCACTGAGAATGCACTTCAGTGAGTCCAGAGAGTGCACTGGCACCACTGGGGATGCACTTCAGTGAGTCCAGAGAGTGGACTGGCACCACTGGGGATGCAGTGCTGTGACTCCAGAGAGTGCACTGGCACCACTGGGGATGCGGTGCCTGGAGTCCAGAGAGTGCTTTGGCACCAGTGGGGATGCACTGCAGTTACTCCAGAGACTGCACTGGCACCACTGGGGATGCACTGCAGTGAGTCCAGAGAGTGCACTGACACCACTGGGGATGCACTGCAGTGAGTCCAGAGAGTGCACTGTCACCACTGGGGATGCAGTACAGTGAGTCCACAGAGTGCACTGGCACCACTGGGGATGCAGTGCAGTGAGTCCAGAGAGTGCACTGGCACCACTGGGGATGCACTGCAGTGAATCCAGTGAGTGCACTAGCACCACAGATGATGCAGTACAGTGAGTCCAGTGAGTGCACTTGCACCACTGGGGATGCAGTGCAGTGAGTCCAGAGAGTGCACTGGCACCACTGGGGATGCACTGCAGTGAGTCCAGACAGTCCACTGGCACCATTGAGGGATGCAGTGCAGTGAGTCCAGAGAGTGCACTGGCACCACTGGTGATGCACTGCAGTGAGTCCAGAGATTGCACTGGCACCACTGTGGATGCAGTGCAGTGAGTCCAGAGACTTCACTGGCACCACTGGGAATGCAGAGAAGTGAGTGCAGAGAGTGCACTGGCACCACTGGGGATGCAGTGCAGTGAGTCCAGAGAGTGCACTGGCACAACTCGGGATGCAGTGCAGTGAGTCCAGAGAGTGCACTGGCACCATCTGTGACGCAGTGCAGTGAGTCCAGAGAGTGCACTGGCACCAATGGGGCTGCAGTGCAGTGAGTCCAAAGAGTGCACTGGCACCACTGGGGATGCACTGCAGTGAGTCCAGAGAGTGCACTGGCACAACTGGGGATGCACTTCAGTGAGTCCAGAGAGTGCACTGGCACCAGTGGGGATGCAGTGCAGTGAGTCCAGAGAGTGCACTGGCACCACTGGGGATGCACTGCAGTGAGTCCAGAGAGTACACTGGCACCACTGGGGATGCAGTGCAGTGAGTCCAGAGAGTGCACTGGCACCACTGGGGATGCACTGCAGTGAGTCCAGAGAGTGCACTGGCACCACTGGGGATGTGTCCAGTGAGTCCAGTGAGTGCACTGGCACCACTGGGGATGCACTGCAGTGAGTCCAGAGAGTGCACTGGCACCACTGGGGATGTGTCCAGTGAGTCCAGTGAGTGCACTGGCACCACTGGGGATGCAGTGCAGTGAGTCCAGAGAGTGCACTGGCACCACTGGGGATGCAGTGCAGTGAGTTCAGAGAGTGCACTGGCACCACTGGGGATGCAATGCAGTGAGTCCAGAGAGTGCACTAGCACCACAGATGATGCAGTACAGTGAGTCCAGTGAGTGCACTTGCACCACTGGGGATGCAGTGCAGTGAGTCCAGAGAGTGCACTGGCACCACTGGGGATGCACTGCAGTGAGTCCAGAGAGTCCACTGGCACCATTGAGGGATGCAGTGCAGTGAGTCCAGAGAGTGCACTGGCACCACTGGTGATGCACTGCAGTGAGTCCAGAGATTGCACTGGCACCACTGTGGATGCAGTGCAGTGAGTCCAGAGACTTCACTGGCACCACTGGGAATGCAGAGAAGTGAGTGCAGAGAGTGCACTGGCACCACTGGGGATGCAGTGCAGTGAGTCCAGAGAGTGCACTGGCACAACTCGGGATGCAGTGCAGTGAGTCCAGAGAGTGCACTGGCACCATCTGTGATGCAGTGCAGTGAGTCCAGAGAGTGCACTGGCACCAATGGGGCTGCAGTGCAGTGAGTCCAAAGAGTGCACTGGCACCACTGGGGATGCACTGCAGTGAGTCCAGAGAGTACACTGGCACCACTGGGGATGCACTGCAGTGAGTCCAGAGAGTGCACTGGCACCACTGGGGATGCACTACAGTGAGTCCAGAGATTGCACTGGCACCACTGGGGATGCAGTGCAGTGAGTCCAGAGAGTGCACTGGCACCACTGGGGATGCAATGCAGTGAGTCCAGAGAGTGCACTGGCACCACTGGGGAAGCAGTGCAGTGAGTCCAGAGAGTGCAGTGGCACCACTGGGGATGCAGTGCAGTGAGTCCAGAGAGTGCACTGGCAGCACTGGGGATGCAGTGCAGTGAGTCCAGAGAGTGCACTGGCACCACTGGGGATGCAGTTCAGTGAGTCCAGAGAGTGCACTGGCACCACTGGGGATGCAGTGCAGTGAGTCCAGAGAGTGCACTGGCACCACTGAGAATGCACTTCAGTGAGTCCAGAGAGTGCACTGGCACCACTGGGGATGCACTTCAGTGAGTCCAGAGAGTGCACTGGCACCACTGGGGATGCAGTGCTGTGACTCCAGAGAGTGCACTGGCACCACTGGGGATGCGGTGCCTGGAGTCCAGAGAGTGCTTTGGCACCAGTGGGGATGCACTGCAGTTACTCCAGAGACTGCACTGGCACCACTGGGGATGCACTGCAGTGAGTCCAGAGAGTGCACTGACACCACTGGGGATGCACTGCAGTGAGTCCAGAGAGTGCACTGTCACCACTGGGGATGCAGTACAGTGAGTCCACAGAGTGCACTGGCACCACTGGGGATGCAGTGCAGTGAGTCCAGAGAGTGCACTGGCACCACTGGGGATGCACTGCAGTGAGTCCAGAGAGTCCACTGGCACCATTGAGGGATGCAGTGCAGTGAGTCCAGAGAGTGCACTGGCACCACTGGTGATGCACTGCAGTGAGTCCAGAGATTGCACTGGCACCACTGTGGATGCAGTGCAGTGAGTCCAGAGACTTCACTGGCACCACTGGGAATGCAGAGAAGTGAGTGGAGAGAGTGCACTGGCACCACTGGGGATGCAGTGCAGTGAGTCCAGAGAGTGCACTGGCACAACTCGGGATGCAGTGCAGTGAGTCCAGAGAGTGCACTGGCACCATCTGTGACGCAGTGCAGTGAGTCCAGAGAGTGCACTGGCACCAATGGGGCTGCAGTGCAGTGAGTCCAAAGAGTGCACTGGCACCACTGGGGATGCACTGCAGTGAGTCCAGAGAGTGCACTGGCACCACTGGGGATGCACTACAGTGAGTCCAGAGATTGCACTGGCACCACTGGGGATGCAGTGCAGTGAGTCCAGAGAGTGCACTGGCACCACTGGGGATGCAGTGCATTGAGTCCAGAGAGTGCACTGGCACAACTGGGGATGCACTTCAGTGAGTCCAGAGAGTGCACTGGCACCAGTGGGGATGCAGTGCAGTGAGTCCAGAGAGTGCACTGGCACCACTGGGGATGCACTGCAGTGAGTCCAGAGAGTACACTGGCACCACTGGGGATGCAGTGCAGTGAGTCCAGAGAGTGCACTGGCACCACTGGGGATGCACTGCAGTGAGTCCAGAGAGTGCACTGGCACCACTGGGGATGTGTCCAGTGAGTCCAGTGAGTGCACTGGCACCACTGGGGATGCACTGCAGTGAGTCCAGAGAGTGCACTGGCACCACTGGGGATGTGTCCAGTGAGTCCAGTGAGTGCACTGGCACCACTGGGGATGCAGTGCAGTGAGTCCAGAGAGTGCACTGGCACCATCTGTGATGCAGTGCAGTGAGTCCAGAGAGTGCACTGGCACCAATGGGGCTGCAGTGCAGTGAGTCCAAAGAGTGCACTGGCACCACTGGGGATGCACTGCAGTGAGTCCAGAGAGTACACTGGCACCACTGGGGATGCACTGCAGTGAGTCCAGAGAGTGCACTGGCACCACTGGGGATGCACTGCAGTGAGTCCAGAGAGTCCACTGGCACCATTGAGGGATGCAGTGCAGTGAGTCCAGAGAGTGCACTGGCACCACTGGTGATGCACTGCAGTGAGTCCAGAGATTGCACTGGCACCACTGTGGATGCAGTGCAGTGAGTCCAGAGACTTCACTGGCACCACTGGGAATGCAGAGAAGTGAGTGCAGAGAGTGCACTGGCACCACTGGGGATGCAGTGCAGTGAGTCCAGAGAGTGCACTGGCACAACTCGGGATGCAGTGCAGTGAGTCCAGAGAGTGCACTGGCACCATCTGTGATGCAGTGCAGTGAGTCCAGAGAGTGCACTGGCACCAATGGGGCTGCAGTGCAGTGAGTCCAAAGAGTGTACTGGCACCACTGGGGATGCACTGCAGTGAGTCCAGAGAGTACACTGGCACCACTGGGGATGCACTGCAGTGAGTCCAGAGAGTGCACTGGCACCACTGGGGATGCACTACAGTGAGTCCAGAGATTGCACTGGCACCACTGGGGATGCAGTGCAGTGAGTCCAGAGAGTGCACTGGCACCACTGGGGATGCAGTGCATTGAGTCCAGAGAGTGCACTGGCACAACTGGGGATGCACTTCAGTGAGTCCAGAGAGTGCACTGGCACCAGTGGGGATGCAGTGCAGTGAGTCCAGAGAGTGCACTGGCACCACTGGGGATGCACTGCAGTGAGTCCAGAGAGTGCACTGGCACCACTGGGGATGTGTCCAGTGAGTCCAGTGAGTGCACTGGCACCACTGGGGATGCAGTGCAGTGAGTCCAGAGAGTACACTGGCACCAGTGGGGATGCAGTGCAGTGAGTCCAGAGAGTGCACTGGCACCACTGGGGATGCAGTGCGGTCAGTCCAGTGAGTGCACTGGCACCACTGGGGGTGCAGTACAGTGAGTCCAGAGATTGCACTGGCACCACTGAGGATGCACTGCAATGAGTCCAGACAGTGCACTGGCACCACTGGGGATGCCCTGCAGTGAGTCCAGAGAGTGCACTGGCACCACGTGGGATGCAGTGCAGTGAGTCCAGAGAGTGCACTGGCACCACTGGGGATGCACTGCAGTGAGTCCAGAGAGTGCACTGGCACCACTGGGGCTTCAGTGCAGTGAGTCAAGAGAGTGCACTGGCACCACTGGGGATGCAGTGCAGTGAGTCCAGAGAGTGCACTGGCACCACTGGGGATGCACTGCAGTGAGTCCAGAGAGTGCACTGTCACCACTGGGGATGCAGTACAGTGAGTCCACAGAGTGCACTGGCACCAGTGGGTATGCAGTACAGTGAGTCCAGAGAGTGCACTGGCACCACTGGGCATGCGGTGCTGGGAGTCCAGAGAGTGCTTTGGCACCAGTGGGGATGCACTGCAGTGAGTCCAGAGACTGCACTGGCACCACTGGGGATGCAGTGCAGTGAGTCCAGAGAGTGCACTGGCACCACTGGGGATGCAGTGCACTGAGTCCAGAGATTTGCACTGGCACCACTGGGGATGCAGTGCTGTGACTCCAGAGAGCGCACTGGCACCACTGGGGATGCAGTGCAGTGAGTCCAGAGAGTGCACTGGCACCACTGGGGATGCACTGCAGTGAGCCCAGAGAGTGCACTGGCACCAGTGGGGATGCACTGCAGTGAGTCCAGTGAGTGCACTGGCACCACTGAGAATGCACTTCAATGAGTCCAGAGAGTGCACTGGCACCACTGGGGATGCACTGCAGTGAGTCCAGAGAGTGCAGTGGCACCACTGGGGATGCACTGCAGTGAGTCCAGAGAGTGCTTTGGCACCAGTGGGGATGCACTGCAGTTACTCCAGAGACTGCACTGGCACCACTGGGGATGCACTGCAGTGAGTCCAGAGAGTGCACTGGCACCAGTGGGGATGCACTGCAGTGAGTCAAGAGAGTGCACTGGCACCACTGGGGATGCACTGCAGTGAGTCCAGAGAGTGCACTGTCACCACTGGGGATGCAGTACAGTGAGTCCACAGAGTGCACTGGCACCACTGGGGATGCAGTGCAGTGAGTCCAGAGAGTGCACTGGCACCACTGGGGATGCAGTGCAGTGAATCCAGTGAGTGCACTGGCACCACTGGGGATGCAGTGCAGTGAGTCCAGAGAGTGCACTGGCACTACTGGGGATGCAGTGCAGTAAGTCCAGAGAGTGCACTGGCACCACTGGGGATGCACTGCAGTGAGTCCAGAGAGTGCACTGTCACTACTGGGGATGCAGTGCAGTGAGTCCAGAAAGTGCACTGGCACCACTGGGGATGCAGTGCAGTGAGTCCTGAGAGTGCACTGGCACCACTGGGGATGCACTGCAGTGAGTCCAGAGATTGCGCTGGCACCACTGGGGATGCAGTACAGTGAGTCCACACAGTGCACTAGCACCACTGGGTATGCAGTGCAGTGAGTCCAGAGAGTGCACTGGCACCACTGGTGATGCAGTGCAGTGATTCCAGAGAGTGCACTGGCACCACTGGTGATGCACTGCTGTGAGTCCAGAGAGCGCTCTGGCACCACTGTGGATGCAGTGCAGTGAGTCCAGAGACTTCACTGGCACCTCTGGGAATGCAGAGAAGTGAGTGCAGAGAGTGTACTGGCACCACTGGGGATGCAGTGCAGTGAGTCCAGAGAGTGCACTGGCACCACTGGGGATGCAGTTCAGTGAGTCCAGAGAGTGCACTGGCACCACTGGGGATGCAGTGCAGTGAGTCCAGAGAGTGCACTGGCACCACTGAGAATGCACTTCAGTGAGTCCAGAGAGTGCACTGGCACCACTGGTGATGTACTTCAGTGAGTCCAGAGAGTGCACTGGCACCACTGGGGATGCAGTGCTGTGACTCCAGAGAGTGCACTGGCACCACTGGGGATGCAGTGAAGTGAGTCCAGAGAGTGCACTGGCACCATTGGTTATGCGGTGCCGGGAGTCCAGAGAGTGCTTTGGCACCAGTGGGGATGCACTGCAGTTACTCCAGAGACTGCACTGGCACCACTGGGGATGCAGTGCAGTGAGTCCAGAGAGTGCACTGGCACCACTGGGGATGCACTGCAGTGAGTCCAGAGAGTGCACTGGCACCACTGGGGACGCACTGCAGTGAGTCCAGAGAGTCCACTGGCACCACTGGGGATGCAGTGCAGTGAGTCCAGAGAGTGCACTGGCACCACTGGTGATGCAGTGCAGTGAGTCCAGAGAGTGCACTGGCACCACTGGGGACGCACTGCAGTGAGTCCAGAGAGTCCACTGGCACCACTGGGGATGCAGTGCAGTGAGTCCAGAGAGTGCACTGGCACCACTGGGGATGCAGTGCAGTGAGTCCAGAGATTGCACTGGCACCACTGGTAATGCAGAGAAGTGAGTGCAGAGAGTGCACTGGCACCACTGGGGATGCAGTGCAGTGAGTCCAGAGAGTGCACTGGCACCACTGGGGATGCAGTTCAGTGAGTCCAGAGAGTGCACTGGCACCACTGGGGATGCAGTGCAGTGAGTCCAGAGAGTGCACTGGCACCAGTGGGGATGCACTTCAGTGAGTCCAGAGAGTGTACTGGCACCACTGGGGATGCACTTCAGTGAGTCCAGAGAGTGCACTGTCACCACTGGGGATGCAGTGCAGTGAGTCCACAGAGTGCAGTGGCACCACTGGGGATGCAGTGCAGTGAGTCCAGAGAGTGCACTGGCACCACTGGAGATGCACTGCAGTGAATCCAGTGAGTGCACTGGCACCACTGGGGATACAGTGCAGTGAGTCCAGAGAGTGCACTGGCACCACTGGGGATGCAGTGCAGTGAGTCCACAGAGTGCACTGGCACCACTGGGGATGCATTGCAGTGAGTCCAGAGAGTGCACTAGCACCACAGATGATGCAGTACAGTGAGTCCAGTGAGTGCACTTGCACCACTGGGGATGCAGTGCAGTGAGTCCAGAGAGTGCACTGGCACCACTGGGGATGCACTGCAGTGAGTCCAGAGAGTCCACTGGCACCACTGGGGATGCAGTGCAGTGAGTCCAGAGAGTGCACTGGCACCACTGGTGATGCACTGCAGTGAGTCCAGAGATTGCACTGGCACCACTGTGGATGCAGTGCAGTGAGTCCAGAGAGTGCACTGGCACCACTGGGGATGCAGAGAAGTGAGTGCAGAGAGTGCACTGGCACCACTGGGGATGCAGTGCAGTGAGTCCAGAGAGTGCACTGGCACCACTGGGGATGCACTGCAGTGAGTCCAGAGATTGCACTGGCACCACTGTGGATGCAGTGCAGTGAGTCCAGAGACTTCACTGGCACCACTGGGAATGCAGAGAAGTGAGTGCAGAGAGTGCACTGGCACCACTGGGGATGCAGTGCAGTGAGTCCAGAGAGTGCACTGGCACCACTGGGGATGCAGTGCAGTGAGTCCAGAGAGTGCACTGGCACCATCTGTGATGCAGTGCAGTGAGTCCAGAGAGTGCACTGGCACCAATGGGGCTGCAGTGAAGTGAGTCCAAAGAGTGCACTGGCACCACTGGGGATGCACTGCAGTGAGTCCAGAGAGTACACTGGCACCACTGGGGATGCACTGCAGTGAGTCCAGAGAGTGCACTGGCACCACTGGGGATGCACTACAGTGAGTCCAGAGATTGCACTGGCACCACTGGGGATGCAGTGCAGTGAGTCCAGAGAGTGCACTGGCACCACTGGGGATGCAGTGCATTGAGTCCAGAGAGTTCAATGGCACAACTGGGGATGCACTTCAGTGAATCCAGAGAGTGCACTGGCACCAGTGGGGATGCAGTGCAGTGAGTCCAGAGAGTGCACTGGCACCACTGGGGATGCACTGCAGTGAGTTCAGAGAGTACACTGGCACCAGTGGTGATGCAGTGCAGTGAGTCCAGAGAGTGCACTGGCACCACTGGGGATGCACTGCAGTGAGTCCAGAGAGTGCACTGGCACCACTGGGGATGTGTCCAGTGAGTCCAGTGAGTGCACTGGCACCACTGGGGATGCAGTGCAGTGAGTCCAGAGAGTACACTGGCACCAGTGGGGATGCAGTGCAGTGAGTCCAGAGAGTGCACTGGCACCACTGGGGATGCAGTGCAGTCAGTCCTGTGAGTGCACTGGCACCACTGGGGGTGCAGTACAGTGAGTCCAGAGAGTGCACTGGCACCACTGGGGATGCACTCCAGTGAGTCCAGACAGTGCACTGGCACCACTGGGGATGCACTGCAGTGAGTCCAGAGATTGCACTGGCACCACTGGGGATGCAGTACAGTGAGTCCACACAGTGCACTAGCACCACTGGGTATGCAGTGCAGTGAGTCCAGAGAGTGCACTGGCACCACTGGTGATGCAGTGCAGTGATTCCAGAGAGTGCACTGGCACCACTGGTGATGCACTGCTGTGAGTCCAGAGAGCGCTCTGGCACCACTGTGGATGCAGTGCAGTGAGTCCAGAGACTTCACTGGCACCACTGGGAATGCAGAGAAGTGAGTCCAGAGAGTGTACTGGCACCACTGGGGATGCAGTGCAGTGAGTCCAGAGAGTGCACTGGCACCACTGGGGATGCAGTTCAGTGAGTCCAGAGAGTGCACTGGCACCACTGGGGATGCAGTGCAGTGAGTCCAGAGAGTGCACTGGCACCACTGAGAATGCACTTCAGTGAGTCCAGAGAGTGCACTGGCACCACTGGGGATGCACTTCAGTGAGTCCAGAGAGTGCACTGGCACCACTGGGGATGCAGTGCTGGGACTCCAGAGAGTGCACTGGCACCACTGGGGATGCAGTGAAGTGAGTCCAGAGAGTGCACTGGCACCACTGGGGATGCGGTGCCGGGAGTCCAGAGAGTGCTTTGGCACCAGTGGGGATGCACTGCAGTTACTCCAGAGACTGCACTGGCACCACTGGGGATGCAGTGCAGTGAGTCCAGAGAGTGCACTGGCACCACTGGGGATGCACTGCAGTGAGTCCAGAGAGTGCACTGGCACCACTGGGGACGCACTGCAGTGAGTCCAGAGAGTCCACTGGCACCACTGGGGATGCAGTGCAGTGAGTCCAGAGAGTGCACTGGCACCACTGGTGATGCAGTGCAGTGAGTCCAGAGAGTGCACTGGCACCACTGGGGACGCACTGCAGTGAGTCCAGAGAGTCCACTGGCACCACTGGGGATGCAGTGCAGTGAGTCCAGAGAGTGCACTGGCACCACTGGGGATGCAGTGCAGTGAGTCCAGAGATTGCACTGGCACCACTGGGAATGCAGAGAAGTGAGTGCAGAGAGTGCTTTGGCACCAGTGGGGATGCACTGCACTTACTCCAGAGACTGCACTGGCACCACTGGGGATGCACTGCAGTGAGTCCAGAGAGTGCACTGGCACCACTGGGGATGCACTGCAGTGAGTCGAGAGAGTGCACTGGCACCACTGGGGATGCACTGCAGTTAGTCCACAGAGTGCACTGTCACCACTGGGTATGCAGTACAGTGAGTCCACAGAGTGCACTGGCACCACTGGGGATGCAGTGCAGTGAGTCCAGAGAGTGCACTGGCACCACTGGGGATGCAGTGCAGTGAATCCAGTGAGTGCACTGGCACCACTGGGGATGCAGTGCAGTGAGTCCAGAGAGTGCACTGGCACTACTGGGGATGCAGTGCAGTAAGTCCAGAGAGTGCACTGGCACCACTGGGGATGCACTGCAGTGAGTCCAGAGAGTGCACTGTCACTACTGGGGATGCAGTGCAGTGAGTCCAGAAAGTGCACTGGCACCACTGGGGATGCAGTGCAGTGAGTCCTGAGAGTGCACTGGCACCACTGGGGATGCAGTTCAGTGAGTCCAGAGAGTGCACAGGCACCACTGGGGATGCAGTGCAGTGAGTCCAGAGAGTGCACTGGCACCACTGGGGGTGCAGTACAGTGAGTCCAGAGAGTGCACTGGCACCACTGGGGATGCGGTGCCGGGAGTCCAGAGAGTGCTTTGGCACCAGTGGGGATGCACTGCAGTTACTCCAGAGACTGCACTGGCACCACTGGGGATGCAGTGCAGTGAGTCCAGAGAGTGCACTGGCACCACTGGGGATGCACTGCAGTGAGTCCAGAGAGTGCACTGGAACCACTGGGGATGCACTGCAGTGAGTCCAGAGAGTGCACTGTCACCACTGGGGATGCAGTGCAGTGAGTCCACAGAGTGCACTGGCACCACTGGGGATGCAGTGCAGTGAGTCCAGAGAGTACACTGGCACCACTGTGGATGCACTGCAGTGAATCCAGTGAGTGCACTGGCACCACTGGGGATACAGTGCAGTGAGTCCAGAGAGTGCACTGGCACCACTGGGGATGCAGTGCAGTGAGTCCAGAGAGTGCACTGGCACCACTGGGGATGCATTGCAGTGAGTCCAGAGAGTGCACTAGCACCACAGATGATGCAGTACAGTGAGTCCAGTGAGTGCACTTGCACCACTGGGGATGCAGTGCAGTGAGTCCAGAGAGTGCACTGGCACCACTGGGGATGCACTGCAGTGAGTCCAGAGAGTGCACTGGCACCACTGGGGATGCAGTGCAGTGAGTCCAGAGAGTGCACTGGCACCACTGGTGATGCACTGCAGTGAGTCCAGAGATTGCACTGGCACCACTGAGAATGCACTTCAGTGAGTCCAGAGACTTCACTGGCACCACTGGGAATGCAGAGAAGTGAGTGCAGAGAGTGCACTGGCACCACTGGGGATGCAGTGCAGTGAGTCCAGAGAGTGCACTGGCACCACTGGGGATGCAGTGCAGTGAGTCCAGAGAGTGCACTGGCACCATCTGTGATGCAGTGCAGTGAGTCCAGAGAGTGCACTGGCACCAATGGGGCTGCAGTGCAGTGAGTCCAAAGAGTGCACTGGCACCACTGGGGATGCACTGCAGTGAGTCCAGAGAGTACACTGGCACCACTGGGGATGCACTGCAGTGAGTCCAGAGAGTGCACTGGCACCACTGGGGATGCACTACAGTGAGTCCAGAGATTGCACTGGCACCACTGGGGATGCAGTGCAGTGAGTCCAGAGAGTGCACTGGCACCACTGGGGATGCAGTGCATTGAGTCCAGAGAGTGCACTGGGACTACTGGGGTGCACTTCAGTGAGTCCAGAGAGTGCACTGGCACCACTGGGGATGCAGTGCAGTGAGTCCAGAGAGTGCACTGGCACCATCTGTGATGCAGTGCAGTGAGTCCAGAGAGTGCACTGGCACCAATGGGGCTGCAGTGCAGTGAGTCCAAAGAGTGCACTGGCACCACTGGGGATGCACTGCAGTGAGTCCAGAGAGTACACTGGCACCACTGGGGATGCACTGCAGTGAGTCCAGAGAGTGCACTGGCACCACTGGGGATGCAGTGCAGTGAGTCCAGAGATTGCACTGGCACCACTGGGGATGTGTCCAGTGAGTCCAGTGAGTGCACTGGCACCACTGGGGATGCAGTGCAGTGAGTCCAGAGAGTACACTGGCACCAGTGGGGATGCAGTGCAGTGAGTCCAGAGAGTGCACTGGCACCACTGGGGATGCAGTGCAGTCAGTCCAGTGAGTGCACTGGCACCACTGGGGGTGCAGTACAGTGAGTCCAGAGAGTGCACTGGCACCACTGGGGATGCAGTGCAGTGAGTCCAGACAGTGCACTGGCACCACTGGGGATGCCCTGCAGTGAGTCCAGAGAGTGCACTGGCACCACGTGGGATGCAGTGCAGTGAGTCCAGAGAGTGCACTGGCACCACTGGGGATGCACTGCAGTGAGTCCAGAGAGTGCACTGGCACCACTGGGGATTCAGTGCAGTGAGTCAAGAGAGTGCACTGGCACCACTGGGGATGCACTGCAGTGAGTCCAGAGAGTGCACTGGCACCACTGGGGATGCACTGCAGTGAGTCCAGAGAGTGCACTGTCACCACTGGGGATGCAGTACAGTGAGTCCACAGAGTGCACTGGCACCAGTGGGTATGCAGTACAGTGAGTCCAGAGAGTGCACTGGCACCACTGGGCATGCAGTGCAGTGAGTCCAGAGAGTGCACTGGCACCACTGGGGATGCAGTGCAGTGAGTCCAGAGATTTGCACTGGCACCACTGGGGATGCAGTGCTGTGACTTCAGAGAGCGCACTGGCACCACTGGGGATGCAGTGCAGTGAGTCCAGAGAGTGCACTGGCACCACTGGGGATGCACTGCAGTGAGCCCAGAGAGTGCACTGGCACCAGTGGGGATGCACTGCAGTGAGTCCAGTGAGTGCACTGGCACCACTGGGGAAGCAGTGCAGTGAGTCCAGAGAGTGCACTGGCACCACAGATGATGCAGTGAAGTGAGTCCAGAGAGTGCACTGGCACCACTGGGGATGCGCTGCAGTGAGTCCAGAGAGTGCACTGGCACCACTGGGGATGCACTGCAGTGAGTCCAGAGAGTGCAGTGGCACCACTGGGGATGCAGTGCAGTGAGTCCAGAGAGTGCACTGGCACCACTGGGGATGCAGTGCAGTGAATCCAGTGAGTGCACTGGCACCACTGGGGATGCAGTGCAGTGAGTCCAGAGAGTGCACTGGCACTACTGGGGATGCAGTGCAGTGAGTCCAGAGAGTGCACTGGCACCAGTGGGGATGCACTGCTGTGAGTCCAGAGAGTGCACTGTCACTACTGGGGATGCAGTGCAGTGAGTCCAGAGAGTGCACAGGCACCACTGGGGATGCAGTACAGTGAGTCCACACAGTGCACTAGCACCACTGGGGATGCAGTGCAGTGAGTCCAGAGAGTGCACTGGCACCACTGGGGATGCACTGCTGTGAGTCCAGAGAGTGCTCTTGCACCACAGGTGATGCAGTGCAGTGACTCAAGAGAGTGCACTGGCACCACTGGAGATGCAGTGCTGTGAGTCCAGAGAGTGCAATGGCACCACTGCGGATGCACTGCAGTGAGTCCAGAGAGTGCACTGGCTCCACAGGGGATGCACTGCAGTGAGTCCAGAGAGTGCACTGGCACCACTGGGGATGCACTGCAGTGAGTCCAGAGAGTGTACTGGCACCACTGGGGATGCAGTGCAGTGAGTCCACAGAGTGCACGAGCACCACTGGGGATGCAGTGCAGTGAGTCCAGAGAGTGCGCTGGAACCACTGGGGATGCAGTGCAGTGAGTCCAGAGAGTGCACTGGCACCACTGGGGATGCAGTGCAGTGAGTCCAGAGAGTGCACTGGCACCAGTGGGGATGCACTGCAGTGAGTCCAGAGAGTGCACTGGCACCACTGGGGATGCAGTGCAGTGAGTCCAGAGAGTGCACTGGCACCACTGGGGAAGCAGTGCAGTGAGTACAGAGAGTGCAGTGGCACCACTGGGGATGCAGTGCAGTGAGTCCAGAGAGTGCACTGGCAGCACTGGGGATGCAGTGCAGTGAGTCCAGAGAGTGCACTGGCACCACTGGGTATGCAGTTCAGTGAGTCCAGAGAGTGCACTGGCACCACTGGGGATGCAGTGCAGTGAGTCCAGAGAGTGCACTGGCACCACTGAGAATGCACTTCAGTGAGTCCAGAGAGTGCACTGGCACCACTGGGGATGCACTTCAGTGAGTCCAGAGAGTGCACTGGCACCACTGGGGATGCAGTGCTGTGACTCCAGAGAGTGCACTGGCACCACTGGGGATGCGGTGCCGGGAGTCCAGAGAGTTCTTTGGCACCAGTGGGGATGCACTGCAGTTACTCCAGAGACTGCACTGGCACCACTGGGGATGCAGTGCAGTGAGTCCAGAGAGTGCACTGGCACCACTGGGGATGCACTGCAGTGAGTCCAGAGAGTGCACTGGCACAACTCGGGATGCAGTGCAGTGAGTCCAGAGTGCATTAGCTCCACTGGGGATGCATTGACGCGAGTCCAGAGAGTGCACTGGCACCACTGGGGATGCACTGCAGTCACTCCAGAGATTGCACTGGCACCACTGGGGATGCGGTGCAGTGAGTCCAGAGAGTGCACTGGCACCATTGGGGATGCAGTGCAGTGAGTCCAGAGAGTGCACTGGAACCACTGGGGATGCGGTGGCGGGAGTCCAGAGAGAGCACTGGCAGCACAGGGGATGCAGTGCAGTGAGTCCAGAGAGTGCACTGGCACCACTAGGGATGCACTGCAGTGAGTCCAGAGAGTGCACTGGCACAACTCGGGATGCAGTGCAGTGAGTCCAGAGTGCATTAGCTCCACTGGGGATGCATTGACGCGAGTCCAGAGAGTGCACTGGCACCACTGGGGATGCACTGCAGTCACTCCAGAGAGTGCACTGGCACCACTGGGGATGCACTGCAGTCACTCCAGAGAGTGCACTGGCACCACTGGGGATGCGGTGCAGTGAGTCCAGAGAGTGCACTGGCACCACTGGGGATGTACTGCAGTCACTCCAGAGAGTGCACTGGCAGCACAGGGGATGCAGTGCAGTGAGTCCAGAGAGTGCACTGGCACCACTGGGGATGCAGTACAGTGAGTCCAGAGAGTGCACTGGCACCACTGGGGATGCACTGCAGTGAGCCCAGAGTACACTAGCACCACTGGGGATGCACTGCAGTGAGTACAGAGAGTGCACTGGCACCAGTTGGGATGCACTTCAGTGAGTCCAGAGAGTGCACTGGCACCACTGGGGATGCAGTGACGCGAGTCGAGAGAGTGCACTGGCACCACTGGGGATGCAGTGACGCGAGTCCAGAGAGTGCACTGGCACCACTGGGGATGCGCTGCAGTGAGTCCAGAGAGTGCACTGGCACAACTGGGGATGCAGCGCAGTGACTCTAGAGAGTGCACTGGCACCACTGCGGATGCGGTGCAGTGAGTCCAGAGAGTGCACTGGCACCACAGATGATGCAGTGCAGTGAGTCCAGAGAGTGCACTGGCACCACTGGGGATGCGCTGCAGTGAGTCCAGAGAGTGCACTGGCACCACTGGGGATGCACTGCAGTGAGTCCAGAGAGTGCACTGGCACCACTGAGAATGCACTTCAATGAGTCCAGAGAGTGCACTGGCACCACTGGGGATGCAGTGCAGTGAGTCCAGAGAGTGCAGTGGCACCACTGGGGATGCAGTGCAGTGAGTCCAGAGAGTGCACTGGCACCACTGGGGATGCAGTGCAGTGAATCCAGTGAGTGCACTGGCACCACTGGGGATGCAGTGCAGTGAGTCCAGAGAGTGCACTGGCACTACTGGGGATGCAGTGCAGTGAGTCCAGAGAGTGCACTGGCACCACTGGGGATGCAGTGCAGTGAGTCCAGAGAGTGCACTGTCACTACTGGGGATGCAGTGCAGTGAGTCCAGAGAGTGCACAGGCACCACTGGGGATGCAGTACAGTGAGTCCACACAGTGCACTAGCACCACTGGGGATGCAGTGCAGTGAGTCCAGAGAGTGCACTGGCACCACTGGGGATGCAGTGCAGTGAGTCCAGAGAGTGCACTGGCACCACTGGTGATGCACTGCTGTGAGTCCAGAGAGTGCTCTTGCACCACAGGGGATGCAGTGCAGTGACTCAAGAGAGTGCACTGGCAGCACTGGGGATGCAGTGCAGTGAGTCCAGAGAGTGCACTGGCACCACTGGAGATGCAGTGCTGTGAGTCCAGAGAGTGCAATGGCACCACTGCGGATGCACTGCAGTGAGTCCAGAGAGTGCACTGGCTCCACAGGGGATGCACTGCAGTGAGTCCAGAGAGTGCACTGGCACCACTGGGGATGTACTGCAGTGAGTCCAGAGAGTGTACTGGCACCACTGGGGATGCAGTGCAGTGAGTCCACAGAGTGCACGAGCACCACTGGGGATGCAGTGCAGTGAGTCCAGAGAGTGCGCTGGAACCACTGGGGATGCAGTGCAGTGAGTCCAGAGAGTGCACTGGCACCACTGGGGATGCAGTGCAGTGAGTCCAGAGAGTGCACTGGCACCAGTGGGGATGCACTTCAGTGAGTCCAGAGAGTGCACTGGCACCACTGGGGATGCAGTGCAGTGAGTCCTGAGAGTGCACTGGCACCACTGGGGAAGCAGTGCAGTGAGTCCAGAGAGTGCAGTGGCACCACTGGGGATGCAGTGCAGTGAGTCCAGAGAGTGCACTGGCAGCACTGGGGATGCAGTGCAGTGAGTCCAGAGAGTGCACTGGCACCACTGGGGATGCAGTTCAGTGAGTCCAGAGAGTGCACTGGCACCACTGGGGATGCAGTGCAGTGAGTCCAGAGAGTGCACTGGCACCACTGAGAATGCACTTCAGTGAGTCCAGAGAGTGCACTGGCACCACTGGGGATGCACTTCAGTGAGTCCAGAGAGTGCACTGGCACCACTGGGGATGCAGTGCTGTGACTCCAGAGAGTGCACTGGCACCACTGGGGATGCGGTGCCGGGAGTCCAGAGAGTGCTTTGGCACCAGTGGGGATGCACTGCAGTTACTCCAGAGACTGCACTGGCACCACTGGGGATGCAGTGCAGTGAGTCCAGAGAGTGCACTGGCACCACTGGGGATGCACTGCAGTGAGTCCAGAGAGTGCACTGGCACCACTGGGGATGCACTGCAGTGAGTCGAGAGAGTACACAGGCACCACTGGGGATGCACTGCAGTGAGTCCACAGAGTGCACTGGCACCACTGGGGATGCAGTGCAGTGAGTCCAGAGAGTGCACTGGCACCACTAGGGATGCACTGCAGTGAATCCAGTGAGTGCACTGGCACCACTGGGGATACAGTGCAGTGAGTCCAGAGAGTGCACTGGCACCACTGGGGATGCAGTGCAGTGAGTTCAGAGAGTGCACTGGCACCACTGGGGATGCAATGCAGTGAGTCCAGAGAGTGCACTAGCACCACAGATGATGCAGTACAGTGAGTCCAGTGAGTGCACTTGCACCACTGGGGATGCAGTGCAGTGAGTCCAGAGAGTGCACTGGCACCACTGGGGATGCACTGCAGTGAGTCCAGAGAGTCCACTGGCACCATTGAGGGATGCAGTGCAGTGAGTCCAGAGAGTGCACTGGCACCACTGGTGATGCACTGCAGTGAGTCCAGAGATTGCACTGGCACCACTGTGGATGCAGTGCAGTGAGTCCAGAGACTTCACTGGCACCACTGGGAATGCAGAGAAGTGAGTGCAGAGAGTGCACTGGCACCACTGGGGATGCAGTGCAGTGAGTCCAGAGAGTGCACTGGCACAACTCGGGATGCAGTGCAGTGAGTCCAGAGAGTGCACTGGCACCAATGGGGCTGCAGTGCAGTGAGTCCAAAGAGTGCACTGGCACCACTGGGGATGCACTGCAGTGAGTCCAGAGAGTACACTGGCACCACTGGGGATGCACTGCAGTGAGTCCAGAGAGTGCACTGGCACCACTGGGGATGCACTACAGTGAGTCCAGAGATTGCACTGGCACCACTGGGGATGCAGTGCAGTGAGTCCAGAGAGTGCACTGGCACCACTGGGGATGCAGTGCATTGAGTCCAGAGAGTGCACTGGCACAACTGGGGATGCACTTCAGTGAGTCCAGAGAGTGCACTGGCACCAGTGGGGATGCAGTGCAGTGAGTCCAGAGAGTGCACTGGCACCACTGGGGATGCACTGCAGTGAGTCCAGAGAGTACACTGGCACCACTGGGGATGCAGTGCAGTGAGTCCAGAGAGTGCACTGGCACCACTGGGGATGCACTGCAGTGAGTCCAGAGAGTGCACTGGCACCACTGGGGATGTGTCCAGTGAGTCCAGTGAGTGCACTGGCACCACTGGGGATGCAGTGCAGTGAGTCCAGAGAGTACACTGGCACCAGTGGGGATGCAGTGCAGTGAGTCCAGAGAGTGCACTGGCACCACTGGGGATGCAGTGCAGTCAGTCCAGTGAGTGCACTGGCACCACTGGGGGTGCAGTACAGTGAGTCCAGAGATTGCACTGGCACCACTGAGGATGCACTGCAATGAGTCCAGACAGTGCACTGGCACCACTGGGGATGCCCTGCAGTGAGTCCAGAGAGTGCACTGGCACCACGTGGGATGCAGTGCAGTGAGTCCAGAGAGTGCACTGGCACCACTGGGGATGCAGTGCAGTGAGTCCAGAGAGTGCACTGGCACCACTGGGGCTTCAGTGCAGTGAGTCAAGAGAGTGCACTGGCACCACTGGGGATGCAGTGCAGTGAGTCCAGAGAGTGCACTGGCACCACTGGGGATGCAGTGACGCGAGTCCAGAGAGTGCACTGTCACCACTGGGGATGCAGTACAGTGAGTCCACAGAGTGCACTGGCACCAGTGGGTATGCAGTACAGTGAGTCCAGAGAGTGCACTGGCACCACTGGGCATGCGGTGCTGGGAGTCCAGAGAGTGCTTTGGCACCAGTGGGGATGCACTGCAGTGAGTCCAGAGACTGCACTGGCACCACTGGGGATGCAGTGCAGTGAGTCCAGAGAGTGCACTGGCACCACTGGGGATGCAGTGCACTGAGTCCAGAGATTTGCACTGGCACCACTGGGGATGCAGTGCTGTGACTCCAGAGAGCGCACTGGCACCACTGGGGATGCAGTGCAGTGAGTCCAGAGAGTGCACTGGCACCACTGGGGATGCACTGCAGTGAGCCCAGAGAGTGCACTGGCACCAGTGGGGATGCACTGCAGTGAGTCCAGTGAGTGCACTGGCACCACTGAGAATGCACTTCAATGAGTCCAGAGAGTGCACTGGCACCACTGGGGATGCACTGCAGTGAGTCCAGAGAGTGCAGTGGCACCACTGGGGATGCACTGCAGTGAGTCCAGAGAGTGCTTTGGCACCAGTGGGGATGCACTGCAGTTACTCCAGAGACTGCACTGGCACCACTGGGGATGCACTGCAGTGAGTCCAGAGAGTGCACTGGCACCAGTGGGGATGCACTGCAGTGAGTCAAGAGAGTGCACTGGCACCACTGGGGATGCACTGCAGTGAGTCCAGAGAGTGCACTGTCACCACTGGGGATGCAGTACAGTGAGTCCACAGAGTGCACTGGCACCACTGGGGATGCAGTGCAGTGAGTCCAGAGAGTGCACTGGCACCACTGGGGATGCAGTGCAGTGAATCCAGTGAGTGCACTGGCACCACTGGGGATGCAGTGCAGTGAGTCCAGAGAGTGCACTGGCACTACTGGGGATGCAGTGCAGTAAGTCCAGAGAGTGCACTGGCACCACTGGGGATGCACTGCAGTGAGTCCAGAGAGTGCACTGTCACTACTGGGGATGCAGTGCAGTGAGTCCAGAAAGTGCACTGGCACCACTGGGGATGCAGTGCAGTGAGTCCTGAGAGTGCACTGGCACCACTGGGGATGCACTGCAGTGAGTCCAGAGATTGCACTGGCACCACTGGGGATGCAGTACAGTGAGTCCACACAGTGCACTAGCACCACTGGGTATGCAGTGCAGTGAGTCCAGAGAGTGCACTGGCACCACTGGTGATGCAGTGCAGTGATTCCAGAGAGTGCACTGGCACCACTGGTGATGCACTGCTGTGAGTCCAGAGAGCGCTCTGGCACCACTGTGGATGCAGTGCAGTGAGTCCAGAGACTTCACTGGCACCTCTGGGAATGCAGAGAAGTGAGTGCAGAGAGTGTACTGGCACCACTGGGGATGCAGTGCAGTGAGTCCAGAGAGTGCACTGGCACCACTGGGGATGCAGTTCAGTGAGTCCAGAGAGTGCACTGGCACCACTGGGGATGCAGTGCAGTGAGTCCAGAGAGTGCACTGGCACCACTGAGAATGCACTTCAGTGAGTCCAGAGAGTGCACTGGCACCACTGGGGATGTACTTCAGTGAGTCCAGAGAGTGCACTGGCACCACTGGGGATGCAGTGCTGTGACTCCAGAGAGTGCACTGGCACCACTGGGGATGCAGTGAAGTGAGTCAAGAGAGTGCACTGGCACCACTGGGGATGCGGTGCCGGGAGTCCAGAGAGTGCTTTGGCACCAGTGGGGATGCACTGCAGTTACTCCAGAGACTGCACTGGCACCACTGGGGATGCAGTGCAGTGAGTCCAGAGAGTGCACTGGCACCACTGGGGATGCACTGCAGTGAGTCCAGAGAGTGCACTGGCACCACTGGGGACGCACTGCAGTGAGTCCAGAGAGTCCACTGGCACCACTGGGGATGCAGTGCAGTGAGTCCAGAGAGTGCACTGGCACCACTGGTGATGCAGTGCAGTGACTCCAGAGAGTGCACTGGCACCACTGGGGACGCACTGCAGTGAGTCCAGAGAGTCCACTGGCACCACTGGGGATGCAGTGCAGTGAGTCCAGAGAGTGCACTGGCACCACTGGTGATGCAGTGCAGTGAGTCCAGAGATTGCACTGGCACCACTGGGAATGCAGAGAAGTGAGTGCAGAGAGTGCACTGGCACCACTGGGGATGCAGTGCAGTGAGTCCAGAGAGTGCACTGGCACCACTGGGGATGCAGTTCAGTGAGTCCAGAGAGTGCACTGGCACCACTGGGGATGCAGTGCAGTGAGTCCAGAGAGTGCACTGGCACCAGTGGGGATGCACTTCAGTGAGTCCAGAGAGTGCACTGGCACCACTGGGGATGCACTTCAGTGAGTCCAGAGAGTGCACTGTCACCACTGGGGATGCAGTGCAGTGAGTCCACAGACTGCACTGGCACCACTGGGGATGCAGTGCAGTGAGTCCAGAGAGTGCACTGGCACCACTGGAGATGCACTGCAGTGAATCCAGTGAGTGCACTGGCACCACTGGGGATACAGTGCAGTGAGTCCAGAGAGTGCACTGGCACCGCTGGGGATGCAGTGCAGTGAGTCCACAGAGTGCACTGGCACCACTGGGGATGCATTGCAGTGAGTCCAGAGAGTGCACTAGCACCACAGCTGATGCAGTACAGTGAGTCCAGTGAGTGCACTTGCACCACTGGGGATGCAGTGCAGTGAGTCCAGAGAGTGCACTGGCACCACTGGGGATGCACTGCAGTGAGTCCAGAGAGTCCACTGGCACCACTGGGGATGCAGTGCAGTGAGTCCAGAGAGTGCACTGGCACCACTGGTGATGCACTGCAGTGAGTCCAGAGATTGCACTGGCACCACTGTGGATGCAGTGCAGTGAGTCCAGAGAGTGCACTGGCACCACTGGGGATGCAGAGAAGTGAGTGCAGAGAGTGCACTGGCACCACTGGGGATGCAGTGCAGTGAGTCCAGAGAGTGCACTGGCACCACTGGGGATGCACTGCAGTGAGTCCAGAGATTGCACTGGCACCACTGTGGATGCAGTGCAGTGAGTCCAGAGACTTCACTGGCACCACTGGGAATGCAGAGAAGTGAGTGCAGAGAGTGCACTGGCACCACTGGGGATGCAGTGCAGTGAGTCCAGAGAGTGCACTGGCACCACTGGGGATGCAGTGCAGTGAGTCCAGAGAGTGCACTGGCACCATCTGTGATGCAGTGCAGTGAGTCCAGAGAGTGCACTGGCACCAATGGGGCTGCAGTGAAGTGAGTCCAAAGAGTGCACTGGCACCACTGGGGATGCACTGCAGTGAGTCCAGAGAGTACACTGGCACCACTGGGGATGCACTGCAGTGAGTCCAGAGAGTGCACTGGCACCACTGGGGATGCACTACAGTGAGTCCAGAGATTGCACTGGCACCACTGGGGATGCAGTGCAGTGAGTCCAGAGAGTGCACTGGCACCACTGGGGATGCAGTGCATTGAGTCCAGAGAGTTCACTGGCACAACTGGGGATGCACTTCAGTGAATCCAGAGAGTGCACTGGCACCAGTGGGGATGCAGTGCAGTGAGTCCAGAGAGTGCACTGGCACCACTGGGGATGCACTGCAGTGAGTTCAGAGAGTACACTGGCACCAGTGGTGATGCAGTGCAGTGAGTCCAGAGAGTGCACTGGCACCACTGGGGATGCACTGCAGTGAGTCCAGAGAGTGCACTGGCACCACTGGGGATGTGTCCAGTGAGTCCAGTGAGTGCACTGGCACCACTGGGGATGCAGTGCAGTGAGTCCAGAGAGTACACTGGCACCAGTGGGGATGCAGTGCAGTGAGTCCAGAGAGTGCACTGGCACCACTGGGGATGCAGTGCAGTCAGTCCTGTGAGTGCACTGGCACCACTGGGGGTGCAGTACAGTGAGTCCAGAGAGTGCACTGGCACCACTGGGGATGCACTCCAGTGAGTCCAGACAGTGCACTGGCACCACTGGGGATGCACTGCAGTGAGTCCAGAGATTGCACTGGCACCACTGGGGATGCAGTACAGTGAGTCCACACAGTGCACTAGCACCACTGGGTATGGAGTGCAGTGAGTCCAGAGAGTGCACTGGACCACTGGTGATGCAGTGCAGTGATTCCAGAGAGTGCACTGGCACCACTGGTGATGCACTGCTGTGAGTCCAGAGAGCGCTCTGGCACCACTGTGGATGCAGTGCAGTGAGTCCAGAGACTTCACTGACACCACTGGGAATGCAGAGAAGTGAGTGCAGAGAGTGTACTGGCACCACTGGGGATGCAGTGCAGTGAGTCCAGAGAGTGCACTGGCACCACTGGGGATGCAGTTCAGTGAGTCCAGAGAGTGCACTGGCACCACTGGGGATGCAGTGCAGTGAGTCCAGAGAGTGCACTGGCACCACTGAGAATGCACTTCAGTGAGTCCAGAGAGTGCACTGGCACCACTGGGGATGCACTTCAGTGAGTCCAGAGAGTGCACTGGCACCACTGGGGATGCAGTGCTGGGACTCCAGAGAGTGCACTGGCACCACTGGGGATGCAGTGAAGTGAGTCCAGAGAGTGCACTGGCACCACTGGGGATGCGGTGCCGGGAGTCCAGAGAGTGCTTTGGCACCAGTGGGGATGCACTGCAGTTACTCCAGAGACTGCACTGGCACCACTGGGGATGCAGTGCAGTGAGTCCAGAGAGTGCACTGGCACCACTGGGGATGCACTGCAGTGAGTCCAGAGAGTGCACTGGCACCACTGGGGACGCACTGCAGTGAGTCCAGAGAGTGCACTGGCACCACTGGGGATGCAGTGCAGTGAGTCCAGAGAGTGCACTGGCACCACTGGTGATGCAGTGCAGTGAGTCCAGAGAGTGCACTGGCACCACTGGGGACGCACTGCAGTGAGTCCAGAGAGTCCACTGGCACCACTGGGGATGCAGTGCAGTGAGTCCAGAGAGTGCACTGGCACCACTGGGGATGCAGTGCAGTGAGTCCAGAGATTGCACTGGCACCACTGGGAATGCAGAGAAGTGAGTGCAGAGAGTGCTTTGGCACCAGTGGGGATGCACTGCACTTACTCCAGAGACTGCACTGGCACCACTGGGGATGCACTGCAGTGAGTCCAGAGAGTGCACTGGCACCACTGGGGATGCACTGCAGTGAGTCGAGAGAGTGCACTGGCACCACTGGGGATGCACTGCAGTGAGTCCACAGAGTGCACTGTCACCACTGGGTATGCAGTACAGTGAGTCCACAGAGTGCACTGGCACCACTGGGGATGCAGTGCAGTGAGTCCAGAGAGTGCACTGGCACCACTGGGGATGCAGTGCAGTGAATCCAGTGAGTGCACTGGCACCACTGGGGATGCAGTGCAGTGAGTCCAGAGAGTGCACTGGCACTACTGGGGATGCAGTGCAGTAAGTCCAGAGAGTGCACTGGCACCACTGGGGATGCACTGCAGTGAGTCCAGAGAGTGCACTGTCACTACTGGGGATGCAGTGCAGTGAGTCCAGAAAGTGCACTGGCACCACTGGGGATGCAGTGCAGTGAGTCCTGAGAGTGCACTGGCACCACTGGGGATGCAGTTCAGTGAGTCCAGAGAGTGCACAGGCACCACTGGGGATGCACTTCAGTGAGTCCAGAGAGTGCACTGGCACCACTGGGGATGCAGTGCTGTGACTCCAGAGAGTGCACTGGCACCACTGGGGATGCAGTGAAGTGAGTCCAGAGAGTGCACTGGCACCACTGGGGATGCGGTGCCGGGAGTCCAGAGAGTGCTTTGGCACCAGTGGGGATGCACTGCAGTTACTCCAGAGACTGCACTGGCACCACTGGGGATGCAGTGCAGTGAGTCCAGAGAGTGCACTGGAACCACTAGGGATGCACTGCAGTGAGTCCAGAGAGTGCACTGTCACCACTGGGGATGCAGTGCAGTGAGTCCACAGAGTGCACTGGCACCACTGGGGATGCACTGCAGTGAGTCCAGAGAGTACACTGGCACCACTGGGGATGCACTGCAGTGAATCCAGTGAGTGCACTGGCACCACTGGGGATACAGTGCAGTGAGTCCAGAGAGTGCACTGGCACCACTGGGGATGCAGTGCAGTGAGTCCAGAGAGTGCACTGGCACCACTGGGGATGCATTGCAGTGAGTCCAGAGAGTGCACTAGCACCACAGATGATGCAGTACAGTGAGTCCAGTGAGTGCACTTGCACCACTGGGGATGCAGTGCAGTGAGTCCAGAGAGTGCACTGGCACCACTGGGGATGCACTGCAGTGAGTCCAGAGAGTGCACTGGCACCACTGGGGATGCAGTGCAGTGAGTCCAGAGAGTGCACTGGCACCACTGGTGATGCACTGCAGTGAGTCCAGAGATTGCACTGGCACCACTGAGAATGCACTTCAGTGAGTCCAGAGACTTCACTGGCACCACTGGGAATTCAGAGAAGTGAGTGCAGAGAGTGCACTGGCACCACTGGGGATGCAGTGCAGTGAGTCCAGAGAGTGCACTGGCACCACTGGGGATGCAGTGCAGTGAGTCCAGAGAGTGCACTGGCACCATCTGTGATGCAGTGCAGTGAGTCCAGAGAGTGCACTGGCACCAATGGGGCTGCAGTGCAGTGAGTCCAAAGAGTGCACTGGCACCACTGGGGATGCACTGCAGTGAGTCCAGAGAGTACACTGGCACCACTGGGGATGCACTGCAGTGAGTCCAGAGAGTGCACTGGCACCACTGGGGATGCACTACAGTGAGTCCAGAGATTGCACTGGCACCACTGGGGATGCAGTGCAGTGAGTCCAGAGAGTGCACTGGCACCACTGGGGATGCAGTGCATTGAGTCCAGAGAGTGCACTGGGACTACTGGGGTGCACTTCAGTGAGTCCAGAGAGTGCACTGGCACCACTGGGGATGCAGTGCAGTGAGTCCAGAGAGTGCACTGGCACCATCTGTGATGCAGTGCAGTGAGTCCAGAGAGTGCACTGGCACCAATGGGGCTGCAGTGCAGTGAGTCCAAAGAGTGCACTGGCACCACTGGGGATGCACTGCAGTGAGTCCAGAGAGTACACTGGCACCACTGGGGATGCACTGCAGTGAGTCCAGAGAGTGCACAGGCACCACTGGGGATGCAGTGCAGTGAGTCCAGAGAGTGCACTGGCACCACTGGGGATGTGTCCAGTGAGTCCAGTGAGTGCACTGGCACCACTGGGGATGCAGTGCAGTGAGTCCAGAGAGTACACTGGCACCAGTGGGGATGCAGTGCAGTGAGTCCAGACAGTGCACTGGCACCACTGGGGATGCAGTGCAGTCAGTCCAGTGAGTGCACTGGCACCACTGGGGGTGCAGTACAGTGAGTCCAGAGAGTGCACTGGCACCACTGGGGATGCAGTGCAGTGAGTCCAGACAGTGCACTGGCACCACTGGGGATGCCCTGCAGTGAGTCCAGAGAGTGCACTGGCACCACGTGGGATGCAGTGCAGTGAGTCCAGAGAGTGCACTGGCACCACTGGGGATGCACTGCAGTGAGTCCAGAGAGTGCACTGGCACCACTGGGGCTTCAGTGCAGTGAGTCAAGAGAGTGCACTGGCACCACTGGGGATGCACTGCAGTGAGTCCAGAGAGTGCACTGGCACCACTGGGGATGCACTGCAGTGAGTCCAGAGAGTGCACTGTCACCACTGGGGATGCAGTACAGTGAGTCCACAGAGTGCACTGGCACCAGTGGGTATGCAGTACAGTGAGTCCAGAGAGTGCACTGGCACCACTGGGCATGCAGTGCAGTGAGTCCAGAGAGTGCACTGGCACCACTGGGGATGCAGTGCAGTGAGTCCAGAGATATGCACTGGCACCACTGGGGATGCAGTGCTGTGACTCCAGAGAGCGCACTGGCACCACTGGGGATGCAGTGCAGTGAGTCCAGAGAGTGCACTGGCACCACTGGGGATGCACTGCAGTGAGCCCAGAGAGTGCACTGGCACCAGTGGGGATGCACTGCAGTGAGTCCAGTGAGTGCACTGGCACCACTGGGGAAGCAGTGCAGTGAGTCCAGAGAGTGCACTGGCACCACAGATGATGCAGTGAAGTGAGTCCAGAGAGTGCACTGGCACCACTGGGGATGCGCTGCAGTGAGTCCAGAGAGTGCACTGGCACCACTGGGAATGCAGAGAAGTGAGTGCACAGAGTGCTTTGGCACCAGTGGGGATGCAATGCACTTACTCCAGAGACTGCACTGGCACCACTGGGGATGCACTGCAGTGAGTCCAGAGAGTGCACTGGCACCACTGGGGATGCACTGCAGTGAGTCGAGAGAGTGCACTGGCACCACTGGGGATGCACTGCAGTGAGTCCACAGAGTGCACTGTCACCACTGGGTATGCAGTACAGTGAGTCCACAGAGTGCACTGGCACCACTGGGGATGCAGTGCAGTGAGTCCAGAGAGTGCACTGGCACCACTGGGGATGCAGTGCAGTGAATCCAGTGAGTGCACTGGCACCACTGGGGATGCAGTGCAGTGAGTCCAGAGAGTGCACTGGCACTACTGGGGATGCAGTGCAGTAAGTCCAGAGAGTGCACTGGCACCACTGGGGATGCACTGCAGTGAGTCCAGAGAGTGCACTGTCACTACTGGGGATGCAGTGCAGTGAGTCCAGAAAGTGCACTGGCACCACTGGGGATGCAGTGCAGTGAGTCCTGAGAGTGCACTGGCACCACTGGGGATGCAGTTCAGTGAGTCCAGAGAGTGCACAGGCACCACTGGGGATGCACTTCAGTGAGTCCAGAGAGTGCACTGGCACCACTGGGGATGCAGTGCTGTGACTCCAGAGAGTGCACTGGCACCACTGGGGATGCAGTGAAGTGAGTCCAGAGAGTGCACTGGCACCACTGGGGATGCGGTGCCGGGAGTCCAGAGAGTGCTTTGGCACCAGTGGGGATGCACTGCAGTTACTCCAGAGACTGCACTGGCACCACTGGGGATGCAGTGCAGTGAGTCCAGAGAGTGCACTGGAACCACTAGGGATGCACTGCAGTGAGTCCAGAGAGTGCACTGTCACCACTGGGGATGCAGTGCAGTGAGTCCACAGAGTGCACTGGCACCACTGGGGATGCAGTGCAGTGAGTCCAGAGAGTACACTGGCACCAGTGGGGATGCACTGCAGTGAATCCAGTGAGTGCACTGGCACCACTGGGGATACAGTGCAGTGGGTCCAGAGAGTGCACTGGCACCACTGGGGATGCAGTGCAGTGAGTCCAGAGAGTGCACTGGCACCACTGGGGATGCATTGCAGTGAGTCCAGAGAGTGCACTAGCACCACAGATGATGCAGTACAGTGAGTCCAGTGAGTGCACTTGCACCACTGGGGATGCAGTGCAGTGAGTCCAGAGAGTGCACTGGCACCACTGGGGATGCACTGCAGTGAGTCCAGAGAGTGCACTGGCACCACTGGGGATGCAGTGCAGTGAGTCCAGAGAGTGCACTGGCACCACTGGTGATGCACTGCAGTGAGTCCAGAGATTGCACTGGCACCACTGAGAATGCACTTCAGTGAGTCCAGAGACTTCACTGGCACCACTGGGAATTCAGAGAAGTGAGTGCAGAGAGTGCACTGGCACCACTGGGGATGCAGTGCAGTGAGTCCAGAGAGTGCACTGGCACCACTGGGGATGCAGTGCAGTGAGTCCAGAGAGTGCACTGGCACCATCTGTGATGCAGTGCAGTGAGTCCAGAGAGTGCACTGGCACCAATGGGGCTGCAGTGCAGTGAGTCCAAAGAGTGCACTGGCACCACTGGGGATGCACTGCAGTGAGTCCAGAGAGTACACTGGCACCACTGGGGATGCACTGCAGTGAGTCCAGAGAGTGCACTGGCACCACTGGGGATGCACTACAGTGAGTCCAGAGATTGCACTGGCACCACTGGGGATGCAGTGCAGTGAGTCCAGAGAGTGCACTGGCACCACTGGGGATGCAGTGCATTGAGTCCAGAGAGTGCACTGGGACTACTGGGGTGCACTTCAGTGAGTCCAGAGAGTGCACTGGCACCACTGGGGATGCAGTGCAGTGAGTCCAGAGAGTGCACTGGCACCATCTGTGATGCAGTGCAGTGAGTCCAGAGAGTGCACTGGCACCACTGGGGATGCAGTGCAGTGAGTCCAAAGAGTGCACTGGCACCACTGGGGATGCACTGCAGTGAGTCCAGAGAGTACACTGGCACCACTGGGGATGCACTGCAGTGAGTCCAGAGAGTGCACTGGCACCACTGGGGATGCAGTGCAGTGAGTCCAGAGAGTGCACTGGCACCACTGGGGATGTGTCCAGTGAGTCCAGTGAGTGCACTGGCACCACTGGGGATGCAGTGCAGTGAGTCCAGAGAGTACACTGGCACCAGTGGGGATGCAGTGCAGTGAGTCCAGAGAGTGCACTGGCACCACTGGGGATGCAGTGCAGTCAGTCCAGTGAGTGCACTGGCACCACTGGGGGTGCAGTACAGTGAGTCCAGAGAGTGCACTGGCACCACTGGGGATGCAGTGCAGTGAGTCCAGACAGTGCACTGGCACCACTGGGGATGCCCTGCAGTGAGTCCAGAGAGTGCACTGGCACCACGTGGGATGCAGTGCAGTGAGTCCAGAGAGTGCACTGGCACCACTGGGGATGCACTGCAGTGAGTCCAGAGAGTGCACTGGCACCACTGGGGCTTCAGTGCAGTGAGTCAAGAGAGTGCACTGGCACCACTGGGGATGCACTGCAGTGAGTCCAGAGAGTGCACTGGCACCACTGGGGATGCACTGCAGTGAGTCCAGAGAGTGCACTGTAACCACTGGGGATGCAGTACAGTGAGTCCACAGAGTGCACTGGCATCAGTGGGTATGCAGTACAGTGAGTCCAGAGAGTGCACTGGCACCACTGGGCATGCAGTGCAGTGAGTCCAGAGAGTGCACTGGCACCACTGGGGATGCAGTGCAGTGAGTCCAGAGATTTGCACTGGCACCACTGGGGATGCAGTGCTGTGACTCCAGAGAGCGCACTGGCACCACTGGGGATGCAGTGCAGTGAGTCCAGAGAGTGCACTGGCACCACTGGGGATGCACTGCAGTGAGCCCAAAGAGTGCACTGGCACCAGTGGGGATGCACTGCAGTGAGTCCAGTGAGTGCACTGGCACCACTGGGGAAGCAGTGCAGTGAGTCCAGAGAGTGCACTGGCACCACAGATGATGCAGTGAAGTGAGTCCAGAGAGTGCACTGGCACCACTGGGGATGCGCTGCAGTGAGTCCAGAGAGTGCACTGGCACCACTGGGGATGCACTGCAGTGAGTCCAGAGAGTGCAGTGGCACCACTGGGGATGCAGTGCAGTGAGTCCAGAGAGTGCACTGGCACCACTGGGGATGCAGTGCAGTGAATCCAGTGAGTGCACTGGCACCACTGGGGATGCAGTGCAGTGAGTCCAGAGAGTGCACTGGCACTACTGGGGATGCAGTGCAGTGAGTCCAGAGAGTGCACTGGCACCAGTGGGGATGCACTGCAGTGAGTCCAGAGAGTGCACTGTCACTACTGGGGATGCAGTGCAGTGAGTCCAGAGAGTGCACAGGCACCACTGGGGATGCAGTACAGTGAGTCCACACAGTGCACTAGCACCACTGGGGATGCAGTGCAGTGAGTCCAGAGAGTGCACTGGCACCACTGGGGATGCACTTCAGTGAGTCCAGAGAGTGCACTGGCACCACTGGTGATGCACTGCTGTGAGTCCAGAGAGTGCTCTTGCACCACAGGGGATGCAGTGCAGTGACTCAAGAGAGTGCACTGGCAGCACTGGGGATGCAGTGCAGTGAGTCCAGAGAGTGCACTGGCACCACTGGAGATGCAGTGCTGTGAGTCCAGAGAGTGCAATGGCACCACTGCGGATGCACTGCAGTGAGTCCAGAGAGTGCACTGGCTCCACAGGGGATGCACTGCAGTGAGTCCAGAGAGTGCACTGGCACCACTGGGGATGCACTGCAGTGAGTCCAGAGAGTGTACTGGCACCACTGGGGATGCAGTGCAGTGAGTCCACAGAGTGCACGAGCACCACTGGGGATGCAGTGCAGTGAGTCCAGAGAGTGCGCTGGAACCACTGGGGATGCAGTGCAGTGAGTCCAGAGAGTGCACTGGCACCACTGGGGATGCAGTGCAGTGAGTCCAGAGAGTGCACTGGCACCAGTGGGGATGCACTGCAGTGAGTCCAGAGAGTGCACTGGCACCACTGGGGATGCAGTGCAGTGAGTCCAGAGAGTGCACTGGCACCACTGGGGAAGCAGTGCAGTGAGTACAGAGAGTGCAGTGGCACCACTGGGGATGCAGTGCAGTGAGTCCAGAGAGTGCACTGGCAGCACTGGGGATGCAGTGCAGTGAGTCCAGAGAGTGCACTGGCACCACTGGGGATGCAGTGCAGTGAGTCCAGAGAGTGCACTGGCACCACTGAGAATGCACTTCAGTGAGTCCAGAGAGTGCACTGGCACCACTGGGGATGCACTTCAGTGAGTCCAGAGAGTGCACTGGCACCACTGGGGATGCAGTGCTGTGACTCCAGAGAGTGCACTGGCACCACTGGGGATGCGGTGCCGGGAGTCCAGAGAGTGCTTTCGCACCAGTGGGGATGCACTGCAGTTACTCCAGAGACTGCACTGGCACCACTGGGGATGCAGTGCAGTGAGTCCAGAGAGTGCACTGGCACCACTGGGGATGCAGTGCAGTGAGTCCAGAGAGTGCACTGGCACAACTCGGGATGCAGTGCAGTGACTCCAGAGTGCATTAGCTCCACTGGGGATGCATTGACGCGAGTCCAGAGAGTGCACTGGCACCACTGGGGATGCACTGCAGTCACTCCAGAGAGTGCACTGGCACCACTGGGGATGCGGTGCAGTGAGTCCAGAGAGTGCACTGGCACCATTGGGGATGCAGTGCAGTGAGTCCAGAGAGTGCACTGGAACCACTGGGGATGCGGTGGCGGGAGTCCAGAGAGAGCACTGGCAGCACAGGGGATGCAGTGCAGTGAGTCCAGAGAGTGCACTGGCACCACTAGGGATGCACTGCAGTGAGTCCAGAGAGTGCACTGGCACAACTCGGGATGCAGTGCAGTGAGTCCAGAGTGCATTAGCTCCACTGGGGATGCATTGACGCGAGTCCAGAGAGTGCACTGGCACCACTGGGGATGCACTGCAGTCACTCCAGAGAGTGCACTGGCACCACTGGGGATGCACTGCAGTCACTCCAGAGAGTGCACTGGCACCACTGGGGATGCGGTGCAGTGAGTCCAGAGAGTGCACTGGCACCACTGGGGATGTACTGCAGTCACTCCAGAGAGTGCACTGGCACCACTGGGGATGCAGTACAGTGAGTCCAGAGAGTGCACTGGCACCACTGGGGATGCAGTACAGTGAGTCCAGAGAGTGCACTGGCACCACTGGGGATGCAGCGCAGTGACTCTAGAGAGTGCACTGGCACCACTCAGGTTGCAGTGCGGTGAGTCCAGAGAGTGCACTGGCACCACTGGGGATGCAGTACAGTGAGTCCAGAGAGTGCACTGGCACCACTGGGGATGCACTGCAGTGAGTCCAGAGAGTGCACTGGCACCACTGGGGATGCACTGCAGTGAGCCCAGAGTGCACTAGCACCACTGGGGATGCACTGCAGTGAGTCCAGAGAGTGCACTGGCACCAGTTGGGATGCACTTCAGTGAGTCCAGAGAGTGCACTGGCACCACTGGGGATGCAGTGACGCGAGTCGAGAGAGTGCACTGGCACCACTGGGGATGCAGTGACGCGAGTCCAGAGAGTGCACTGGCACCACTGGGGATGCGCTGCAGTGAGTCCAGAGAGTGCACTGGCACAACTGGGGATGCAGCGCAGTGACTCTAGAGAGTGCACTGGCACCACTGCGGATGCGGTGCAGTGAGTCCAGAGAGTGCACTGGTACCACTGGGGATGCAGTGCAGTGAGTCCAGAGAGTGCACTGGCAGCACTGGGGATGCAGTGCAGTGAGTCCAGAGAGTGCACTGGCACCACAGATGATGCAGTGTAGTGAGTATAGAGAGTGCACTGGCACCACTGGGGATGCGCTGCAGTGAGTCCAGAGAGTGCACTGGCACCACTGGGGATGCACTTCAGTGAGTCCAGAGAGTGCACTGGCACCACTGAGAATGCACTTCAATGAGTCCAGAGAGTGCACTGGCACCACTGGGGATGCAGTGCAGTGAGTCCAGAGAGTGCAGTGGCACCACTGGGGATGCAGTGCAGTGAGTCCAGAGAGTGCACTGGCACCACTGGGGATGCAGTGCAGTGAATCCAGTGAGTGCACTGGCACCACTGGGGAAGCAGTGCAGTGAGTCCAGAGAGTGCACTGGCACTACTGGGGATGCAGTGCAGTGAGTCCAGAGAGTGCACTGGCACCACTGGGGATGCAGTGCAGTGAGTCCAGAGAGTGCACTGTCACTACTGGGGATGCAGTGCAGTGAGTCCAGAGAGTGCACAGGCACCACTGGGGATGCAGTACAGTGAGTCCACACAGTGCACTAGCACCACTGGGGATGCAGTGCAGTGAGTCCAGAGAGTGCACTGGCACCACTGGGGATGCAGTGCAGTGAGTCCAGAGAGTGCACTGGCACCACTGGTGATGCACTGCTGTGAGTCCAGAGAGTGCTCTTGCACCACAGGGGATGCAGTGCAGTGACTCAAGAGAGTGCACTGGCAGCACTGGGGATGCAGTGCAGTGAGTCCAGAGAGTGCACTGGCACCACTGGAGATGCAGTGCTGTGAGTCCAGAGAGTGCAATGGCACCACTGCGGATGCACTGCAGTGAGTCCAGAGAGTGCACTGGCTCCACAGGGGATGCACTGCAGTGAGTCCAGAGAGTGCACTGGCACCACTGGGGATGTACTGCAGTGAGTCCAGAGAGTGTACTGGCACCACTGGGGATGCAGTGCAGTGAGTCCACAGAGTGCACGAGCACCACTGGGGATGCAGTGCAGTGAGTCCAGACAGTGCGCTGGAACCACTGGGGATGCAGTGCAGTGAGTCCAGAGAGTGTACTGGCACCACTGGGGATGCAGTGCAGTGAGTCCAGAGAGTGCACTGTCACCAGTGGGGATGCACTTCAGTGAGTCCAGAGAGTGCACTGGCACCACTGGGGATGCAGTGCAGTGAGTCCAGAGAGTGCACTGGCACCACTGGGGAAGCAGTGCAGTGAGTCCAGAGAGTGCAGTGGCACCACTGGGGATGCAGTGCAGTGAGTCCAGAGAGTGCACTGGCAGCACTGGGGATGCAGTGCAGTGAGTCCAGAGAGTGCACTGGCACCACTGGGGATGCAGTTCAGTGAGTCCAGAGAGTGCACTGGCACCACTGGGGATGCAGTGCAGTGAGTCCAGAGAGTGCACTGGCACCACTGAGAATGCACTTCAGTGAGTCCAGAGAGTGCACTGGCACCACTGGGGATGCACTTCAGTGAGTCCAGAGAGTGCACTGGCACCACTGGGGATGCAGTGCTGTGACTCCAGAGAGTGCACTGGCACCACTGGGGATGCGGTGCCGGGAGTCCAGAGAGTGCTTTGGCACCAGTGGGGATGCACTGCAGTTACTCCAGAGACTGCACTGGCACCACTGGGGATGCAGTGCAGTGAGTCCAGAGAGTGCACTGGCACCACTGGGGATGCACTGCAGTGAGTCCAGAGAGTGCACTGGCACCACTGGGGATGCACTGCAGTGAGTCCACAGAGTGCACTGTCACCACTGGGGATGCAGTACAGTGAGTCCACAGAGTGCACTGGCACCACTGGGGATGCAGTGCAGTGAGTCCAGAGAGTGCACTGGCACCACTGGGGATGCAGTGCAGTGAATCCAGTGAGTGCACTGGCACCACTGGGGATGCAGTGCAGTGAGTCCAGAGAGTGCACTGGCACCACTGGGGATGCAGTGCAGTAAGTCCAGAGAGTGCACTGGCACCACTGGGGATGCACTGCAGTGAGTCCAGAGAGTGCACTGTCACTACTGGGGATGCAGTGCAGTGAGTCCAGAAAGTGCACTGGCACCACTGGGGATGCAGTGCAGTGAGTCCTGAGAGTGCACTGGCACCACTGGGGATGCAGTTCAGTGAGTCCAGAGAGTGCACTGGCACCACTGGGGATGCAGTGCAGTGAGTCCAGAGAGTGCACTGGCACCACTGAGAATGCACTTCAGTGAGTCCAGAGAGTGCACTGGCACCACTGGGGATGCACTTCAGTGAGTCCAGAGAGTGCACTGGCACCACTGGGGATGCAGTGCTGTGACTCCAGAGAGCGCACTGGCACCACTGGGGATGCAGTGAAGTGAGTCCAGAGAGTGCACTGGCACCACTGGGGATGCGGTGCCGGGAGTCCAGAGAGTGCTTTGGCACCAGTGGGGATGCACTGCAGTTACTCCAGAGACTGCACTGGCACCACTGGGGATGCAGTGCAGTGAGTCCAGAGAGTGCACTGGCACCACTGGGGATGCAGTGCAGTGAGTCCAGAGAGTGCACTGGAACCACTGGGGATGCAGTGCAGTGAGTCCAGAGAGTGCACTGGCACCACTGGTGATGCACTGCTGTGAGTCCACAGAGTGCACTGGCACCACTGGGGATGCAGTGCAGTGAGTCCAGAGAGTGCACTGGCACCACTGGGGATGCACTGCAGTGAATCCAGTGAGTGCACTGGCACCACTGGGGATACAGTGCAGTGAGTCCAGAGAGTGCATTGGCACCACTGGGGATGCAGTGCAGTGAGTCCAGAGAGTGCACTGGCACCACTGGGGATGCATTGCAGTGAGTCCAGAGAGTGCACTAGCACCACAGATGATGCAGTACAGTGAGTCCAGTGAGTGCACTTGCACCACTGGGGATGCAGTGCAGTGAGTCCAGAGAGTGCACTGGCACCACTGGGGATGCACTGCAGTGAGTCCACAGAGTGCACTGGCACCACTGGGGATGCAGTGCAGTGAGTCCAGAGAGTGCACTGGCACCACTGGTGATGCACTGCAGTGAGTCCAGAGATTGCACTGGCACCACTGAGAATGCACTTCAGTGAGTCCAGAGACTTCACTGGCACCACTGGGAATGCAGAGAAGTGAGTGCAGAGAGTGCACTGGCACCACTGGGGATGCAGTGCAGTGAGTCCAGAGAGTGCACTGGCACCACTGGGGATGCAGTGCAGTGAGTCCAGAGAGTGCACTGGCACCATCTGTGATGCAGTGCAGTGAGTCCAGAGAGTGCACTGGCACCATCTGTGATGCAGTGCAGTGAGTCCAGAGAGTGCACTGGCACCACTGGGGATGCAGTGCATTGAGTCCAGAGAGTGCACTGGGACTACTGGGGATGCACTTCAGTGAGTCCAGAGAGTGCACTGGCACCACTGGGGATGCAGTGCAGTGAGTCCAGAGAGTGCACTGGCACCATCTGTGATGCAGTGCAGTGAGTCCAGAGAGTGCACTGGCACCAATGGGGCTGCAGTGCAGTGAGTCCAAAGAGTGCACTGGCACCACTGGGGATGCACTGCAGTGAGTCCAGAGAGTACACTGGCACCACTGCGGATGCACTGCAGTGAGTCCAGAGAGTGCACTGGCACCACTGGGGATGCAGTGCAGTGACTCCAGAGAGTGCACTGGCACCACTGGGGATGTGTCCAGTGAGTCCAGTGAGTGCACTGGCACCACTGGGGATGCAGTGCAGTGAGTCCAGAGAGTACACTGGCACCAGTGGGGATGCAGTGCAGTGAGTCCAGAGAGTGCACTGGCACCACTGGGGATGCAGTGCAGTCAGTCCAGTGAGTGCACTGGCACCACTGGGGGTGCAGTACAGTGAGTCCAGAGAGTGCACTGGCACCACTGGGGATGCAGTGCAGTGAGTCCAGACAGTGCACTGGCACCACTGGGGATGCCCTGCAGTGAGTCCAGAGAGTGCACTGGCACCACGTGGGATGCAGTGCAGTGAGTCCAGAGAGTGCACTGGCACCACTGGGGATGCACTGCAGTGAGTCCAGAGAGTGCACTGGCACCACTGGGGCTTCAGTGCAGTGAGTCAAGAGAGTGCACTGGCACCACTGGGGATGCACTGCAGTGAGTCCAGAGAGTGCACTGGCACCACTGGGGATGCAGTACAGTGAGTCCACAGAGTGCACTGGCACCAGTGGGTATGCAGTACAGTGAGTCCAGAGAGTGCACTGGCACCACTGGGCATGCAGTGCAGTGAGTCCAGAGAGTGCACTGGCACCACTGGGGATGCAGTGCAGTGAGTCCAGAGATTTGCACTGGCACCACTGGGGATGCAGTGCTGTGACTCCAGAGAGCGCACTGGCACCACTGGGGATGCAGTGCAGTGAGTCCAGAGAGTGCACTGGCACCACTGGGGATGCAGTGAAGTGAGTCCAGAGAGTGCACTGGCACCACTGGGGATGCGGTGCCGGGAGTCCAGAGAGTGCTTTGGCACCAGTGGGGATGCACTGCAGTTACTCCAGAGACTGCACTGGCACCACTGGGGATGCAGTGCAGTGAGTCCAGAGAGTGCACTGGCACCACTGGGGATGCACTGCAGTGAGTCCAGAGAGTGCACTGGAACCACTGGGGATGCAGTGCAGTGAGTCCAGAGAGTGCACTGTCACCACTGGGGATGCAGTGCAGTGAGTCCACAGAGTGCACTGGCACCACTGGGGATGCAGTGCAGTGAGTCCAGAGAGTGCACTGGCACCACTGGGGATGCACTGCAGTGAATCCAGTGAGTGCACTGGCACCACTGGGGATGCAGTGCAGTGAGTCCAGAGAGTGCACTGGCACCACTGGGGATGCAGTGCAGTGAGTCCAGAGAGTGCACTGGCACCACTGGGGATGCATTGCAGTGAGTCCAGAGAGTGCACTAGCACCACAGATGATGCAGTACAGTGAGTCCAGTGAGTGCACTTGCACCACTGGGGATGCAGTGCAGTGAGTCCAGAGAGTGCACTGGCACCACTGGGGATGCACTGCAGTGAGTCCACAGAGTGCACTGGCACCACTGGGGATGCAGTGCAGTGAGTCCAGAGAGTGCACTGGCACCACTGGTGATGCACTGCAGTGAGTCCAGAGATTGCACTGGCACCACTGAGAATGCACTTCAGTGAGTCCAGAGACTTCACTGGCACCACTGGGAATGCAGAGAAGTGAGTGCAGAGAGTGCACTGGCACCACTGGGGATGCAGTGCAGTGAGTCCAGAGAGTGCACTGGCACCACTGGGGATGCAGTGCAGTGAGTCCAGAGAGTGCACTGGCACCATCTGTGATGCAGTGCAGTGAGTCCAGAGAGTGCACTGGCACCAATGGGGCTGCAGTGCAGTGAGTCCAAAGAGTGCACTGGCACCACTGGGGATGCACTGCAGTGAGTCCAGAGAGTACACTGGCACCACTGGGGATGCACTGCAGTGAGTCCAGAGAGTGCACTGGCACCACTGGGGATGCACTACAGTGAGTCCAGAGATTGCACTGGCACCACTGGGGATGCAGTGCAGTGAGTCCAGAGAGTGCACTGGCACCACTGGGGATGCAGTGCATTGAGTCCAGAGAGTGCACTGGGACTACTGGGGATGCACTTCAGTGAGTCCAGAGAGTGCACTGGCACCACTGGGGATGCAGTGCAGTGAGTCCAGAGAGTGCACTGGCACCATCTGTGATGCAGTGCAGTGAGTCCAGAGAGTGCACTGGCACCAATGGGGCTGCAGTGCAGTGAGTCCAAAGAGTGCACTGGCACCACTGGGGATGCACTGCAGTGAGTCCAGAGAGTACACTGGCACCACTGGGGATGCACTGCAGTGAGTCCAGAGAGTGCACTGGCACCACTGGGGATGCAGTGCAGTGAGTCCAGAGAGTGCACTGGCACCACTGGGGATGTGTCCAGTGAGTCCAGTGAGTGCACTGGCACCACTGGGGATGCAGTGCAGTGAGTCCAGAGAGTACACTGGCACCAGTGGGGATGCAGTGCAGTGAGTCCAGAGAGTGCACTGGCACCACTGGGGATGCAGTGCAGTCAGTCCAGTGAGTGCACTGGCACCACTGGGGGTGCAGTACAGTGAGTCCAGAGAGTGCACTGGCACCACTGGGGATGCAGTGCAGTGAGTCCAGACAGTGCACTGGCACCACTGGGGATGCCCTGCAGTGAGTCCAGAGAGTGCACTGGCACCACGTGGGATGCAGTTCAGTGAGTCCAGAGAGTGCACTGGCACCACTGGGGATGCACTGCAGTGAGTCCAGAGAGTGCACTGGCACCACTGGGGCTTCAGTGCAGTGAGTCAAGAGAGTGCACTGGCACCACTGGGGATGCACTGCAGTGAGTCCAGAGAGTGCACTGGCACCACTGGGGATGCACTGCAGTGAGTCCAGAGAGTGCACTGTCACCACTGGGGATGTAGTACAGTGAGTCCACAGAGTGCACTGGCACCAGTGGGTATGCAGTACAGTGAGTCCAGAGAGTGCACTGGCACCACTGGGCATGCAGTGCAGTGAGTCCAGAGAGTGCACTGGCACCACTGGGGATGCAGTGCAGTGAGTCCAGAGATTTGCACTGGCACCACTGGGGATGCAGTGCTGTGACTCCAGAGAGCGCACTGGCACCAGTGGGGATGCACTGCAGTGAGTCCAGTGAGTGCACTGGCACCACTGAGGAAGCAGTGCAGTGAGTCCAGAGAGTGCACTGGCACCACAGATGATGCAGTGAAGTGAGTCCAGAGAGTGCACTGGCACCACTGGGGATGCGCTGCAGTGAGTCCAGAGAGTGCACTGGCACCACTGGGGATGCACTGCAGTGAGTCCAGAGAGTGCAGTGGCACCACTGGGGATGCAGTGCAGTGAGTCCAGAGAGTGCACTGGCACCACTGGGGATGCAGTGCAGTGAATCCAGTGAGTGCACTGGCACCACTGGGGATGTAGTGCAGTGAGTCCAGAGAGTGCACTGGCACTACTGGGGATGCAGTGCAGTGAGTCCAGAGAGTGCACTGGCACCAGTGGGGATGCACTTCAGTGAGTCCAGAGAGTGCACTGTCACTACTGGGGATGCAGTGCAGTGAGTCCAGAGAGTGCACAGGCACCACTGGGGATGCAGTACAGTGAGTCCACACAGTGCACTAGCACCACTGGGGATGCAGTGCAGTGAGTCCAGAGAGTGCACTGGCACCACTGGGGATGCAGTGCAGTGAGTCCAGAGAGTGCACTGGCACCACTGGTGATGCACTGCTGTGAGTCCAGAGAGTGCTCTTGCACCACAGGGGATGCAGTGCAGTGACTCAAGAGAGTGCACTGGCAGCACTGGGGATGCAGTGCAGTGAGTCCAGAGAGTGCACTGGCACCACTGGAGATGCAGTGCTGTGAGTCCAGAGAGTGCAATGGCACCACTGCGGATGCACTGCAGTGAGTCCAGAGAGTGCACTGGCTCCACAGGGGATGCACTGCAGTGAGTCCAGAGAGTGCACTGGCACCACTGGGGATGCACTGCAGTGAGTCCAGAGAGTGTACTGGCACCACTGGGGATGCAGTGCAGTGAGTCCACAGAGTGCACGAGCACCACTGGGGATGCAGTGCAGTGAGTCCAGAGAGTGCGCTGGAACCACTGGGGATGCAGTGCAGTGAGTCCAGAGAGTGCACTGGCACCACTGGGGATGCAGTGCAGTGAGTCCAGAGAGTGCACTGGCACCAGTGGGGATGCACTGCAGTGAGTCCAGAGAGTGCACTGGCACCACTGGGGATGCAGTGCAGTGAGTCCAGAGAGTGCACTGGCACCACTGGGGAAGCAGTGCAGTGAGTACAGAGAGTGCAGTGGCACCACTGGGGATGCAGTGCAGTGAGTCCAGAGAGTGCACTGGCAGCACTGGGTATGCAGTGCAGTGAGTCCAGAGAGTGCACTGGCACCACTGGGGATGCAGTTCAGTGAGTCCAGAGAGTGCACTGGCACCACTGGGGATGCAGTGCAGTGAGTCCAGAGAGTGCACTGGCACCACTGAGAATGCACTTCAGTGAGTCCAGAGAGTGCACTGGCACCACTGGGGATGCACTTCAGTGAGTCCAGAGAGTGCACTGGCACCACTGGGGATGCAGTGCAGTGAGTCCAGAGAGTGCACTGGCACCACTGGGGATGCGGTGCAGGGAGTCCAGAGAGTGCTTTGGCACCAGTGGGGATGCACTGCAGTGAGTCCAGAGACTGCACTGGCACCACTGGGGATGCAGTGCAGTGAGTCCAGAGAGTGCACTGGCACCACTGGGGATGCACTGCAGTGAGTCCAGAGAGTGCACTGGCACAACTCGGGATGCAGTGCAGTGAGTCCAGAGTGCATTAGCTCCACTGGGGATGCATTGACGCGAGTCCAGAGAGTGCACTGGCACCACTGGGGATGCACTGCAGTCACTCCAGAGAGTGCACTGGCACCACTGGGGATGCGGTGCAGTGAGTCCAGAGAGTGCACTGGCACCATTGGGGATGCAGTGCAGTGAGTCCAGAGAGTGCACTGGAACCACTGGGGATGCGGTGGCGGGAGTCCAGAGAGAGCACTGGCAGCACAGGGGATGCAGTGCAGTGAGTCCAGAGAGTGCACTGGCACCACTAGGGATGCACTGCAGTGAGTCCAGAGAGTGCACTGGCACAACTCGGGATGCAGTGCAGTGAGTCCAGAGTGCATTAGCTCCACTGGGGATGCATTGACGCGAGTCCAGAGAGTGCACTGGCACCACTGGGGATGCACTGCAGTCACTCCAGAGAGTGCACTGGCACCACTGGGGATGCGGTGCAGTGAGTCCAGAGAGTGCACTGGCACCACTGGGGATGTACTGCAGTCACTCCAGAGAGTGCACTGGCACCACTGGGGATGCAGTACAGTGAGTCCAGAGAGTGCACTGGCACCACTGGGGATGCAGTACAGTGAGTCCAGAGAGTGCACTGGCACCACTGGGGATGCAGCGCAGTGACTCTAGAGAGTGCACTGGCACCACTCAGGTTGCAGTGCGGTGAGTCCAGAGAGTGCACTGGCACCACTGGGGATGCAGTACAGTGAGTCCAGAGAGTGCACTGGCACCACTGGGGATGCACTGCAGTGAGTCCAGAGAGTGCACTGGCACCACTGGGGATGCACTGCAGTGAGCCCAGAGTGCACTAGCACCACTGGGGATGCACTGCAGTGAGTCCAGAGAGTGCACTGGCACCAGTTGGGATGCACTTCAGTGAGTCCAGAGAGTGCACTGGCACCACTGGGGATGCAGTGACGCGAGTCGAGAGAGTGCACTGGCACCACTGGGGATGCAGTGACGCGAGTCCAGAGAGTGCACTGGCACCACTGGGGATGCACTGCAGTCACTCCAGAGAGCGCACTGGCACCACTGGGGATGCGCTGCAGTGAGTCCAGAGAGTGCACTGGCACAACTGGGGATGCAGCGCAGTGACTCTAGAGAGTGCACTGGCACCACTGCGGATGCGGTGCAGTGAGTCCAGAGAGTGCACTGGCACCACAGGTGATGCAGTGCAGTGAGTCCAGAGAGTGCACTGGCAGCACTGGGGATGCAGTGCAGTGAGTCCAGAGAGTGCACTGGCACCACTGGGGATGCACTGCAGTGAGTCCAGAGAGTGCACTGGCACCACTGGGGATGCGCTGCAGTGAGTCCAGAGAGTGCACTGGCACCACTGGGGATGCACTGCAGTGAGTCCAGAGAGTGCACTGGCACCACTGAGAATGCACTTCAATGAGTCCAGAGAGTGCACTGGTACCACTGGGGATGCACTGCAGTGAGTCCAGAGAGTGCAGTGGCACCACTGGGGATGCAGTGCAGTGAGTCCAGAGAGTGCACTGGCACCACTGGGGATGCAGTGCAGTGAATCCAGTGAGTGCACTGGCACCACTGGGGATGCAGTGCAGTGAGTCCAGAGAGTGCACTGGCACTACTGGGGATGCAGTGCAGTGAGTCCAGAGAGTGCACTGGCACCACTGGGGATGCACTGCAGTGAGTCCAGAGAGTACACTGTCACTACTGGGGATGCAGTGCAGTGAGTCCAGAGAGTGCACAGGCACCACTGGGGATGCAGTACAGTGAGTCCACACAGTGCACTAGCACCACTGGGGATGCAGTGCAGTGAGTCCAGAGAGTGCACTGGCACCACTGGGGATGCAGTGCAGTGAGTCCAGAGAGTGCACTGGCACCACTGGTGATGCACTGCTGTGAGTCCAGAGAGTGCTCTTGCACCACAGGGGATGCAGTGCAGTGACTCAAGAGAGTGCACTGGCAGCACTGGGGATGCAGTGCAGTGAGTCCAGAGAGTGCACTGGCACCACTGGAGATGCAGTGCTGTGAGTCCAGAGAGTGCAATGGCACCACTGCGGATGCACTGCAGTGAGTCCAGAGAGTGCACTGGCACCACTGGGGATGCACTGCAGTGAGTCCAGAGAGTGCACTGGCACCACTGAGAATGCACTTCAATGAGTCCAGAGAGTGCACTGGTACCACTGGGGATGCACTGCAGTGAGTCCAGAGAGTGCAGTGGCACCACTGGGGATGCAGTGCAGTGAGTCCAGAGAGTGCACTGGCACCACTGGGGATGCAGTGCAGTGAATCCAGTGAGTGCACTGGCACCACTGGGGATGCAGTGCAGTGAGTCCAGAGAGTGCACTGGCACTACTGGGGATGCAGTGCAGTGAGTCCAGAGAGTGCACTGGCACCACTGGGGATGCACTGCAGTGAGTCCAGAGAGTGCACTGTCACTACTGGGGATGCAGTGCAGTGAGTCCAGAGAGTGCACAGGCACCACTGGGGATGCAGTACAGTGAGTCCACACAGTGCACTAGCACCACTGGGGATGCAGTGCAGTGAGTCCAGAGAGTGCACTGGCACCACTGGGGATGCAGTGCAGTGAGTCCAGAGAGTGCACTGGCACCACTGGTGATGCACTGCTGTGAGTCCAGAGAGTGCTCTTGCACCACAGGGGATGCAGTGCAGTGACTCAAGAGAGTGCACTGGCAGCACTGGGGATGCAGTGCAGTGAGTCCAGAGAGTGCACTGGCACCACTGGAGATGCAGTGCTGTGAGTCCAGAGAGTGCAATGGCACCACTGCGGATGCACTGCAGTGAGTCCAGAGAGTGCACTGGCACCACTGGGGATGCACTGCAGTGAGTCCAGAGAGTGCACTGGCACCACTGAGAATGCACTTCAATGAGTCCAGAGAGTGCACTGGTACCACTGGGGATGCACTGCAGTGAGTCCAGAGAGTGCAGTGGCACCACTGGGGATGCAGTGCAGTGAGTCCAGAGAGTGCACTGGCACCACTGGGGATGCAGTGCAGTGAATCCAGTGAGTGCACTGGCACCACTGGGGATGCAGTGCAGTGAGTCCAGAGAGTGCACTGGCACTACTGGGGATGCAGTGCAGTGAGTCCAGAGAGTGCACTGGCACCACTGGGGATGCAGTGCAGTGAGTCCAGAGAGTGCACTGTCACTACTGGGGATGCAGTGCAGTGAGTCCAGAGAGTGCACAGGCACCACTGGGGATGCAGTACAGTGAGTCCACACAGTGCACTAGCACCACTGGGGATGCAGTGCAGTGAGTCCAGAGAGTGCACTGGCACCACTGGGGATGCAGTGCAGTGAGTCCAGAGAGTGCACTGGCACCACTGGTGATGCACTGCTGTGAGTCCAGAGAGTGCTCTTGCACCACAGGGGATGCAGTGCAGTGACTCAAGAGAGTGCACTGGCAGCACTGGGGATGCAGTGCAGTGAGTCCAGAGAGTGCACTGGCACCACTGGAGATGCAGTGCTGTGAGTCCAGAGAGTGCAATGGCACCACTGCGGATGCACTGCAGTGAGACCAGAGAGTCCACTGGCTCCACAGGGGATGCACTGCAGTGAGTCCAGAGAGTGCACTGGCACCACTGGGGATGTACTGCAGTGAGTCCAGAGAGTGTACTGGCACCACTGGGGATGCAGTGCAGTGAGTCCACAGAGTGCACGAGCACCACTGGGGATGCAGTGCAGTGAGTCCAGAGAGTGCGCTGGAACCACTGGGGATGCAGTGCAGTGAGTCCAGAGAGTGCACTGGCACCACTGGGGATGCAGTGCAGTGAGTCCAGAGAGTGCACTGGCACCAGTGGGGATGCACTGCAGTGAGTCCAGAGAGTGCACTGGCACCACTGGGGATGCAGTGCAGTGAGTCCAGAGAGTGCACTGGCACCACTGGGGAAGCAGTGCAGTGAGTCCAGAGAGTGCAGTGGCACCACTGGGGATGCAGTGCAGTGAGTCCAGAGAGTGCACTGGCAGCACTGGGGATGCAGTGCAGTGAGTCCAGAGAGTGCACTGGCACCACTGGGGATGCAGTTCAGTGAGTCCAGAGAGTGCACTGGCACCACTGGGGATGCAGTGCAGTGAGTCCAGAGAGTGCACTGGCACCACTGGGGATGCACTGCAGTGAGTCCAGAGAGTGCACTGGCACCACTGGGGATGCACTTCAGTGAGTCCAGAGAGTGCACTGGCACCACTGGGGATGCACTTCAGTGAGTCCAGAGAGTGCACTGGCACCACTGGGGATGCGGTGCCGGGAGTCCAGAGAGTGCTTTGGCACCAGTGGGGATGCACTGCAGTTACTCCAGAGACTGCACTGGCACCACTGGGGATGCAGTGCAGTGAGTCCAGAGAGTGCACTGGCACCACTGGGGATGCACTGCAGTGAGTCCAGAGAGTGCACTGGCACCACTGGGGATGCAGTGCAGTGAGTCCACAGAGTGCACTGGCACCACTGGGGATGCAGTGCAGTGAGTCCAGAGAGTGCACTGGCACCACTGGGGATGCACTGCAGTGAATCCAGTGAGTGCACTGGCACCACTGGGGATACAGTGCAGTGAGTCCAGAGAGTGCACTGGCACCACTGGGGATGCAGTGCAGTGAGTTCAGAGAGTGCACTGGCACCACTGGGGATGCAATGCAGTGAGTCCAGAGAGTGCACTAGCACCACAGATGATGCAGTACAGTGAGTCCAGTGAGTGCACTTGCACCACTGGGGATGCAGTGCAGTGAGTCCAGAGAGTGCACTGGCACCACTGGGGATGCACTGCAATGAGTCCAGAGAGTCCACTAGCACCATTGAGGGATGCAGTGCAGTGAGTCCAGAGAGTGCACTGGCACCACTGGTGATGCACTGCAGTGAGTCCAGAGATTGCACTGGCACCACTGTGGATGCAGTGCAGTGAGTCCAGAGACTTCACTGGCACCACTGGGAATGCAGAGAAGTGAGTGCAGAGAGTGCACTGGCACCACTGGGGATGCAGTGCAGTGAGTCCAGAGAGTGCACTGGCACAACTCGGGATGCAGTGCAGTTTGTCCAGAGAGTGCACTGGCACCATCTGTGATGCAGTGCAGTGAGTCCAGAGAGTGCACTGGCACCAATGGGGCTGCAGTGCAGTGAGTCCAAAGAGTGCACTGGCACCACTGGGGATGCACTGCAGTGAGTCCAGAGAGTACACTGGCACCACTGGGGATGCACTGCAGTGAGTCCAGAGAGTGCACTGGCACCACTGGGGATGCACTACAGTGAGTCCAGAGATTGCACTGGCACCACTGGGGATGCAGTGCAGTGAGTCCAGAGAGTGCACTGGCACCACTGGGGATGCAGTGCATTGAGTCCAGAGAGTGCACTGGCACCACTGGGGATGCACTTCAGTGAGTCCAGAGAGTGCACTGGCACCAGTGGGGATGCAGTGCAGTGAGTCCAGAGAGTGCACTGGCACCACTGGGGATGCACTGCAGTGAGTCCAGAGAGTACACTGGCACCACTGGGGATGCAGTGCAGTGAGTCCAGAGAGTGCACTGGCACCACTGGGGATGCACTGCAGTGAGTCCAGAGAGTGCACTGGCACCACTGGGGATGTGTCCAGTGAGTCCAGTGAGTGCACTGGCACCACTGGGGATGCAGTGCAGTGAGTCCAGAGTGTACACTGGCACCAGTGGGGATGCAGTGCAGTGAGTCCAGAGAGTGCACTGGCACCACTGGGGATGCAGTGCAGTCAGTCCAGTGAGTGCACTGGCACCACTGGGGGTGCAGTACAGTGAGTCCAGAGATTTCACTGGCACCACTGAGGATGCACTGCAGTGAGTCCAGACAGTGCACTGGCACCACTGGGGATGCCCTGCAGTGAGTCCAGAGAGTGCACTGGCACCACGTGGGATGCAGTGCAGTGAGTCCAGAGAGTGCACTGGCACCACTGGGGATGCACTGCAGTGAGTCCAGAGAGTGCACTGGCACCACTGGGGCTTCAGTGCAGTGAGTCAAGAGAGTGCACTGGCACCACTGGGGATGCAGTGCAGTGAGTCCAGAGAGTGCACTGGCACCACTGGGGATGCACTGCAGTGAGTCCACAGAGTGCACTGGCACCACTGGGGATGCAGTACAGTGAGTCCACAGAGTGCACTGGCACCAGTGGGTATGCAGTACAGTGAGTCCAGAGAGTGCACTGGCACCACTGGGCATGCAGTGCAGTGAGTCCAGAGAGTGCACTGGCACCACTGGGGATGCGATGCTGGGAGTCCAGAGAGTGCTTTGGCACCAGTGGGGATGCACTGCAGTGAGTCCAGAGACTGCACTGGCACCACTGGGGATGCAGTGCAGTGAGTCCAGAGAGTGCACTGGCACCACTGGGGATGCAGTGCACTGAGTCCAGAGATTTGCACTGGCACCACTGTGGATGCAGTGCTGTGACTCCAGAGAGCGCACTGGCACCACTGGGGATGCAGTGCAGTGAGTCCAGAGAGTGCACTGGCACCACTGGGGATGCACTGCAGTGAGCCCAGAGAGTGCACTGGCACCAGTGTGGATGCACTGCAGTGAGTCCAGTGAGTGCACTGGCACCACTGAGAATGCACTTCAATGAGTCCAGAGAGTGCACTGGCACCACTGGGGATGCACTGCAGTGAGTCCAGAGAGTGCAGTGGCACCACTGGGGATGCACTGCAGTGAGTCCAGAGAGTGCTTTGGCACCAGTGGGGATGCACTGCAGTTACTCCAGAGACTGCACTGGCACCACTGGGGATGCACTGCAGTGAGTCCAGAGAGTGCACTGGCACCAGTGGGGATGCACTGCAGTGAGTCGAGAGAGTGCACTGGCACCACTGGGGATGCACTGCAGTGAGTCCAGAGAGTGCACTGTCACCACTGGGGATGCAGTACAGTGAGTCCACAGAGTGCACTGGCACCACTGGGGATGCAGTGCAGTGAGTCCAGAGAGTGCACTGGCACCACTGGGGATGCAGTGCAGTGAATCCAGTGAGTGCACTGGCACCACTGGGGATGCAGTGCAGTGAGTCCAGAGAGTGCACTGGCACTACTGGGGATGCAGTGCAGTAAGTCCAGAGAGTGCACTGGCACCACTGGGGATGCACTGCAGTGAGTCCAGAGAGTGCACTGTCACTACTGGGGATGCAGTGCAGTGAGTCCAGAAAGTGCACTGGCACCACTGGGGATGCAGTGCAGTGAGTCCTGAGAGTGCACTGGCACCACTGGGGATGCACTGCAGTGAGTCCAGAGATTGCACTGGCACCACTGGTGATGCAGTACAGTGAGTCCACACAGTGCACTAGCACCACTGGGTATGCAGTGCAGTGAGTCCAGAGAGTGCACTGGCACCACTGGTGATGCAGTGCAGTGATTCCAGAGAGTGCACTGGCACCACTGGTGATGCACTGCTGTGAGTCCAGAGAGCGCTCTGGCACCACTGGGGATGCAGTGCAGTGAGTCCAGAGACTTCACTGGCACCACTGGGAATGCAGAGAAGTGAGTGCAGAGAGTGCACTGGCACCACTGGGGATGCAGTGCAGTGAGTCCAGAGAGTGCACTGGCACCACTGGGGATGCAGTTCAGTGAGTCCAGAGAGTGCACTGGCACTACTGGGGATGCAGTGCAGTGAGTCCAGAGAGTGCACTGGCACCACTGAGAATGCACTTCAGTGAGTCCAGAGAGTGCACTGGCACCACTGGGGATGCACTTCAGTGAGTCCAGAGAGTGCACTGGCACCACTGGGGATGCAGTGCTGTGACTCCAGAGAGTGCACTGGCACCACTGGGGATGCAGTGAAGTGAGTCCAGAGAGTGCACTGGCACCACTGGGGATGCGGTGCCGGGAGTCCAGAGAGTGCTTTGGCACCAGTGGGGATGCACTGCAGTTACTCCAGAGACTGCACTGGCACCACTGGGGATGCAGTGCAGTGAGTCCAGAGAGTGCACTGGCACCACTGGGGATGCACTGCAGTGAGTCCAGAGAGTGCACTGGAACCACTGGGGATGCACTGCAGTGAGTCCAGAGAGTGCACTGTCACCACTGGGGATGCAGTGCAGTGAGTCCACAGAGTGCACTGGCACCACTGGGGATGCAGTGCAGTGAGTCCAGAGAGTGCACTGGCACCACTGGGGATGCACTGCAGTGAATCCAGTGAGTGCACTGGCACCACTGGGGATACAGTGCAGTGAGTCCAGAGAGTGCACTGGCACCACTGGGGATGCAGTGCAGTGAGTCCAGAGAGTGCACTGGCACCACTGGGGATGCAGTGCAGTGAGTCCAGAGAGTGCACTAGCACCACAGATGATGCAGTACAGTGAGTCCAGTGAGTGCACTTGCACCACTGGGGATGCAGTGCAGTGAGTCCAGAGAGTGCACTGGCACCACTGGGGATGCACTGCAGTGAGTCCAGAGAGTCCACTGGCACCACTGGGGATGCAGTGCAGTGAGTCCAGAGAGTGCACTGGCACCACTGGTGATGCAGTGCAGTGAGTCCAGAGATTGCACTGGCACCACTGGGAATGCAGAGAAGTGAGTGCAGAGAGTGCACTGGCACCACTGGGGATGCAGTGCAGTGAGTCCAGAGAGTGCACTGGCACCACTGGGGATGCAGTTCAGTGAGTCCAGAGAGTGCACTGGCACCACTGGGGATGCAGTGCAGTGAGTCCAGAGAGTGCACTGGCACCAGTGGGGATGCACTTCAGTGAGTCCAGAGAGTGCACTGGCACCACTGGGGATGCACCTCAGTGAGTCCAGAGAGTGCACTGGCACCACTGGGGATGCAGTGCTGTGACTCCAGAGAGTACACTGGCACCACTGGGGATGCAGTGAAGTGAGTTCAGAGAGTGCACTGGCACCACTGGGGATGCGGTGCCGGGAGTCCAGAGAGTGCTTTGGCACCAGTGGGGATGCAGTGCAGTGAGTCCAGAGAGTGCACTGGAACCACTGGGGATGCAGTGCAGTGAGTCCAGAGAGTGCACTGTCACCACTGGGGATGCAGTGCAGTGAGTCCAGAGAGTGCACTGGCACCACTGGGGATGCAGTGCTGTGACTCCAGAGACTGCACTGGCACCACTGGGGATGCAGTGCAGTGAGTCCAGAGAGTGCACTGGCACCACTGATGATGCACTGCAGTGAGTCCAGAGAGTGCACTGGAACCACTGGGGATGCAGTGCAGTGAGTCCAGAGAGTGCACTGTCACCACTGGGGATGCAGTGCAGTGAGTCCACAGAGTGCACTGGCACCACTGGGGATGCAGTGCAGTGAGTCCAGAGAGTGCACTGGCACCACTGGAGATGCACTGCAGTGAATCCAGTGAGTGCACTGGCACCACTGGGGATACAGTGCAGTGAGTCCAGAGAGTGCACTGGCACCACTGGGGATGCAGTGCAGTGAGTCCACAGAGTGCACTGGCACCACTGGGGATGCATTGCAGTGAGTCCAGAGAGTGCACTAGCACCACAGATGATGCAGTACAGTGAGTCCAGTGAGTGCACTTGCACCACTGGGGATGCAGTGCAGTGAGTCCAGAGAGTGCACTGGCACCACTGGGGATGCACTGCAGTGAGTCCAGAGAGTCCACTGGCACCACTGGGGATGCAGTGCAGTGAGTCCAGAGAGTGCACTGGCACCACTGGTGATGCACTGCAGTGAGTCCAGAGATTGCACTGGCACCACTGTGGATGCAGTGCAGTGAGTCCAGAGACTTCACTGGCACCACTGGGAATGCAGAGAAGTGAGTGCAGAGAGTGCACTGGCACCACTGGGGATGCAGTGCAGTGAGTCCAGAGAGTGCACTGGCACCACTGGGGATGCAGTGCAGTGAGTCCAGAGAGTGCACTGGCACCATCTGTGATGCAGTGCAGTGAGTCCAGAGAGTGCACTGGCACCACTGGGGCTGCAGTGCAGTGAGTCCAAAGAGTGCACTGGCACAACTGGGGATGCACTTCAGTGAGTCCAGAGAGTGCACTGGCACCAGTGGGGATGCAGTGCAGTGAGTCCAGAGAGTGCACTGGCACCACTGGGGATGCACTGCAGTGAGTTCAGAGAGTACACTGGCACCACTGGTGATGCAGTGCAGTGAGTCCAGAGAGTGCACTGGCACCACTGGGGATGCACTGCAGTGAGTCCAGAGAGTGCACTGGCACCACTGGGGATGTGTCCAGTGAGTCCAGTGAGTGCACTGGCACCACTGGGGATGCAGTGCAGTGAGTCCAGAGAGTACACTGGCACCAGTGGGGATGCAGTGCAGTGAGTCCAGAGAGTGCACTGGCACCACTGGGGATGCAGTGCAGTCAGTCCTGTGAGTGCACTGGCACCACTGGGGGTGCAGTACAGTGAGTCCAGAGAGTGCACTGGCACCACTGGGGATGCACTGCAGTGAGTCCAGACAGTGCACTGGCACCACTGGGGATGCCCTGCAGTGAGTCCAGAGAGTGCACTGGCACCACGTGGGATGCAGTGCAGTGAGTCCAGAGAGTGCACTGGCACCACTGGGGATGCACTGCAGTGAGTCCAGAGAGTGCACTGGCACCACTGGGACTTCAGTGCAGTGAGTCCAGAGAGTGCACTGGCACCACTGGTGATGCACTGCAGTGAGTCCAGAGAGTGCACTGGCACCACTGGGGATGCACTGCAGTGAGTCCAGAGAGTGCACTGTCACCACTGGGGATGCAGTACAGTGAGTCCACAGAGTGCACTGGCACCAGTGGGTATGCAGTACAGTGAGTCCAGAGAGTGCACTGGCACCACTGGGCATGCAGTGCAGTGAGTCCAGAGAGTGCACTGGCACCACTGGTGATGCAGTGCAGTGAGTCCAGAGAGTGCACTGGCACCACTGGGGATGCAGTGTCGTGAGTCCAGAGATTTGCACTGGCACCACTGGGGATGCAGTGCTGTGACTCCGGAGAGCGCACTGGCACCACTGGGGATGCAGTGCAGTGAGTCCAGAGAGTGCACTGGCACCACTGGGGATGCACTGCAGTGAGCCCAGAGAGTGCACTGGCACCAGTGGGGATGCACTGCAGTGAGTCCAGTGAGTGCACTGGCACCACTGGGGATGCAGTGCAGTGAGTCCAGAGAGTGCAGTGGCACCACTGGTGATGCAGTTTAGTGAGTCCAGAGAGTGCACTGGCACCACTGGGGATGCAGTGCAGTGAGTCCAGTGAGTTTACTGGCACCACTGGGGATGCACTGCAGTGAGTCCAGAGAGTGCACTGGCACCACTGAGAATGCACTTCAATGAGTCCAGAGAGTGCACTGGCACCACTGGGGATGCACTGCAGTGAGTCCAGAGAGTGCAGTGGCACCACTGGGGATGCACTGCAGTGAGTCCAGAGAGTGCTTTGGCACCAGTGGGGATGCAGTGCAGTGAGTCCAGAGAGTGCACTGGCACCACTGGGGATGCACTGCAGTGAGTCCAGAGAGTGCACTGGCACCACTGGGGATGCACTGCAGTGAGTCGAGAGAGTGCACTGGCACCACTGGGGATGCACTGCAGTGAGTCCACAGAGTGCACTGTCACCACTGGGGATGCAGTACAGTCAGTCCACAGAGTGCACTGGCACCACTAGGGATGCAGTGCAGTGAGTCCAGAGAGTGCACTGGCACCACTGGGGATGCAGTGCAGTGAATCCAGTGAGTGCACTGGCACCACTGGGGATGCAGTGCAGTGAGTCCAGAGAGTGCACTGGCACTACTGGGGATGCAGTGCAGTAAGTCCAGAGAGTTCACTGGCACCACTCGGGATGCACTGCAGTGAGTCCAGAGAGTGCACTGTCACTACTGGGGATGCAGTGCAGTGAGTCCAGAAAGTGCACTGGCACCACTGGGGATGCAGTGCAGTGAGTCCTGAGAGTGCACTGGCACCACTGGGGATGCAGTTCAGTGAGTCCAGAGAGTGCACTGGCACCACTGGGGATGCAGTGCAGTGAGTCCAGAGAGTGCACTGGCACCACTGAGAATGCACTTCAGTGAGTCCAGAGAGTGCACTGGCACCACTGGGGATGCACTTCAGTGAGTCCAGAGAGTGCACTGGCACCACTGGGGATGCAGTGCTGTGACTCCAGAGAGTGCACTGGCACCACTGGGGATGCAGTGAAGTGAGTCCAGAGAGTGCACTGGCACCACTGGGGATGCGGTGCCGGGAGTCCAGAGAGTGCTTTGGCACCAGTGGGGATGCACTGCAGTTACTCCAGAGACTGCACTGGCACCACTGGGGATGCAGTGCAGTGAGTCCAGAGAGTGCACTGGCACCACTGGGGATGCACTGCAGTGAGTCCAGAGAGTGCACTGGAACCACTGGGGATGCACTGCAGTGAGTCCAGAGAGTCCACTGTCACCACTGGGGATGCAGTGCAGTGAGTCCACAGAGTGCACTGGCACCACTGGGGATGCAGTGCAGTGAGTCCAGAGAGTGCACTGGCACCACTGGGGATGCACTGCAGTGAATCCAGTGAGTGCACTGGCACCACTGGGGATACAGTGCAGTGAGTCCAGAGAGTGCACTGGCACCACTGGGGATGCACTGCAGTGAGTCCAGAGAGTGCACTGGCACCACTGGGGATGCATTGCAGTGAGTCCAGAGAGTGCACTAGCACCACAGATGATGCAGTACAGTGAGTCCAGTGAGTGCACTTGCACCACTGGGGATGCAGTGCAGTGAGTCCAGAGAGTGCACTGGCACCACTGGGGATGCACTGCAGTGAGTCCAGAGAGTGCACTGGCACCACTGGGGATGCAGTGCAGTGAGTCCAGAGAGTGCACTGGCACCACTGGTGATGCACTGCAGTGAGTCCAGAGATTGCACTGGCACCACTGAGAATGCACTTCAGTGAGTCCAGAGACTTCACTGGCACCACTGGGAATGCAGAGAAGTGAGTGCAGAGAGTGCACTGGCACCACTGGGGATGCAGTGCAGTGAGTCCAGAGAGTACACTGGCACCACTGGGGATGCAGTGCAGTGAGTCCAGAGAGTGCACTGGCACCATCTGTGATGCAGTGCAGTGAGTCCAGAGAGTGCACTGGCACCAATGGGGCTGCAGTGCAGTGAGTCCAAAGAGTGCACTGGCACCACTGGGGATGCACTGCAGTGAGTCCAGAGAGTACACTGGCACCACTGGGGATGCACTGCAGTGAGTCCAGAGAGTGCACTGGCACCACTGGGGATGCACTACAGTGAGTCCAGAGATTGCACTGGCACCACTGGGGATGCAGTGCAGTGAGTCCAGAGAGTGCACTGGCACCACTGGGGATGCAGTGCATTGAGTCCAGAGAGTGCACTGGGACTACTGGGGATGCACTTCAGTGAGTCCAGAGAGTGCACTGGCACCACTGGGGATGCAGTGCAGTGAGTCCAGAGAGTGCACTGGCACCATCTGTGATGCAGTGCAGTGAGTCCAGAGAGTGCACTGGCACCAATGGGGCTGCAGTGCAGTGAGTCCAAAGAGTGCACTGGCACCACTGGGGATGCACTGCAGTGAGTCCAGAGAGTACACTGGCACCACTGGGGATGCAGTGCAGTGAGTCCAGAGAGTGCACTGGCACCACTGGGGATGCAGTGCAGTGAGTCCAGAGAGTGCACTGGCACCACTGGGGATGTGTCCAGTGAGTCCAGTGAGTGCACTGGCACCACTGGGGGTGCAGTGCAGTGAGTCCAGAGAGTACACTGGCACCAGTGGGGATGCAGTGCAGTGAGTCCAGAGAGTGCACTGGCACCACTGGGGATGCAGTGCAGTCAGTCCAGTGAGTGCACTGGCACCACTGGGGGTGCAGTACAGTGAGTCCAGAGAGTGCACTGGCACCACTGGGGATGCAGTGCAGTGAGTCCAGACAGTGCACTGGCACCACTGGGGATGCCCTGCAGTGAGTCCAGAGAGTGCACTGGCACCACGTGGGATGCAGTGCAGTGAGTCCAGAGAGTGCACTGGCACCAGTGGGGATGCACTGCAGTGAGTCCAAAGAGTGCACTGGCACCACTGGGGCTTCAGTGCAGTGAGTCAAGAGAGTGCACTGGCACCACTGGGGATGCACTGCAGTGAGTCCAGAGAGTGCACTGGCACCACTGGGGATGCACTGCAGTGAGTCCAGAGAGTGCACTGTCACCACTGGGGATGCAGTACAGTGAGTCCACAGAGTGCACTGGCACCAGTGGGTATGCAGTACAGTGAGTCCAGAGAGTGCACTGGCACCACTGGGCATGCAGTGCAGTGAGTCCAGAGAGTGCACTGGCACCACTGGGGATGCAGTGCAGTGAGTCCAGAGATTTGCACTGTCACCACTGGGGATGCAGTGCTGTGACTCCAGAGAGCGCACTGGCACCACTGGGGATGCAGTGCAGTGAGTCCAGAGAGTGCACTGGCACCACTGGGGATGCACTGCAGTGAGCCCAGAGAGTGCACTGGCACCAGTGGGGATGCACTGCAGTGAGTCCACAGAGTGCACTGGCACCACTGGGGAAGCAGTGCAGTGAGTCCAGAGAGTGCAGTGGCACCACTGGTGATGCAGTTTAGTGAGTCCAGAGAGTGCACTGGCACCACTGGGGATGCAGTGCAGTGAGTCCAGTGAGTGTACTGGCACCACTGGGGATGCACTGCAATGAGTCCAGAGAGTGCACTGGCACCACTGAGAATGCACTTCAATGAGTCCAGAGAGTGCACTGGCACCACTGGGGATGCACTGCAGTGAGTCCAGAGAGTGCAGTGGCACCACTGGGGATGCACTGCAGTGAGTCCAGAGAGTGCTTTGGCACCAGTGGGGATGCACTGCAGTTACTCCAGAGACTGCACTGGCACCACTGGGGATGCACTGCAGTGAGTCCAGAGAGTGCACTGGCACCAGTGGGGATGCACTGCAGTGAGTCGAGAGAGTGCACTGGCACCACTGGGGATGCAGTGCAGTGAGTCCAGAGAGTGCACTGTCACCACTGGGGATGCAGTACAGTGAGTCCACAGAGTGCACTGGCACCACTGGGGATGCAGTGCAGTGAGTCCAGAGAGTGCACTGGCACCACTGGGGATGCAGTGCAGTGAATCCAGTGAGTGCACTGGCACCACTGGGGATGCAGTGCAGTGAGTCCAGAGAGTGCACTGGGACTACTGGGGATGCAGTGCAGTAAGTCCAGAGAGTGCACTGGCACCACTGGGGATGCACTGCAGTGAGTCCAGAGAGTGCACTGTCACTACTGGGGATGCAGTGCAGTGAGTCCAGAAAGTGCACTGGCACCACTGGGGATGCAGTGCAGTGAGTCCTGAGAGTGCACTGGCACCACTGGGGATGCACTGCAGTGAGTCCAGAGAGTGCACTGGCACCACTGGGGATGCACTACAGTGAGTCCAGAGATTGCACTGGCACCACTGGGGATGCAGTGCAGTGAGTCCAGAGAGTGCACTGGCACCACTGGGGATGCAGTGCATTGAGTCCAGAGAGTGCACTGGCACAACTGGGGATGCACTTCTGTGAGTCCAGAGAGTGCACTGGCACCACTGGGGATGCAGTGCAGTGAGTCCAGAGAGTGCACTGGCACCATCTGTGATGCAGTGCAGTGAGTCCAGAGAGTGCACTGGCACCAATGGGGCTGCAGTGCAGTGAGTCCAAAGAGTGCACTGGCACCACTGGGGATGCACTGAAGTGAGTCCAGAGAGTACACTGGCACCACTGGGGATGCACTGCAGTGAGTCCAGAGAGTGCACTGGCACCACTGGGGATGCACTGCAGTGAGTCCAGAGAGTGCACTGGCACCACTGGGAATGTGTCCAGTGAGTCCAGTGAGTGCACTGGCACCACTGGGGATGCAGTGCAGTGAGTCCAGAGAGTACACTGGCACCAGTGGGGATGCAGTGCAGTGAGTCCAGAGAGTGCACTGGCACCACTGGGGATGCAGTGCAGTCAGTCCAGTGAGTGCACTGGCACCACTGGGGGTGCAGTACAGTGAGTCCAGAGAGTGCACTGGCACCACTGGGGATGCACTGCAGTGAGTCCAGACAGTGCACTGGCACCACTGGGGATGCCCTGCAGTGAGTCCAGAGAGTGCACTGGCACCACGTGGGATGCAGTGCAGTGAGTCCAGAGAGTGCACTGGCACCACTGGGGATGCACTGCAGTGAGTCCAGAGAGTGCACTGGCACCACTGGGGCTTCAGTGCAGTGAGTCAAGAGAGTGCACTGGCACCACTGGGGATGCACTGCAGTGAGTCCAGAGAGTGCACTGGCACCACTGGGGATGCACTGCAGTGAGTCCAGAGAGTGCACTGTCACCACTGGGGATGCAGTACAGTGAGTCCACAGAGTGCACTGGCACCAGTGGGTATGCAGTACAGTGAGTCCAGAGAGTGCACTGGCACCACTGGGCATGCAGTGCAGTGAGTCCAGAGAGTGCACTGGCACCACTGGGGATGCAGTGCAGTGAGTCCAGAGATTTGCACTGTCACCACTGGGGATGCAGTGCTGTGACTCCAGAGAGCGCACTGGCACCACTGGGGATGCAGTGCAGTGAGTCCAGAGAGTGCACTGGCACCACTGGGGATGCACTGCAGTGAGCCCAGAGAGTGCACTGGCACCAGTGGGGATGCACTGCAGTGAGTCCACAGAGTGCACTGGCACCACTGGGGAAGCAGTGCAGTGAGTCCAGAGAGTGCAGTGGCACCACTGGTGATGCAGTTTAGTGAGTCCAGAGAGTGCACTGGCACCACTGGGGATGCAGTGCAGTGAGTCCAGTGAGTGTACTGGCACCACTGGGGATGCACTGCAATGAGTCCAGAGAGTGCACTGGCACCACTGAGAATGCACTTCAATGAGTCCAGAGAGTGCACTGGCACCACTGGGGATGCACTGCAGTGAGTCCAGAGAGTGCAGTGGCACCACTGGGGATGCACTGCAGTGAGTCCAGAGAGTGCTTTGGCACCAGTGGGGATGCACTGCAGTTACTCCAGAGACTGCACTGGCACCACTGGGGATGCACTGCAGTGAGTCCAGAGAGTGCACTGGCACCAGTGGGGATGCACTGCAGTGAGTCGAGAGAGTGCACTGGCACCACTGGGGATGCAGTGCAGTGAGTCCAGAGAGTGCACTGTCACCACTGGGGATGCAGTACAGTGAGTCCACAGAGTGCACTGGCACCACTGGGGATGCAGTGCAGTGAGTCCAGAGAGTGCACTGGCACCACTGGGGATGCAGTGCAGTGAATCCAGTGAGTGCACTGGCACCACTGGGGATGCAGTGCAGTGAGTCCAGAGAGTGCACTGGGACTACTGGGGATGCAGTGCAGTAAGTCCAGAGAGTGCACTGGCACCACTGGGGATGCACTGCAGTGAGTCCAGAGAGTGCACTGTCACTACTGGGGATGCAGTGCAGTGAGTCCAGAAAGTGCACTGGCACCACTGGGGATGCAGTGCAGTGAGTCCTGAGAGTGCACTGGCACCACTGGGGATGCACTGCAGTGAGTCCAGAGAGTGCACTGGCACCACTGGGGATGCACTACAGTGAGTCCAGAGATTGCACTGGCACCACTGGGGATGCAGTGCAGTGAGTCCAGAGAGTGCACTGGCACCACTGGGGATGCAGTGCATTGAGTCCAGAGAGTGCACTGGCACAACTGGGGATGCACTTCTGTGAGTCCAGAGAGTGCACTGGCACCACTGGGGATGCAGTGCAGTGAGTCCAGAGAGTGCACTGGCACCATCTGTGATGCAGTGCAGTGAGTCCAGAGAGTGCACTGGCACCAATGGGGCTGCAGTGCAGTGAGTCCAAAGAGTGCACTGGCACCACTGGGGATGCACTGAAGTGAGTCCAGAGAGTACACTGGCACCACTGGGGATGCACTGCAGTGAGTCCAGAGAGTGCACTGGCACCACTGGGGATGCACAGCAGTGAGTCCAGAGAGTGCACTGGCACCACTGGGAATGTGTCCAGTGAGTCCAGTGAGTGCACTGGCACCACTGGGGATGCAGTGCAGTGAGTCCAGAGAGTACACTGGCACCAGTGGGGATGCAGTGCAGTGAGTCCAGAGAGTGCACTGGCACCACTGGGGATGCAGTGCAGTCAGTCCAGTGAGTGCACTGGCACCACTGGGGGTGCAGTACAGTGAGTCCAGAGAGTGCACTGGCACCACTGGGGATGCACTGCAGTGAGTCCAGACAGTGCACTGGCACCACTGGGGATGCCCTGCAGTGAGTCCAGAGAGTGCACTGGCACCACGTGGGATGCAGTGCAGTGAGTCCAGAGAGTGCACTGGCACCACTGGGGATGCACTGCAGTGAGTCCAGAGAGTGCACTGGCACCACTGGGGCTTCAGTGCAGTGAGTCAAGAGAGTGCACTGGCACCACTGGGGATGCACTGCAGTGAGTCCAGAGAGTGCACTGGCACCACTGGGGATGCACTGCAGTGAGTCCAGAGAGTGCACTGTCACCACTGGGGATGCAGTACAGTGAGTCCACAGAGTGCACTGGCACCAGTGGGTATGCAGTACAGTGAGTCCAGAGAGTGCACTGGCACCACTGGGCATGCAGTGCAGTGAGTCCAGAGAGTGCACTGGCACCACTGGGGATGCAGTGCAGTGAGTCCAGAGATTTGCACTGGCACCACTGGGGATGCAGTGCTGTGACTCCAGAGAGCGCACTGGCTCCACTGGGGATGCAGTGCAGTGAGTCCCGAGAGTGCACTGGCACCACTGGGGATGCACTGCAGTGAGCCCAGAGAGTGCACTGGCACCAGTGGGGATGCACTGCATTGAGTCCAGTGAGTGCACTGGCACCACTGGGGAAGCAGTGCAGTGAGTCCAGAGAGTGCAGTGGCACCACTGGGGATGCAGTTTAGTGAGTCCAGAGAGTGCACTGGCACCACTGGGGATGCAGTGCAGTGAGTCCAGTGAGTGTACTGGCACCACTGGGGATGCACTGCAGTGAGTCCAGAGAGTGCACTGGCACCACTGAGAATGCACTTCAATGAGTCCAGAGAGTGCACTGGCACCACTGGGGATGCACTGCAGTGAGTCCAGAGAGTGCAGTGGCGCCACTGGGGATGCAGTGCAGTGAGTCCAGAGAGTGCTTTGGCACCAGTGGGGATGCACTGCAGTTACTCCAGAGACTACACTGGCACCACTGGGGATGCACTGCAGTGAGTCCAGAGAGTGCACTGGCACCAGTGGGGATGCAGTGCAGTGAGTCGAGAGAGTGCACTGGCACCACTGGGGATGCAGTGCAGTGAGTCCAGAGAGTGCACTGTCACCACTGGGGATGCAGTACAGTGAGTCCACAGAGTGCACTGGCACCACTGGGGATGCAGTGCAGTGAGTCCAGAGAGTGCACTGGCACCACTGGGGATGCAGTGCAGTGAATCCAGTGAGTGCACTGGCACCACTGGGGATGCAGTGCAGTGAGTCCAGAGAGTGCACTGGGACTACTGGGGATGCAGTGCAGTAAGTCCAGAGAGTGCACTGGCACCACTGGGGATGCACTGCAGTGAGTCCAGAGAGTGCACTGTCACTACTGGGGATGCAGTGCAGTGAGTCCAGAAAGTGCACTGGCACCACTGGGGATGCAGTGCAGTGAGTCCTGAGAGTGCACTGGCACCACTGGGGATGCACTGCAGTGAGTCCAGAGATTGCACTGGCACCACTGGGGATGCAGTACAGTGAGTCCACACAGTGCACTAGCACCACTGGGGATGCAGTGCAGTGAGTCCAGAGAGTGCATTGGCACCACTGGGGATGCAGTGCAGTGAGTCCAGAGAGTGCACTGGCACCACTGGTGATGCACTGCTGTGAGTCCAGAGAGTGCTCTTGCACCACAGGGGATGCAGTGCAGTGACTCAAGAGAGTGCACTGGCAGCACTGGGGATGCAGTGCAGTGAGTCCAGAGAGTGCACTGGCACCACTGGAGATGCAGTGCAGTGAGTCCAGAGAGTGCAATGGCACCACTGCGGATGCACTGCAGTGAGTCCAGAGAGTGCACTGGCTCCACTGGGGATGCACTGCAGTGAGTCCAGAGAGTACACTGGCACCACTGGGGATGCACTGCAGTGAGTTCAGAGAGTGTACTGGCACCACTAGGGATGCACTTCAGTGAGTCCTGAGAGTGCACTGGCACCAGTGGGGATGCAGTGCAGTGAGTCCAGAGAGTGCACTGGCACCACTGGGGATGCACTGCAGTGAGTCCAGAGAGTACACTGGCACCACTGGGGATGCAGTGCAGTGAGTCCAGAGAGTGCACTGGCACAACTGGGGATACACTGCAGTGAGTCCAGAGAGTGCACTGGCACCACTGGGGATGTGTCCAGTGAGTCCAGTGAGTGCACTGGGAACACTGGGGATGCAGTGCAGTGAGTCCAGAGAGTACACTGGCACCAGTGGGGATGCAGTGCAGTGAGTCCAGACAGTGCACTGGCACCACTGGGGATGCAGTGCAGTGAGTCCAGAGAGTGCACTGGCACCACTGGGGGTGCAGTACAGTGAGTCCAGAGAGTGCACTGGCACCACTGGGGATGCACTGCAGTGAGTCCAGACAGTGCACTGGCACCACTGGGGATGCCCTGCAGTGAGTCCAGAGAGTGCACTGGCACCACTGGGGATGCAGTGCAGTGAGTCCAGAGAGTGCACTGGCACCACTGGGGATGCACTGCAGTGAGTCCAGAGAGTGCACTGGCACCACTGGGTCTTCAGTGCAGTGAGTCAAGAGAGTGCACTGGCACCACTGGGGATGCACTGCAGTGAGTCCAGAGAGTGCACTGGCACCACTGGGGATGCACTGCAGTGAGTCCAGAGAGTGCACTGTCACCACTGGGGATGCAGTACAGTGAGTCCACAGAGTGCACTGGCACCAGTGGGTATGCAGTACAGTGAGTCCAGAGAGTGCACTGGCACCACTGGGCATGCAGTGCAGTGAGTCCAGAGAGTGCACTGGCACCACTGGGGATGCGGTGCTGGGAGTCCAGAGAGTGCTTTGGCACCAGTGGGGATGCAGTGCAGTTACTCCAGAGACTGCACTGGCACCACCGGGGATGCAGTGCAGTGAGTCCAGAGAGTGCACTGGCACCACTGGGGATGCAGTGCAGTGAGTCCAGAGATTTGCACTTGCACCACTGGGGATGCAGTGCTGTGACTCCAGAGAGCGCACTGGCACCACTGGGGATGCAGTGCAGTGAGTCCAGAGAGTGCACTGGCACCACTGGGGATGCACTGCAGTGAGCCCAGAGAGTGCACTGGCACCACTGAGAATGCACTGCAGTGAGTCCAGAGAGTGCACTGGCACCACTGGGGATGCACTGCAGTGAGTCCAGAGAGTGCAGTGGCACCACTGGGGATGCAGTGCAGTGAGTCCAGAGAGTGCACTGGCACCACTGGTGATGCAGTGCAGTGAGTCCAGAGAGTGCACTGGCACCACTGGTGATGCACTGCTGTGAGTCCAGAGAGTGCTCTTGCACCACAGGGGATGCAGTGCAGTGACTCAAGAGAGTGCACTGGCAGCACTGGGGATGCAGTGCAGTGAGTCCAGAGAGTGCACTGGCACCACTGGAGATGCAGTGCAGTGAGTCCAGAGAGTGCTCTTGCACCACAGGGGATGCAGTGCAGTGACTCAAGAGAGTGCACTGGCTCCACTGGGGATGCACTGCAGTGAGTCCCGAGAGTGCACTGGCACCAGTGGGGATGCAGTGCAGTGAGTCCAGAGAGTGCACTGGCACCACTGGGGATGCACTGCAGTGAGTCCAGAGAGTACACTGGCACCGCAGGGGATGCAGTGCAGTGAGTCCAGAGAGTGCACTGGCACCACTGGGGATGCACTGCAGTGAGTCCAGAGAGTGCACTGGCACCACTGGGGATGTGTCCAGTGAGTCCAGTGAGTGCACTGGCACCACTGGGGATGCAGTGCAGTGAGTCCAGAGAGTACACTGGCACCAGTGGGGATGCAGTGCAGTGAGTCCAGACAGTGCACTGGCACCACTGGGGATGCAGTGCAGTCAGTCCAGTGAGTGCACTGGCACCACTGGGGGTGCAGTACAGTGAGTCCAGAGAGTGCACTGGCACCACTGGGGATGCACTGCAGTGAGTCCAGACAGTGCACTGGCACCACTGGGGATGCACTGCAGTGAGTCCAGAGAGTGCACTGGCACCAATGGGGATGCAGTGCAGTGAGTCCAGAGAGTGCACTGGCACCACTGGGGATGCAGTGCAGTGAGTCCAGAGAGTGCACTGGCACCACTGGGGATGCGGTGCCGGGAGTCCAGAGAGTGCACTGGCACCACTGAGAATGCACTTCAATGAGTCCAGAGAGTGCACTGGCACCAGTGGGGATGCACTGCAGTGAGTCGAGAGAGTGCACTGGCACCACTGGGGATGCACTGCAGTGAGTCCAGAGAGTGCACTGTCACCACTGGGGATGCAGTACAGTGAGTCCACAGAGTGCACTGGCACCACTGGGGATGCAGTGCAGTGAGTCCAGAGAGTGCACTGGCACCACTGGGGATGCAGTGCAGTGAATCCAGTGAGTGCACTGGCACCACTGGGGATGCAGTGCAGTGAGTCCAGAGAGTGCACTGGCACTACTGGGGATGCAGTGCAGTAAGTCCAGAGAGTGCACTGGCACCACTGGGGATGCACTGCAGTGAGTCCAGAGAGTGCACTGTCACTACTGGGGATGCAGTGCAGTGAGTCCAGAGAGTGCACTGGCACCAGTGGGGATGCAGTGCAGTGAGTCCTGAGAGTGCACTGGCACCACTGGGGATGCACTGCAGTGAGTCCAGAGATTGCACTGGCACCACTGGGGATGCAGTACAGTGAGTCCACACAGTGCACTAGCACCACTGGGGATGCAGTGCAGTGAGTCCAGAGAGTGCACTGGCACCACTGGTGATGCAGTGCAGTGAGTCCAGAGAGTGCACTGGCACCACTGGTGATGCACTGCTGTGAGTCCAGAGAGTGTTCTTGCACCACAGGGGATGCAGTGCAGTGACTCAAGAGAGTGCACTGGCAGCACTGGGTATGCAGTGCAGTGAGTCCAGAGAGTGCACTGGCACCACTGGAGATGCAGTGCAGTGAGTCCAGAGAGTGCAATGGCACCACTGCGGATGCACTGCAGTGAGTCCAGAGAGTGCACTGGCTCCACTGGGGATGCACTGCAGTGAGTCCAGAGAGGGCACTGGCACCACTGGGGATGCACTGCAGTGAGTCCAGAGAGTGTACTGGCACCACTGGGGATGCACTGAAGTGAGTCCAGAGAGTGCACTGGCACCACTGAGAATGCACTTCAGTGAGTCCAGAGAGTGCACTGGCACCACTGGGGATGCACTGCAGTGAGTCCACAGAGTGCACTAGCACCACTGGGGATGCAGTGCAGTGAGTCCAGAGAGTGCGCTGGAACCACTGGGGATGCAGTGCAGTGAGTCCAGAGAGTGCACTGGCACCACTGGGGATGCAGTGCAGTGAGTCCAGTGAGTGTACTGGCACCACTGGGGATGCACTTCAGTGAGTCCAGAGAGTGCACTGGCACCACTGGGGATGCAGTGCTGTGACTCCAGAGAGTGCACTGGCACCACTGGGGATGCAGTGCAGTGAGTCCAGAGAGTGCACTGGCACCACTGGGGATGCGGTGCCGGGAGTCCAGAGAGTGCTTTGGCACCAGTGGGGATGCACTGCAGTTACTCCAGAGACTGCACTGGCACCACTGGGGATGCAGTGCAGTGAGTCCAGAGAGTGCACTGGCACCACTGGGGATGCACTGCAGTGAGTCCAGAGAGTGCACTGTCACCACTGGGGATGCAGTGCAGTGAGTCCACAGAGTGCACTGGCACCACTGGGGATGCAGTGCAGTGAGTCCAGAGAGTGCACTGGCACCACTGGGGATGCACTGCAGTGAATCCAGTGAGTGCACTGGCACCACTGGGGATACAGTGCAGTGAGTCCAGAGAGTGCACTGGCACCACTGGGGATGCAGTGCAGCGAGTCCAGAGAGTGCACTGGCACCACTGGGGATGCATTGCAGTGAGTCCAGAGAGCGCACTGGCACCACAGATGATGCAGTACAGTGAGTCCAGTGAGTGCACTGGAACCACTGGGGATGTAGTGCAGTGACTCGAGAGAGTGCACTTCCACCAGTGGGGATGCAGTGCAGTGAGTCCAGAGAGTGCACTGGCACCACTGGGGATGCACTGCAGTGAGTCCAGAGAGTGCACTGGCACCACTGGGGATGCAGTGCAGTGAGTCCAGAGAGTGCACTGGCACCACTGGGGATGCACTGCAGTGAGTCCAGAGAGTGCACTGGCACCACTGGGGATGCACTTCAGTGAGTCCAGAGATTGCACTGGCACCACTGGGGATGCAGTGCAGTGAGTCCAGAGAGTGCACTGGCACCACTGGGGATACAGTGCATTGAGTCCAGAGAGTGCACTGGCACAACTGGGGATGCACTTCAGTGAGTCCAGAGAGTGCACTGACACCACTGGGGATGCAGTGCAGTGAGTCCAGAGAGTGCACTGGCACCAATGGGGATGCACTGCAGTGAGTCCAGAGAGTACACTGGCACCAGTGGGGATGCAGTGCAGTGTGTCCAGAGAGTGCACTGGCACCACTGGGGATGCACTGCAGTGAGTCCAGAGAGTGCACTGGCACCACTGGGGATGTGTCCAGTGAGTCCAGTGAGTGCACTGGCACCACTGGGGATGCAGTGCAGTGAGTCCAGAGAGTACACTGGCACCAGTGGGGATGCAGTGCAGTGAGTCCAGAGAGTGCACTGGCACCACTGGGGATGCAGTGCAGTCAGTCCAGTGAGTGCACTGGCACCACTGGGGGTGCAGTACAGTGAGTCCAGAGAGTGCACTGGCACCACTGGGGATGCACTGCAGTGAGTCCACAGAGTGCACTAGCACCACTGGGGATGCAGTGCAGTGAGTCCAGAGAGTGCGCTGGAACCACTGGGGATGCAGTGCAGTGAGTCCAGAGAGTGCACTGGCACCACTGGGGATGCAGTGCAGTGAGTCCAGAGAGTGCACTGGCACCAGTGGGGATGCACTGCAGTGAGTCCAGTGAGTGCACTGGCACCACTGGGGATGCAGTGCAGTGAGTCCAGAGAGTGCACTGGCACCACTAGGGATGCAGTGCAGTGAGTCCAGAGAGTGCACTGGCAGCACTGGGGATGCAGTGCAGTGAGTCCAGAGAGTGCACTGGCACCACTGGGGATGCAGTTCAGTGAGTCCAGAGAGTGCACTGGCACCACTGGGGATGCAGTGCAGTGAGTCCAGAGAGTGCACTGGCACCACTGAGAATGCACTTCAGTGAGTCCAGAGAGTGCACTGGCACCACTGGGGATGCAGTGCAGTGAGTCCAGAGATTGCACTGGCACCACTGGGGATGCAGTGCTGTGACTCCAGAGAGCGCACAGGCACCACTGGGGATGCAGTGCAGTGAGTCCAGAGAGTGCACTGGCACCACTGGGGATGCACTGCAGTGAGCCCATTGAGTGCACTGGCACCAGTGGGGATGCACTGCAGTGAGTCCAGTGAGTGCACTGGCACCACTGGGGAAGCAGTGCAGTGAGTCCAGAGAGTGCAGAGGCACCACTGGTGATGCAGTTTAGTGAGTCCAGAGAGTGCACTGGCACCACTGGGGATGCAGTGCAGTGAGTCCAGTGAGTGTACTGGCACCACTGGGGATGCACTGCAGTGAGTCCAGAGAGTGCACTGGCACCACTGGGGATGCACTTCAGTGAGTCCAGAGAGTGCACTGGCACCACTGGGTATGCACTTCAGTGAGTCCAGAGAGTGCACTGGCACCACTGGGGATGCACTGCAGTGAGTCCAGAGAGTGCACTGGCACCACTGGGGATGCAGTGCTGTGACTCAAGAGAGTGCACTGGCACCACTGGGGATGCTAGGCCTAGGAAGTGCTGGGGGAAGAACGTTAGGTTTACTCCTGTAAATATTACCCCGAAGTGGGCTTTTGCTCATGTTTGGTGTAGGGTAAACCCAGTGAGTAGTGGGAATCAGTGAGTAAATCCTGCATGAATGGCAAAGACGGCGCCTATGGATAGGACGTAGTGGAAGTGGGCAACTACGTAGTACGTGTCGTGCAGGGCGATGTCTAGGGAAGAGTTTGCAAGAACGATTCCTGTTAATCCTCCGATGGTAAATAGGAAGATAAATCCTAGAGCTCATAGTATTGGGGGGGGTCTCATTTGATTGTTCCTCCGTGCAGGGTGGTTAGTCAGCTAAATACTTTGATTCCGGTAGGGATGGCAATGATTATAGTGGCTGATGTAAAGTAGGCTCGGGTATCAACGTCTATTCCTACTGTAAACATGTGGTGAGCTCAGACGATGAATCCTAGGAAGCCGATGGATAGTATGGCTCAGACTATTCCCATGTAGCCGAAGGGCTCCTTTTTGCCTGAGTAGTACGTGACTACGTGTGAGATGATTCCGAACCCCGGTAGGATCAGAATATAGACTTCTGGGTGTCCGAAGAATCAGAATAGGTGTTGGTACAGGATTGGGTCTCCTCCTCCAGCGGGGTCGAAGAATGTGGTGTTTAGGTTTCGATCAGTTAGTAATATTGTAATACCGGCGGCGAGTATGGGGAGTGATAGAAGGAGTAGGATGGCGGTAATTAGTACGGATCAGACAAATAGTGGGGTTTGGTATTGTGAGAGTGCGGGGGGTTTTATGTTGATGGCTGTGGTGATAAAGTTGATGGCCCCAAGGATGGAGGAGATACCGGCTAAGTGGAGTGAGAAGATAGCCAGGTCTACTGAAGCTCCGGCGTGGGCAAGGTCACCTGCTAGGGGAGGGTAGACAGTTCAGCCTGTGCCGGCGCCAGCTTCTACAGTGGATGAGGCTAGTAGGAGGAGGAATGATGGGGGGAGGAGTCAAAAGCTTATGTTGTTTATTCGCGGGAATGCTATGTCGGGGGCACCGATTATGAGGGGGACTAATCAGTTGCCGAATCCTCCGATCATGATGGGTATGACTATAAAGAAGCTTATTACAAAGGCGTGAGCGGTAACGATTACATTGTAAATTTGGTCGTCGCCTAGGAGAGTTCCTGGTTGTCCTAGTTCTGCGCGGATTAATAGGCTGAGTGCGGTGCCGACTATTCCTGCTCATGCCCCGAAGATGAGGTACAGGGTGCCAATATCCTTATGGTTAGTGGAAAATAGTCATCGGTTGATGAAGGTGACGGGTAAGATGGCTGAGTGTTGAAGCGTTAGGCTGTAGTCCTTTTTACAGAGGTTTAATTCCTCTTCTTATCGGCTCTGTAGTGAAATTCATGTTGAGTTGCAAGCTCATCGATGCGCACTAGGGTGCGTCAGGGTCTTTGTAGGCAGAAGCCAATTGGTTTAGGCATTTAGCTGTTAACTAGAGTTTTGTGGGATCGAAGCCCATCTGTCTAGGGAGGCTTTAGCTTAATTAAAGCGTCTGACTTGCATTCAGAAGATACAGGTTAATATTCTGTAAGTCTTAATGTGCAGAAACTAAGAGGGTTTAACTCTTATTTAAGGCTTTGAAGGCCTTCGGTTTGGGGTGTTATCCTAAGTTTCTAGACAATGGCATGTATTACTGGGGACAGGGGAAGTAAGAGGATTGATAGTGAGGCAAGGACCGCAGTAGGTGTGCTTGGGGCTTTGCTAGTGTATCATTGTTTTATGTGGTTAGAGGAGTTGGGGGGAAGGGTAATTGTTGAGTGGTATGCGAGGCGTAGGTAGAAGAAGAGGCTGAGCAGTGATAGCATGGCAATTGCCATGGCTGCTGGTGTTATTTCCTGTTTAGTTAGTTCTTGGATGATAAGTCACTTTGGTATAAAGCCTGTTAATGGGGGGAGGCCTGCTAGGGATAAAAGTACTAGTATTAGGGTGGCGTTTAGCACTGGGGTTTTTGTTCATGAGGTTGTGATCATGGATAGGTTAAGGGCTTTGATTTTGTTAAGAGCTAGGAATACGGCTGATGTTATGATTGTGTATAGGTAGAAGGTAAGTAAGGCCAATTTGGGGCTGTAAACTAGGATGATGGCGATTCAGCCTAAGTGGGAGATGGACGAGAAGGCTAGGATTTTGCGTGTTTGTGTTTGGTTCAGTCCTATTCAGCCTCCTAGTGCTGTTGAGGCTAGGGCCATGGCGGTGAGTAGAGCTGGGTCGAGGGATTTGGATGTTAGTAGGAGCAGGGTTAGTGGGGGGAATTTTATGAGGGTCGAGAGTAGCAGGGCTGTTATTAGTGGCGATCCTTGTAGTACTTCTGGGAATCAGAAGTGAAATGGCACTAGGCCCAGTTTAATAGCGATTGCTGCTGTCAGTAGTAGACAGGAGGTTGGGTGGTTTATTTGTGTGATGTCTCATTGGCCGGTGACTCAGGCATTGGTTATGCTAGAGAATAGGACCAGGGCGGAAGCAGCTGCTTGGGTTAGGAAGTATTTCGTTGCGGCTTCTACTGCTCGTGGGTGGTGGGATTTGGCAATTAGGGGAATGATGGCTAGTGCGTTGATCTCCAGTCCTGTCCAGGCCAGAACTCAGTGGTTGCTGGAAATTGTGATTGTGGTGCCCAAGATGAGGCTGAAGGTTATGATTGGGGTCGCGTAAGGGTTCATTAGTAGAGGAGGGGGTTAAACCATCATTTTCGGGGTATGGGCCCGATAGCTTGATTAGCTGACTCTACTAGAAAATAATATAAGGGAAGTATGGAGAATTTTGATTTCTCTTGTGTGGGTTCAATTCCTACTTTTCTAAGGTCAACAGGAAATGAGAGGGCTGTTATACCTCTATGTTCACTTTATCATAGTGACCCTTTGTAGTTCAGGCACATTTCCTTATGTAAGGAGGTAGGCCTGCATAGCAGATAGGTATGCTGATGTGTCAGAGGCACAGAGCTAGTGTGAGGGGTAGGAAGTTTTTTCATAGTAGGTGCATTAGTTGGTCATATCGGAATCGTGTGTATGAAGCTCGGACCCATAAGAAACCAGAAGATAGTAGGAGGACTTTTGTGGCTAGGATGACGGGGAATAGTTCTGTGGGTGGCCCTAGGGCGCTTGGGTTTAGGAATATGATGGCTGTAAGTGTATTTATTAGCATAATGTTCGCATATTCAGCTAGGAAGAATAAGGCGAAGGGTCCTGCGGCGTATTCAACGTTAAACCCTGAGACTAGCTCAGATTCACCCTCTGTGAGGTCAAAAGGAGCTCAGTTTGTCTCTGCTAGGGTGGATACGTATCATATTATTGCTAGGGGTCATGAGGAGAAAATGAAGTATAGAGGCTCCTGTGCGATGGCAAAGGAGCTGAGTGTGTAGCTTCCGCTTAGTATGATTATTGATAGCAGGATTATGGCCAGTGTCACTTCGTATGAAATGGTCTGTGCTACTGCCCGTAGGGCTCCGATTAGTGCGTATTTTGAGTTCGAGGCTCAGCCTGATCATAGGACTGAGTAGACGGCTAGGCTTGACATGGCTATTAGGAAGAGAACTCCGAGGTTTAGATCTGCTAGGGGAAATGGGAGTGGTAGTGGTGCTCAAGTGGTGAGGGCTAGGACAAGGGCTAGTATTGGTATCAGAATGAATAGAAGTGGGGAAGAGGTAGAGGGTCGGATGGGCTCTTTGGTAAATAGTTTCAGTCCGTCCGCAAATGGTTGAAGTAGGCCAAAAGGCCCGACAACGTTAGGGCCTTTGCGGGATTGTATGTAGCTTAGGATTTTCCGTTCTACTAGGGTTAGGAAGGCTACGGCAATCAGGATTGGGATGATGTATAGGAGGGATATAACGAGGCAGCTTAGTGTTGTTATTTGAATCATGGGTGAAGCTAGGGAGAGGATTTGAACCTCTGGGGAAAGGGCTTAAGCCTTCTGCACTTGCCGGGCTCTGCCACTCTAGCTGGTCCTTTTCTAGGATTGAAAGTGGTGGGGGAAGGCCCTCTTCACGGTTTAGTTGGTTTCACTGCTTAGAGGGGGGGGGCGTGCTTGTGGTATTGGCCCCACTTTCCCGGTCCTTTCGTACTGGGGAGAGTGTGTCATAGATAGAAACCGACCTGGATTGCTCCGGTCTGAACTCAGATCACGTAGGACTGTTAATCGTTGAACAAACGAACCCTTAATAGCGGCTGCACCATTAGGATGTCCTGATCCAACATCGAGGTCGTAAACCCCCCTGTCGATATGGGCTCTTGAGGGGGATTGCGCTGTTATCCCTGGGGTAGCTTGGTCCATTAATCAATTATATTGGGTCTGGTCACTGTTAGCACTTTGAGGGGTAGCTCTAGGTAAAGAGGTATGGTCTTGTTTTTGGAGGATTTGTTCTCCTCCAAGGTCGCCCCAACCGAAAAATATCGACCAGGCTCTGCGATGGTAGTGGCCCCAGTGGGGTTGATTGAGGATTCGCGGTGGTCGTTGATTTTTAAGTTCCACAGGGTCTTCTCGTCTTATGTTCACATCCCCGCTTTTGCACGGGGCGATCAATTTCACTGATTATCTGTGAGAGACAGTTAAGACCTCGTTTAGCCATTCATACAAGTCTCGATTTATGGGAGAATTGATTGCGCTATCTTTGCACGGTTAGGATACCGCGGCCGTTAAACCTAAGTCACCGGGCAGGCATCACCTTCAATACTTGTTTAATTTGCTGAAGGCTATGTTTTTGGTAAACAGTCGGGCCTTATTAATTTGCCGAGTTCCTTTCACAGATTTTAATCGCTCTTATAGGCGCTCCTGAGTCGGGTTAACAGGGTTAGTTAATACGTGGTCTTGTAGGGGTTTTTGTATCTGTCTAGGTCTGTTAATAATGTTTCTATGTAAGCTTGCGCCGTTAGAGGGGTGTGGCCCTGTACATGAGGGGCCTAGGATGATTCCTAGGATTGTTATGAGGATGGCAGCGGTTTTGGTGATAAGGGGTATGGTTATTGGGGGGGTTTTGGTTGGTGTGATGAAAGAGGTAATGATTATTCCTGCTGTAATGCTGCCTAGGGCGAGTCGGGTTAGGGGGGCGGTGATTAGTGGGTTGTTTTCGTTTATTGATACTATTGGGGTTATTGATACTATTGGGGCAATTGCCATGGCTGCTGGTGTTATTTCCTGTTTAGTTAGTTCTTGGATGATAAGTCACTTTGGTATAAAGCCTGTTAATGGGGGGAGGCCTGCTCATAGGAAGATTAATCATCCCTTCCATGACATCATCGGAACGATGTATATATACACACAAACACATACAAAATAACTTAAACTTATTAGAGAAACTCCAGTACTAAAAATAGTAAACACAAGCAATAATTTCATATACTTCACTCTCACTCACCACTCAACTATCAGCTAACCACACCCCCGTCCACATAGCTTAACACAAAGCATGGCACTGAAGTTGCCAAGATGGCATAAAACATGCCTGCGGACAAAAGACTTAGTCCTAACCTTACGGTTGGTTTTTGCTAAATATATACATGCAAGTATCCGCGCCCCAGTGTAAACGCCCTCGACCACCTACCCCCATACAGGCCTTGAGGAGCGGGTATCAGGCACACCCAAGTAGTAGCCCAAGACGCCTCGCTAAGCCACGCCCCCACGGGTATTCAGCAGTAATTAACATTAAGCAATGAGTGCAAACTTGACTTAGTTATAGCAACAGCCTAACTTCAAGGGTTGGTAAATCTTGTGCCAGCCACCGCGGTCATACAAGAAACCCAAATCAACCGTCCTATTGACACGGCGTAAAGAGTGGTAAAATGCCTATCCTAGCTAACTAAGATCAAAATGCAACTGAGCTGTCATAAGCCCAAGATGCACCTAAACACACCATTAAGATGATCTTAGGAACTAACGACTGATTTAAACCCACGAAAGCCAGGGCCCAAACTGGGATTAGATACCCCACTATGCCTGGCCCTAAATCTTGATACTTACTTTACCGAAGTATCCGCCAGAGAACTACGAGCACAAACGCTTAAAACTCTAAGGACTTGGCGGTGCCCCAAACCCACCTAGAGGAGCCTGTTCTACAATCGATAATCCCCGATTAACCCAACCACCCCTTGCCAACACAGCCTACATACCGCCGTCGCCAGCCCACCTCGAATGAGAGCACAACAGTGGACACAATAGCACCCCGCTAATAAGACAGGTCAAGGTATAGCCTATGGAGTGGAAGAAATGGGCTACATTCCCCATTCATAGGGCACACGGAAAGAAGCGTGAAACCACTTCTGGAAGGCGGATTTAGCAGTAAAGTGGGACAATAGAGCCTACTTTAAGCCGGCCCTGGGGCACGTACATACCGCCCGTCACCCTCCTCAAAAGCCACATCCCACATAACTAATACCATAAATACGCTGAAGATGAGGTAAGTCGTAACAAGGTAAGTGTACCGGAAGGTGTACTTAGAATATCAAGACGTAGCTATAACACCAAAGCACTCAGCTTACACCTGAAAGATATCTACTAGACCGGATCGTCTTGAAGCCCCCCCTCTAGCTCAACCACACGAATAGTACACCAAAACTAAAGAATTTACTAAACTAATTAAACTAAAGCATTTTACAGTCTTAGTATAGGCGATAGAAAAGACACTTAGACGCGATAGAGACCCCAGTACCGTAAGGGAAAGATGAAATAGCAGTGAAACAATCAAAGCGACAGACAGCAAAGATCAACCCTTGTACCTTTTGCATCATGGTTTAGCGAGAACAACCAAGCAAAGTGAACTAAAGTTTGCCCCCCCGAAACCCAAGCGAGCTACTTTCAAGCAGTTAAAGAGAGCGAACCCGTCTCTGTTGCAAAAGAGTGGGATGACTTGTCAGTAGAGGTGAAAAGCCAACCGAGCTGGGTGATAGCTGGTTACCTGTGAAACGAATCTAAGTTCCCCCTTAATCCTCCCTACCGGACATCCTGAACCCTAATGAGATGATTAAGAGCTATTTAATGGAGGGACAGCTCCATTAAAAAAGGACACAACCTCGACTAGCGGATAATTCTTACTACTGATCCTACCGTGGGCCCTAAAGCAGCCATCAAAAAAGAGTGCGTCAAAGCTCCACCACCTAAAAATACCAAAATAAGATGATTCCCTTATCACAAACAGGTCAACCTATGAATATAGGAGAATTAATGCTAAAATAAGTAACTCAGGGCCACACCCCTCTAACGGCGCAAGCTTACATAGAAACATTATTAACAGACCTAGACAGATACAAAAACCCCTACAAGACCACGTATTAACTAACCCTGTTAACCCGACTCAGGAGCGCCTATAAGAGCGATTAAAATCTGTGAAAGGAACTCGGCAAATTAATAAGGCCCGACTGTTTACCAAAAACATAGCCTTCAGCAAATTAAACAAGTATTGAAGGTGATGCCTGCCCGGTGACTTAGGTTTAACGGCCGCGGTATCCTAACCGTGCAAAGGTAGCGCAATCAATTCTCCCATAAATCGAGACTTGTATGAATGGCTAAACGAGGTCTTAACTGTCTCTCACAGATAATCAGTGAAATTGATCGCCCCGTGCAAAAGCGGGGATGTGAACATAAGACGAGAAGACCCTGTGGAACTTAAAAATCAACGACCACCGCGAATCCTCAATCAACCCCACTGGGGCCACTACCATCGCAGAGCCTGGTCGATATTTTTCGGTTGGGGCGACCTTGGAGGAGAACAAATCCTCCAAAAACAAGACCATACCTCTTTACCTAGAGCTACCCCTCAAAGTGCTAACAGTGACCAGACCCAATATAATTGATTAATGGACCAAGCTACCCCAGGGATAACAGCGCAATCCCCCTCAAGAGCCCATATCGACAGGGGGGTTTACGACCTCGATGTTGGATCAGGACATCCTAATGGTGCAGCCGCTATTAAGGGTTCGTTTGTTCAACGATTAACAGTCCTACGTGATCTGAGTTCAGACCGGAGCAATCCAGGTCGGTTTCTATCTATGACACACTCTCCCCAGTACGAAAGGACCGGGAAAGTGGGGCCAATACCACAAGCACGCCCCCCCCCTCTAAGCAGTGAAACCAACTAAACCGTGAAGAGGGCCTTCCCCCACCACTTTCAATCCTAGAAAAGGACCAGCTAGAGTGGCAGAGCCCGGCAAGTGCAGAAGGCTTAAGCCCTTTCCCCAGAGGTTCAAATCCTCTCCCTAGCTTCACCCATGATTCAAATAACAACACTAAGCTGCCTCGTTATATCCCTCCTATACATCATCCCAATCCTGATTGCCGTAGCCTTCCTAACCCTAGTAGAACGGAAAATCCTAAGCTACATACAATCCCGCAAAGGCCCTAACGTTGTCGGGCCTTTTGGCCTACTTCAACCATTTGCGGACGGACTGAAACTATTTACCAAAGAGCCCATCCGACCCTCTACCTCTTCCCCACTTCTATTCATTCTGATACCAATACTAGCCCTTGTCCTAGCCCTCACCACTTGAGCACCACTACCACTCCCATTTCCCCTAGCAGATCTAAACCTCGGAGTTCTCTTCCTAATAGCCATGTCAAGCCTAGCCGTCTACTCAGTCCTATGATCAGGCTGAGCCTCGAACTCAAAATACGCACTAATCGGAGCCCTACGGGCAGTAGCACAGACCATTTCATACGAAGTGACACTGGCCATAATCCTGCTATCAATAATCATACTAAGCGGAAGCTACACACTCAGCTCCTTTGCCGTCGCACAGGAGCCTCTATACTTCATTTTCTCCTCATGACCCCTAGCAATAATATGATACGTATCCACCCTAGCAGAGACAAACCGAGCTCCTTTTGACCTCACAGAGGGTGAATCTGAGCTAGTCTCAGGGTTTAACGTTGAATACGCCGCAGGACCCTTCGCCTTATTCTTCCTAGCTGAATATGCGAACATTATGCTAATAAATACACTTACAGCCATCATATTCCTAAACCCAAGCGCCCTAGGGCCACCCACAGAACTATTCCCCGTCATCCTAGCCACAAAAGTCCTCCTACTATCTTCTGGTTTCTTATGGGTCCGAGCTTCATACCCACGATTCCGATATGACCAACTAATGCACCTACTATGAAAAAACTTCCTACCCCTCACACTAGCTCTGTGCCTCTGACACATCAGCATACCTATCTGCTATGCAGGCCTACCTCCTTACATAAGGAAATGTGCCTGAACTACAAAGGGTCACTATGATAAAGTGAACATAGAGGTATAACAGCCCTCTCATTTCCTGTTGACCTTAGAAAAGTAGGAATTGAACCCACACAAGAGAAATCAAAATTCTCCATACTTCCCTTATATTATTTTCTAGTAGAGTCAGCTAATCAAGCTATCGGGCCCATACCCCGAAAATGATGGTTTAACCCCCTCCTCTACTAATGAACCCTTACGCGACCCCAATCATAACCTTCAGCCTCATCTTGGGCACCACAATCACAATTTCCAGCAACCACTGAGTTCTGGCCTGGACAGGACTGGAGATCAACACACTAGCCATCATTCCCCTAATTGCCAAATCCCACCACCCACGAGCAGTAGAAGCCGCAACGAAATACTTCCTAACCCAAGCAGCTGCTTCCGCCCTGGTCCTATTCTCTAGCATAACTAATGCCTGAGTCACTGGCCAATGAGACATCACACAAATAAACCACCCAACCTCCTGTCTACTACTGACAGCAGCAATCGCTATTAAACTGGGCCTAGTGCCATTTCACTTCTGATTCCCAGAAGTACTACAAGGATCGCCACTAATAACAGCCCTGCTACTCTCGACCCTCATAAAATTCCCCCCACTAACCCTGCTCCTACTAACATCCAAATCCCTCGACCCAGCTCTACTCACCGCCATGGCCCTAGCCTCAACAGCACTAGGAGGCTGAATAGGACTGAACCAAACACAAACACGCAAAATCCTAGCCTTCTCGTCCATCTCCCACTTAGGCTGAATCACCATCATCCTAGTTTACAGCCCCAAATTGGCCTTACTTACCTTCTACCTATACTAGGATGGCCTCTAGCAGGATTTACTCACTGATTCCCACTACTCTCTGGGTTTACCCTACACCAAACGTGAGCAAAAGCCCACTTCGGGGTAATATTTACAGGAGTAAACCTAACGTTCTTCCCCCAGCACTTCCTAGGCCTAGCAGGAATACCCCGACGATACTCGGACTATCCCGACGCCTACACACTATGAAACACCATTTCCTCCATCGGCTCCCTAATCTCAATAGTAGCCGTAATCATACTAATATTCATCATCTGAGAAGCCTTTCCGGCCAAACGAAAAGTCCTACAACCAGAACTAACTACCACAAACGTTGAATGAATCCACGGCTGCCCTCCCCCATACCATACTTTCGAGGAACCGGCCTTCGTCCAAGTACAAGAAAGGAAGGAATCGAACCCTCACATGCTGGTTTCAAGCCAACTGCATTAACCGCTCATGCTTCTTTCTTATGAGACGTTAGTAAACCAATTACATAGCCTTGTCAAGACTAAATCACAGGTAAAAATCCTGTACATCTCATGTGGCCAACCACTCCCAACTAGGATTCCAAGACGCCTCATCACCCATCATAGAAGAACTCGTTGAATTCCACGACCACGCCCTAATCGTTGCCCTAGCTATCTGCAGCCTAGTTCTCTACCTTTTAGCCCACATACTAACAGAAAAACTCTCATCCAATGCTGTAGACGCCCAAGAAGTAGAGCTGATCTGGACAATCCTACCTGCTATCGTCCTGGTACTCCTCGCCCTCCCATCCCTACAAATCCTCTACATAATGGACAAAATCGATGAACCAGACCTCACCCTAAAAGCCATCGGCCACCTATGATACTGAAGCTACGAATACACAGACTTCAAAGACCTATCATTCGACTCCTACATAGTGCCCACCCCAGACTTACCCAACGGCCACTTCCGACTGCTAGAAGTTGACCACCGCGTAGTTATCCCAATAGAATCCCCCATCCGCGTGATCATTACTGCAGGAGACGTACTCCACTCCTGAGCAGTCCCAACGCTCGGAGTTAAAACAGACGCAATCCCAGGCCGACTAAACCAAACTTCATTCATTACCACCCGGCCTGGGATTTTTTACGGACAATGCTCAGAAATTTGCGGGGCTAATCACAGCTACATACCCATTGTAGTAGAATCAACCCCACTCCCACATTTCGAGGCCTGATCGTCCCTTCTATCATCATCCTAATCATTAAGAAGCTATGCAACAGCACTAGCCTTTTAAGCTAGCCAAAGAGGGACTTCCCCCTCCTTAATGATATGCCACAGCTTAACCCCGCACCATGATTTTCAATCATAATTATAACTTGATTAACCCTAGCACTCCTCATCCAACCAAAACTACTAGCCTTCACCACAACCAACCCCCCATCAAATAAGACCTCCCTCACTACCAAACCCACACCATGATCCTGACCATGAACCTAAGCTTCTTTGACCAATTTTCCAGCCCCAATCTATTCGGCATCCCCTTAATCCTACTATCCCTACTCTTCCCAGCCCTACTATTCCCGTCCCCAAACAACCGATGAATCAACAACCGCCTTTCTACTATCCAAACATGACTCCTTCACCTAATCACAAAACAACTAATAGTCCCACTCAACAAAAATGGCCACAAATGAGCCATAATATTTACATCCCTAATAATCATACTTCTTACAATCAACCTTCTAGGCCTCCTTCCATATACATTCACCCCAACCACCCAACTATCTATGAACATAGCCCTAGCCTTCCCACTATGGCTCGCCACACTACTAACAGGCCTACGAAACCAACCATCAGCCTCTTTAGCCCACCTATTACCCGAAGGTACCCCTACACCCCTAATCCCCGCACTAATCCTGATCGAAACAACCAGCCTACTAATCCGCCCCCTAGCCCTCGGAGTCCGCCTTACAGCCAACCTTACAGCAGGACACTTACTCATCCAACTCATCTCTACAGCCTCCATTGCATTAATACCCACCCTTCCTGCAGTATCCATCCTAACAATAATCATCCTACTACTCCTAACCATCCTAGAAGTAGCAGTAGCCATAATCCAGGCCTACGTCTTCGTGCTCCTTCTAAGCCTATACTTACAAGAAAACATCTAATGGCACACCAAGCACACTCATACCACATAGTTGACCCAAGCCCTTGACCAATCTTCGGGGCAGCCGCCGCCCTACTCACAACCTCAGGATTAATCATGTGATTCCACTACAACTCATCCATACTACTAACCCTAGGCCTCATCTCAATACTCCTAGTAATACTCCAATGATGACGAGACATTGTACGAGAAAGCACCTTCCAAGGCCATCACACTCCCACAGTCCAAAAAGGCCTACGATACGGCATAATCCTTTTCATCACATCCGAAGCATTCTTCTTCTTAGGGTTCTTCTGAGCGTTCTTCCACTCGAGCCTGGCCCCAACCCCAGAACTAGGAGGCCAATGACCCCCAACAGGAATTAAACCACTCAACCCGATAGAAGTCCCCCTACTAAACACAGCCATCCTACTAGCCTCAGGCGTTACCGTAACGTGAGCCCATCACAGCATCACAGAAGGAAACCGAAAACACGCCATCCACGCCCTAACCCTAACGATCCTCCTGGGATTCTACTTCACAGCCCTACAAGCAATAGAATACCACGAAGCCCCATTCTCAATCGCCGATAGCGTCTACGGATCTACCTTCTTCGTTGCCACTGGATTCCACGGACTCCACGTAATCATCGGATCCTCCTTCCTGACCGTCTGCCTCTTCCGACTGATCAAGTTCCACTTTACATCAGACCACCACTTCAGATTCGAGGCAGCAGCCTGATACTGACACTTCGTAGACATCATCTGACTATTCCTCTACATAACCATCTACTGATGAGGATCTTGCTCTTCTAGTATATTAATTACAATTGACTTCCAATCTCTAGAATCTGGTATAAACCCAGAGGAGAGCAATGAACGCACTCATGTTCATATTCGCCCTATCATCAATCCTAAGCGCCGCCCTAACCGCATTAAACTTCTGACTCGCCCAAATAAACCCCGACTCAGAGAAACTCTCACCGTACGAATGTGGATTCGACCCACTTGGATCTGCTCGATTACCATTCTCAGTCCGATTCTTCCTCAGTAGCCATCCTGTTCGTCCTATTCGACCTAGAAATCGCCCTCCTACTCCCCCTGCCATGAGCCGTCCAACTCCAATCCCCCCTAATGACCCTCACCTGAACTGTAGTGATCCTCCTTCTCCTAACACTCGGACTGGCCTACGAGTGAATTCAAGGGGGCCTAGAATGAGCAGAATAACAGAAAGTTAGTCTAACCAAAAAGATAGCTGGTTTCGACCCAGCAGATTACAGCCAACCCTGTAACTTTCTTATGTCGCCCCTACATTTAAGCTTCTACTCAGCCTTCATTTTCAGCGGACTAGGACTAGCCTTCCACCGAACCCACCTAGTATCCGCCCTACTATGCCTTGAAAGCATAATATTATCGATATTCGTAGGCCTATCAATATGATCCATCGAAAACCAAGTCTCCTCATTCACCATGGTACCAATTCTCATGCTAACCTTCTCAGCGTGTGAGGCGGGCACAGGCCTGGCCATCCTAGTAGCCTCCACCCGCACACATGGCTCCGACCATCTACACAACCTAAACCTCCTGCAATGCTAAAAATCATCCTACCCACAATCATACTTCTTCCAACAGCCCTGCTGTCTCCACCAAAATTTCTATGGACTAACACCACCTTATACAGCCTCCTAATCGCTGCCCTAAGCCTACAGTGATTAATCCCAACCTACTACCCCTACAAATTTTTATCCAACTGAACAGGAATTGACCAAATCTCATCCCCCCTCCTAGTACTATCCTGCTGACTACTCCCACTCATAATCATAGCAAGCCAAAACCACCTGCAACAAGAACCCCTACAACGCAAACGAATCTTTATCTCAACCTTAGTCGCAGTCCAGCCATTCATCCTACTAGCCTTTTCCACCACAGAACTAGCACTATTTTACATCTCATTTGAAGCAACCCTCATTCCCACCCTAATCTTAATCACCCGATGGGGGAACCAACCAGAACGCCTAAGCGCTGGCATCTACCTGCTATTCTACACGCCAGTAAGCTCTCTACCCCTGCTAATCACAATCATACACCTATACGTGAAAATTGGCACCCTGCACCTGCCAACCCTACAACTAACCCACCCAACCCTATCCACCTCATGGACAGGAATACTATCAGGTCTAGCACTGCTCATAGCATTCATAGTAAAAGCCCCACTATACGGCCTACACCTCTGACTGCCAAAAGCCCACGTAGAAGCACCCATCGCAGGCTCAATACTCCTCGCCGCCCTACTACTAAAGCTAGGAGGATACGGAATTATACGAGTCACTCTATTTATGGGCCCACTGTCCAACCTCCTGCACTACCCCTTCCTAACCCTGGCCCTATGAGGCGCCCTAATGACTAGCTCAATCTGCCTACGACAGACAGACCTAAAATCACTAATCGCTTATTCATCCGTTAGCCACATAGGCCTAGTTATCGCCGCAGGAATAATCCAAACCCACTGATCATTCTCAGGGGCAATGATCCTAATAATTTCCCATGGACTAACTTCCTCCATACTATTCTGCCTAGCCAACACAAACTATGAACGTACGCACAGCCGAATTCTACTACTCACACGAGGCCTACAACCTCTCCTACCACTCATAGCTACCTGATGATTGCTGGCCAATCTAACAAACATAGCCTTACCCCCAACAACAAACCTCATAGCAGAGCTAACCATTATAATCACCTTATTCAACTGATCTGCCTTCACGATCATCCTAACAGGAATCGCAACCCTACTAACCGCCTCCTACACCTTATTCATACTACTAATGACCCAACGAGGCTCAATCCCCTCCCACATCACATCTATGCAAAACTCAACCACGCGAGAACACCTGCTCATAACACTCCACATTATCCCAATATTCCTCCTAATCCTCAAACCCGAACTGATCTCCGGAATCCCCTCATGCAAGTATAGTTTAAACCAAACATTAGACTGTGATTCTAAGAATAGAAGTTCAAACCTTCTTACCTGCCGAGGGGAGGGTTTAACCAACAAGAGCTGCTAACTCTTACATCTGAGCCTAAAACCTCAGCCCCCTTACTTTTAAAGGATAACAGCAATCCACTGGTCTTAGGAACCACCCATCTTGGTGCAAATCCAAGTAAAAGTAGTGAACCCCACACTACTAATCAACTCCCTCACACTACTCACGCTGACAATCCTCCTAACCCCAATCATCCTGCCATTTCTATTTAAAAACTTTAAAAACACCCCACAAGCCACCACCCGCGCTGTTAAAACCGCATTCCTAATTAGCCTAGCCCCTACAACCGCATTCATCTACTCGGGAGTAGAATCTGTCACCTGCCACTGGGAGTGAAAATTCATTATAAACTTTAAAATCCCCCTGAGCCTAAAAATAGACCAATACTCAATAACATTTCTTCCAATCGCCCTATTTGTAACATGATCAATCCTACAATTCGCCATATGATACATGGCCTCAGAGCCATACGTAACAAAATTTTTCACCTACCTACTGACATTCCTAGTCGCCATACTCCTCCTAACAACCGCAAACAACATATTCCTCCTATTCGTAGGCTGGGAAGGAGTATGAATCATGTCCTTCCTTCTCATCGGCTGATGACAAGGCCGAGCAGATGCCAACACCGCCGCCCTACGAGCCGTAATCTACAACCGAATCGGAGACATCGGACTGATCCTGAGCATAGCATGACTAGCTTCAACATTCAACACCTGAGAGATCCAACAAGCCGTACACCCCCACCAAACCCCAATCCTCCCCCTCATAGGATTAATCCTCGCAGCCGCAGGAAAATCCGCCCAATTTGGACTCCACCCATGACTGCCCGCAGCAATAGAAGGCCCCACCCCAGTATCAGCCCTACTGCACTCCAGTACCATAGTAGTAGCCGGAATCTTCCTGCTCATCCGCATGCACCCCCTGCTAGCCACCAACCAGACAGCCCTAACTGCCTGCCTATGCCTAGGTGCTCTATCAACCCTATTCGCTGACACATGCGCCCTAACCCAAAATGACATCAAAAAAATCATTGCTTTCTCAACATCCAGCCAACTAGGACTAATAATAGTCACTATCGGACTAAACCTCCCACAACTAGCCTTCCTACACATCTCAACCCATGCCTTCTTTAAAGCCATACTATTCCTATGCTCAGGGTCTATCATCCACAACCTAAACGGAGAACAAGATATCCGAAAGATAGGAGGCCTACAGAAAATACTCCCAGTCACTACTTCCTGCCTAACCATCGGAAACCTGGCGCTGATAGGAACCCCATTCCTAGCCGGATTCTACTCAAAAGACCTCATCATCGAAAGCTTAAACACATCATACCTAAATACTTGAGCCCTACTCCTAACCCTTATAGCCACAGCATTCACCGCAACCTACAGCATCCGCATAACCATCCTAGTCCAAGCTGGACAAACCCGAATCCCCCCAATAGTATCAATAAACGAAAACAACCCACTAATCACCGCCCCCCTAACCCGACTCGCCCTAGGCAGCATTACAGCAGGAATAATCATTACCTCTTTCATCACACCAACCAAAACCCCCCCAATAACCATACCCCTTATCACCAAAACCGCTGCCATCCTCATAACAATCCTAGGAATCATCCTAGCCCTAGAACTATCGAACATAACACACACCCTCACTCACCCCAAACCAACCCCCCTCATAAACTTCTCCTCTGCATTAGGGTACTTCAACCCCCTAGTACACCGATTCTTCTCCAAAAACCTACTAGAAAAGGGACAAAACATTGCCCTGCACTTGATCGACCTCTCCTGACTCAAAAAAATAGGGCCAGAGGGCCTTGCTGAACTACAAGTAGCCGCAAGCAAAGCCGCAACCTCAATACACACAGGGCTAATTAAGGCCTACCTAGGATCCTTCGCCCTCTCCATCCTGGTAATAATCCTAATAACACACAGACTCACTAATGGCCCCTAACATCCGCAAATCCCATCCCCTACTAAAAATAATCAACAACTCCCTAATCGACCTACCCGCCCCCTCCAACATCTCTGCCTGATGAAACTTCGGCTCCCTTCTAGCCATCTGCTTAGCCACACAAATCCTAACAGGCCTGCTACTAGCCATACACTACACCGCAGACACTTCACTCGCCTTCTCCTCAGTAGCTCACACATGCCGAGACGTCCAGTACGGATGGCTCATCCGCAACCTCCACGCCAACGGTGCTTCGCTCTTCTTTATCTGCATCTACTTACACATCGGACGAGGCCTCTACTACGGCTCCTACCTATACAAAGAAACCTGAAACACAGGAGTAATCCTCCTACTCACCCTAATAGCAACTGCCTTCGTAGGGTATGTCCTACCATGAGGACAAATGTCATTCTGAGGGGCCACCGTAATCACCAACCTATTCTCAGCCATCCCGTACATTGGGCAAACTCTAGTAGAATGAGCCTGAGGAGGATTCTCAGTAGACAATCCAACCTTAACCCGATTCTTCGCCATCCACTTCCTACTGCCCTTCCTAATTGCAGGAATCACCCTAGTCCACCTAACCTTCCTACACGAATCAGGCTCAAATAACCCACTAGGAATCGTATCAGACTGCGACAAAATCCCATTCCACCCATACTTCTCCATTAAAGACAGCTTAGGGCTTACACTAATAATCACCCCTCTAATAGCACTAGCCCTATTTTCACCGAACCTCCTGGTTCTTGGAATCCTAGTTGGGAGTGGTTGGCCACATGAGATGTACAGGATTTTTACCTGTGATTTAGTCTTGACAAAGCTATGTAATTGGTTTACTAACGTCTCATAAGAAAGAAGCATGAGCGGTTAATGCAGTTGGCTTGAAACCCATCCCCAGTGGTGCAAGTGCACTCTCTGAACTCACTGAAGTGCACACCAGTGGTGCCAGTGCACTTTCTGCACTCACTGCACTGCAGCCCCAGTGGTGCCAGTGCACTCTCTGGACTCACTGTAGTGCATCCCCAGTGGTGCCAGTGCACTCTCTGGACTCACTGCACTGCATCCCCAGTGGTGCCAGTGCAATCTCTGGACTCACTGCACTGCAGCCCCAGTGGTGCCAGTGCACTCTCTGGACTCACTGCACTGCATCCCCAGTGGTGCCAGTGCACTCTCTGGACTCACTGAAGTGCATCCCCAGTGGTGCCAGTGCACTCTCTGGACTCACTGCACTGCATCCCCAGTGGTGCCAGTGCGCTCTCTGGAGTCACAGCACTGCATCCCCAGTGGTGCCAGTGCAATCTCTGGACTCACTGCACTGCATCCCCAGTGGTGCCAGTGCACTCTCTGGACTCACTGAAGTGCATCCCCATTGGTGCCATTGCACTCTCTGCACTCACTGCACTGCATCCCCAGTGGTGCCAGTGCACTCACTGGACTGACTGCACTGCATCCCCAGTGGTGCCAGTGCGCTCTCCGGAGTCACAGCACTGCATCCCCAGTGGTGCCAGTGCACTCACTGGACACACTGTACTGCATCACAGGTGGTGCCAGTGCACTCTCTGCACTCACTGCACAGCATCCCCAGTGGTGCCAGTGCAGTCTCTGGACTCACTGCACTGCATCCCCAGTGGTGCCAGAGCACTCTCTGGACTCACAGCACTGCATCCCCAGTGGTGCCAGTGCACTCTCTGGACTCACTGCACCGCATCCCCAGTGGTGTCAGTACACTCTCTGGACTCACTGAAGTGCATCCCCAGTGGTGCCAGTGCACTCTCTGGACTCACTAAACTGCATCACCAGTGGTGCCAGTGCACTCTCTGGACTCACTGCACTGCATCCCCAGTGGTGCCAGTGCAATCTCTGGACTCACTGTAGTGCATCCTCAGTGGTGCCAGTGCACTCTCTGGACTCACTGCAGTGCATCCCCAGTGGTGCCAGTGCACTCTCTGGACTCACTGCAGTGCATCCCCAGTGGTGCCAGTGCACTCTCTGGACTCACTGCAGGGCATCCCCAGTGGTGCCAGTGCACTCTCTGCACTCACTGCACTGCATTCCTAGTGGTGCCAGTGAAGTCTCTGGACTCACTGCACTGCATCCCCAGTGGTGCCAGTGCACTCTCTGGACTCACTGCACTGCATCCCCACTGCTGCCAGTGCACTCTCTGGACTCACTGCAGAGCATCCCCAGTGGTGCCAGTGCACTCTCTGGACTCACTGCACTGCATCCCCAGTGGTGCCAGTGCACTCTCTCGAGTCAGTGCACTACATCCCCAGTAGTACCAGTGCACTCACTGGACTCACTGTACTGCATCATCGGTGGTGCCAGTGCACTCTCTGGACTCACTTCACTGCATCCCCAGTGGTGCCAGTGCACTCTCTGGACTCACTGCACTGCAGGCCCAGTGGTACCAGTGCACTCACTGGACTCACTGCACTGCATCCCCAGTGGTTCCAGTGCATTCACTGGACTCACTGTACTGCATCTCCAGTGGTGCCAGTGCACTCTCTGGACTCACTGCACTGCATCCCCAGTGGTGCCAGTGAGCTCTCTGGACTCACTGCTCTGCATCCCCAGTGGTGCCAGTGTACTCACAGGATTCACTGCACTGCATCCCCAGTGGTGCTAGTGCACTCTCTGGACTCACTGCAGTGCATCCCCAGTGGTGCCAGTGCACTCTCTGGACTCACTGAAGTGCATTCTCAGTGGTGCCAGTGCACTCTCTGGGCTCACTGAAGTGCATCCCCAGTGGTGCCAGTACACTCACTGGACTCACTGCACTGCATCCCCAGTGGTGCCTGTGCACTCTCTGGACTCACTGCACTGCATCCCCAGTGGTGCCAGTGCACTCTCTGGACTCACTGTAGTGCATCCCCAGTGGTGCCAGTGCACTCTCTGGACTCACTGCAGTGCATCCCCAGTGGTGCCAGTGCACTCTCTGGACTCACTTCACTGCATCCCCAGTGGTGCCAGTGCACTCTCTGGACTCACTGCACTGCATCCCCAGTGGTGCCAGTGAAGTCTTTGGACTCACTGCACTGCATCCCCAGTGGTGCCAGTGCACTCTGTGGAGTCACTGAAGTGCATCCCCAGTGGTGCCAGTGCACTCTCTGGACTCACTGCACTGCATGTCCAGTGGTGCCAGTGCACTCTCTGGACTAACTGTACTGCATCCCCACTGGTGCCAGTGCACTATGTGGACTCACTGTACTGCATCACAGGTGGTGCCAGTGCACTCTCTGGACTCACTGCAGTGAATCCCCGGTGGTGCCAGTGTACTCTCTGCAGTCACTGCACTGCATCCCCAGTGGTGCCAGTGCACTCACTGGACTCACTGGACTGCATCCCCAGTGGTGCCAGTGAACTCTCTGGACTCACTGCACTGCATCCCCAGTGGTGCCAGTGTACTCTCTGGACTCACTGCAGTGCATCCCCAGTGGTGCCAGAGCACTCTCTGGACTCACTGCACTGCATCCCCAGTGGTGCCAGTGCACTCTCTGGACTCACTGCACTGCATCCCCAGTGGTGTCAGTGCACTCTCTGGACTCACTGAAGTGCATCCCCAGTTGTGCCAGTGCACTCTCTGGACTCAATGCACTGCATCCCCAGTGGTGCCACTGCACTCTCTGGACTCACTGCACTGCATCCCCAGTGGTGCCAGTGCAATCTCTGGACTCACTGTAGTGCATCCCCAGTGGTGCCAGTGCACTCTCTGGACTCACTGCAGTGCATCCCCAGTGGTGCCAGTGCACTCTCTGGACTCACTGTACTGCATCACCAGTGGTGCCAGTGCACTCTCTGGACTCACTGCAGTGCATCCCCAGTGGTGCCTGTGCACTCTCTGGACTCACTGCACTGCAGCCCCGGTGGTGCCAGTGCAATCTCTGGACTCACTGCACTGCATCCCCAGTGGTGCCAGTGCACTCTCTGGACTCACTGCACTGCATCCCCAGTTTTGCCAGTGAAGTCTTTGGACTCACTGCACTGCATCCCCAGTGGTGCCAGTGCAGTCTCTGGAGTCACTGAAGTGCATCCCCAGTGGTGCCAGTGCACTCTCTGGACTCACTGCAGTGCATGCCCCGTGGTGGTGCCAGTGCACTCTCTGGACTCAGTGCACTGCATCCCCAGTGGTGCCAGTGCAATCTCTGGACTCACTGCAGTGCATCCCCAGTGGAGCCAGTGCACTCTCTGGACTCACTGCAGTGCATCCGCAGTGGTGCCATTGCACTCTCTGGACTCACTGCACTGCATCCCCAGTGGTGCCAGTGCACTCTCTGGACTCACTGCACTGCAGCCCCGGTGGTGCCAGTGCAATCTCTGGACTCACTGCACTGCATCCCCAGTGGTGCCAGTGCACTCTCTGGACTCACTGCACTGCATCCCCAGTTTTGCCAGTGAAGTCTTTGGACTCACTGCACTGCATCCCCAGTGGTGCCAGTGCACTCTCTGGAGTCACTGAAGTGCATCCCCAGTGGTGCGAGTGCACTCTCTGGACTCACTGCACTGCATGCCCAGTCGTGCCAGTGCACTCTCTGGAGTCACTGAAGTGCATCCCCAGTGCTGCCAGTGCACTCTCTGGACTCACTGCAGTGCATCCCCAGTGGTGCCAGTGCACTCTCTGGACTCACTGCAGTGCATCCCCAGTGGTGCCAGTGCACTCTCTGGACTCACTGCACTGCATCCCCAGTGGTGCCAGTGCACTCTCTGGACTCACTGCAGTGCATCCACAGTGGTGCCAGTGCACTCACTGGACTCACTGCAGTGCATTCCCTCTGGTGCCAGTGCACTGTCTGGACTCACTGCACTGCATACCCAGTGGTGCCAGTGCACTCTCTGGACTCACTGCACTGCATCCCCAGTGGTGCCAGTGCATTCTCTGGACTCACTGCAGTGCATCACCAGTGGTGCCAGTGCACTCTCTGGACTCACTGAGGTGCATCCCCAGTGGTGCCAGTGCAATCTCTGGACTCACTGCAGTGCATCCCCAGTGGTGCCAGTGCACACTCTGGACTCACTGCAGTGCATCCCCAGTGGTGCCAGTGCACTCTCTGGACTCACTGCACTGCATCCCCAGTGTTCACAGTGCACTCTCTGCACTCACTACACTGCATCCCCAGTGGTGCCAGTGCACTCTCTGGACTCACTGCACTGCATCCCCAGTGGTGCCAGTGCACTCTGTGGACTCACTGCACTGCATCCCCAGTGGTGTCAGTGCACTCTCTGGACTCAGTGCACTGCATCCCCAGTGGTGCCAGTGCACTCTCTGGACTCACTGCACTGCATCCCCAGTGGAGCCCGTGCACTCTCTGGACTCACTGAAGTGCATCCCCAGTGGTGCCAGTGCACTCTCTGGACTCACTGCAGTGCATCCCCGTAGGTGCCAGTGCACTCTCTGGACTCACTGCAGTGCATCCCCAGTGGTGCCAGTGCACTCTCTGGACTCACTGCAGTGCATCCCCAGTGGTGCCAGTACACTCACAGGACTGACTGCACTGCATCCCCAGTGGAGCCAGTGCGCTCTCTGGACTCACTGCACTGCATCCCCATTGGTGCCAGTGCATTCTCTGGACTCACCGCACTGCACGCTGAGTGGTGCCAGTGCACTCTCTGGACTCACTGCAGTGCATCCCCAGTAGTGCCAGTGCACTCTCTGGACTCACTGTACTGTATCCCCAGTGTTGCCAGTGCACTCTCTGGAGTAACTGAAGTGCATCCCCAGTGGTGCCAAAGCACTCTCTGGACTCCCGGCACCGCATCCCCAGTGGTGCCAGTGCACTCTCTTGACTCACTGCACTGCATCCCCAGTGGTGCCAGTGTACTCACTGGACTCACTGCACTGCATTACCCAGTGGTGCTAGTGCACTCTCTGGACTCACTGCAGTGCATCCCCAGTGGTGCCAGTGCACTCTCTGGACTCACTGAAGTGCATTCTCAGTGGTTCCAGTGCACTCTGTGGACTCACTGCAGTGCATCCCCAGTGGTGCCAGTGCGCTCTCTGGACTCACTGCACTGCATCCCCAGTGGTGCCAGTGCACTCTCTCGAGTCACTGCACTGCATCCCCAGTGCTGCCAGTGCACTCTCTGGACTCACTGCACTGCATCCCCAGTGGTGCCAGTGCACTCTCTGGACTCACTGCAGTGCATCCCCAGTGGTGCCAGTGCACTCTCTGGACTCACTGCACTGCATCCCCAGTGGTGCCACTGCACTCTCTGGACTCACTGCAGTGCATCCCCAGTGGTGCCAGTGCACTCTCTGGACTCACTGCAGTGCATCTCCACTGCTGCCAGTGCACTCTCTGGACTCACAGCAGTGCATCCCCAGTGGTGCCAGTGCACTCTCTGGACTCACTGCACTGCATCCCCAGTGGTGCGAATGCACTCTCTGGACTCACTGCACTGCATCCCCAGTGGTGCCAGTGCACTCTCTGGACTCACTGCACTGCATCCCAAGTGGTGCCAGTGCAGTCTCTGGACTCACTGCACTGCATCCCCAGTGGTGCCAGAGCACTGTCTGGACTCACTGCACTGCATCACCAGTGGAGCCAGTGCGATCTCTGGACTGACTGCACTGCATCCTTAGTGGTGCCAGTGCACGCTGTGGACTCACTGCAGTGCATCCCCAGTGGAGCCCGTGCACTCTGTGGACTCACTGCAGTGCATCCCCAGTGGTGCCAGTGCACTCTCTGGACTCACTGAAGGGCATCCCCAGTGGTGCCAGTACACTCACTGGACTGACTGCACTGCATTCCCAGTGGTGCTAGTGCACTCTCTGTACTCACTGCACTGCATCTCCAGTGGTGCCAGAGCACTCTCTGGACTCACTGCAGTGCATCCCAAGTGGTGCCAGTGCACTGTCTGGACTCAATGCGCTGCATCCCCAGTGGTGCCAGTGCACTCTGTGGACTCACTGCTGTGCATCCCCATTGGTGCCAGTTCACTCTCTGGACTCACTGCACTGCATCCCCAGTGGTGCCAGTGCACTCTGTGGACTCACTGCAGTGCATCCCCAGTGGTGCAAGTGCACTCTCTGGACTCACTGCAGTGCATCCCAAGTGGTGCCAATGCACTCTCTGGACTCACTGCAGTGCATCCCCAGTGGGGCCAGTACACTCACTGGTCTCACTGCACTGCATCCCCAGTGGTGCCAGTGCAATCTCTGGACTCACTGTAGTGCATCCCCAGTGGTGCCAGTGCACTCTCTGGACTCACTGCAGGGCATCCCCAGTGGTGCCAGTGCACTCTCTGGACTCACTGCACTGCATCCCCAGTGGTGCCAGTGCACTCTCTGGACTCACTGCACTGCATCCCCAGTGCTGCCAGTGCACTCTCTGGACTCACTGCAGGGCATCCCCGGTGGAGCCAGTGTACTCTCAGGACTCACTGCAGTGCATCCCCAGTGGTGCCAGTGCACTCTCTGGACTCACTGCACTGCATCCCCAGTGGTGCCAGTGCACTCTCTGGACTCACTGCACTGCATCCCCAGTGCTGCCAGTGCACTCTCTGGACTCACTGCAGGGCATCCCCGGTGGAGCCAGTGTACTCTCAGGACTCACTGCAGTGCATCCCCAGTGGTGCCAGTGCACTCTCTGGACTCACTGCACTGCATCCCCAGTGGTGCCAGTGCACTCTCTGGACTCACTGCACTGCATCCCCAGTGCTGCCAGTGCACTCTCTGGACTCACTGCACTGCATCACCTGTGGTGCCAGTGCACTCTCTGGACTCACTGCAGCGCATCCGCAGTGGTGGCAGTGCACTCTCTAGAGTCACTGCGCTGCATCCCCAGTTGTGCCAGTGCACTCTCTGGACTCACTGCAGTGCATCCCCAGTGGTGCCAGTGCACTCTCTGGACTCACTGCACTACTCCAGCCGCGGCAGTCGCTCCAGCCGCGGTAGCCCTCCAGCCTCGGCAGCCGCGGCAGCCGCGGCAGCCGCTCCGTCCGCGTCATACGCGGCAGACTCTCCAACCGCGGCAGCCGCTCCAGCCGTGGAAGCCGCGGCAGCCGCTCCAAACGCGGCAGGCGCTCCAACCGCGGCAACCGCTCCAGCCGTGGCAGCCGCTCCACTCGGTAGCGGCTGGAGCGGCTGCCGCGGCTAGAGCGGCTGAGGCGGCTGCCGCGGCTGGAGCTCCTGCCGCGTTTGGAGCGGTTACCGCGGCTTGAGCGGCTGGAGCGGCTGCCGCGGCTGGAGGGGCTAACGCGGCTGGAGAGGCTGACGCGGTTGGAGCGTCTAGAGCGTCTGCCGCGGCTGGAGGGGCTACCGCGGCTGGAGCGGTTGACGCGGCTGGAGCGGAAACCGAGGCTGGAGCGCCACTCTCTGGACTCACTGCACTGCATCCCCAGTGGTGCCAGTGCACTCTCTGGACTCATTGCACTGCATCACCAGTGGTGCCAGTGCACTCACTGGACTCACTGCAGTGCATCCCCAGTGGTGCCAGTGCACTCTCTGGACTCACTGCACTGCATCCCCAGTGGTGCCAGGGCACTCTCTGGACTCACTGCACTGCATCCCCAGTGGTGCCAGTGCACTCTCTGGACTCACTGCACTGAAGCTCCAGTGGTGCCAGTGGACTCTCTGGACTCACTGCAGTGCATCCCCAGTGGTGCCAGTGCACTCTCTGGACTCACTGCACTGCATCCCCAGTGGTGCCAGTGCACTCCGTGGACTCACTGCAGTGCATTTTCAGTGGAGCCTGTGCACTCTCTGGACTCACTGCACTGCATCCCAAGTGGTGCCAGTGCACTCTCTGGACTCACTGCAGTGCATCCCCAGTGGTGCCAGTGCACTCTCTGGACACACTGCACTACATCCCCAGTGGTGCCAGTGCACTCTCTGGGCTCACTGCAGGGCATCCCCAGTGTTGCCAGTGCACTCTCTGGACTCACTGCACTGCATCCCCAGTGGTGCCAGTGCTATCCCTGGACTCACTGTAGTGCATCCCCAGTGGTGCCAGTGCACTCTCTGGACTCACTGCAGGGCATCCCCAGTGGTGCCAGTGCACTCTCTGGACTCACTGCACTGCATCGCCAGTGGTGCCAGTGCACTCTCTGGACTCACTGCACTGCATTCCCAGTGGTGACAGTGAAGTCTTTGGACTCACTGCACTCCATCCCCACTGGTGCCTTTGCACTCCCCGGACTCACTGGACTGCTCCAGCCGCGGCAGCCGCTCCAGCCGCGGTAGCCCTCCAGCCGTGGCAGCCGCTCCACTCGGTAGCGGCTGGAGCGGCTGCCGCGGCTCGAGCGGCTGGAGCGGCTGATGCGGCTGGAGCGGCTGCCGTGGTTGGAGCGGCTGCCGCGGCTGGAGCGGCTGGAGCGGATGCCGCGGCTGGAGCGGCTGGAGCGGATGCCGCGGCTGGAGCGGCTGGCGCGGCTGGAGGAGCTACCGCGGCTGGAGCTGTTAACGCGGCTGGAGCGGATGCCGAGGCTGGAGCGGATGCCGCGGGTGGTGCGGCTGGAGAGGCTGCCGCGGCTGGAGCAGTGCAGTGAGTCCAGAGAGTGCACTGGCACCTTGGGGATGCAGTGCAGTGAGTAAAGAGAGTGCACTGGCACCACTGGGGATGCAGTGCAGTGAGTCCAGAGAGTGCACTGGCACCACTGGGGATGCACTACAGTGAGTCCAGAGAGTGCACTGGCACCACTGGGGATGCAGTACAGTGAGTCCAGAGAGTGTACTGGCACCACTGGGGATGCAGTGCAGTGAGTCCAGAGAGTGCACTGGCACCACTGGGGATGCAATGCAGTGAGTCCAGAGAGTGCACTGGCACCACTGGGGATGCAGTGCCGTGAGTCCAGCGAATGCACTGGCACCACTGGGGATACGGTGCCGGGAGTCCACAGAGTGCACTGACACCAGTGGGAATGCGGTGCAGTGAGTCCAGAGAGTGCAATGGCACCACTGGGGATGCACTGCAGTGAGTCCAGAGTGCACTAGCACCACTGGGGATGAAGAGCAGTGAGTCCTGAGAGTGCACTGGCACCACTGAGAATGCATTTCAGTGAGTCCAGAGAGTGCCGTTCCAGCCTCGGCATCCGCTCCAGCCGAGTCAACCCCGCGGTAGCCCCTCCAGCCGCGGCAGACGCTCCAGCCGCGGCAGCCGCTCCAGCCGCTCCAGCCGCGGCAGCCGCTCCAGCCGCTCCAGCCGCGCCAGCCTCTCCATCCGCGGCAGCCGCTCCAGCCGCGTCAGCCGCTCCAGCCGCTCCAACCGCGGCAGCCGCTCCAGCCGCTACCGAGTGGAGCGGCTGCCAGGGCTGGAGGGCTACCGCGGCTGGAGCGGCTGCCGCGGCTGGAGCAGTGCAGTGAGTCCAGGGAGTGCAAAGGCACCAGTTGGGACGGAGTGCAGTGAGTCCAAAGACTTCACTGTCACCACTGAGAATGCAGTGCAGTGAGTCCAGGGAGTGCACTTGCACCACTGGGGATTCACTGCAGTGAGTCCAGAGAGTGCACTTGCACCACTGGGGATGCACTGCAGTGAGTCCAGAGAGTGCACTGGCTCCACTGAGAATGCACTTCAGTGAGTCCAGAGAGTGCACTGGCACCACTGGGGATGCAGTGCAGTGAGTCAAGAGAGTGCACTGGCAGGGCTGGGGATGCAGTGCAGTGAGTCCAGAGAGTGCACTGGCACCACTGGGGATGCCCTGCAGTGAGTCCAGAGAGCGCACTGGCACCACTGTGGATGCAGTGCAGTGAGTCCAGAGAGTGCACTGGCACCACTGGGGATGCACTGCAGTGAGTCCAGAGAGTGCACTGGCACCACTGGGGATGCAGTGCAGTGAGTCCAGAGAGTGCACTGGCTCCACTGAGAATGCACTTCAGTGAGTCCAGAGAGTGCACTGGCACCACTGGGTATGCAGTGCAGTGAGTCAAGAGAGTGCACTGGCACCACGGGGATGCCCTGCAGTGAGTCCAGAGAGTGCACTGGCACAACTGGGGATGCAGTGCAGTGAGTCCAGAGAGCGCACTGGAACCACTGGGGATGCAGTGCAGGGAGTCCAGAGAGTGCACTGGCACCACTGGTGATGCACTGCAGTGAGTCCAGAGAGTGCACTGGCACCACTGGGGATGCAGTGCAGTGAGTCCAGAGAGTGGCGCTCCAGCCTCGGTTTCCGCTCCAGCCGCGTCAACCGCTCCAGCCGCGGTAGCCCCTCCAGCCGCGGCAGAAGCTCTAGACGCTTCAACCGCGTCAGCCTCTCCAGCCGCGTTCGCCCCTCCAGCCGCGGCAGCCGCTTCAGCCGCGGCAGCCGCTCCAGCCGCTCCAGCCGCGGTAACCGCTCCAAACGCGGCAGGAGCTCCAGCCGCGGCAGCCGCTCCAGCCGCTCTAGCCGCGGCAGCCGCTCCAGCCGCTACCGAGTGGAGCGGCTGCCACGGCTGGAGCGGTTGACGCGGTTGGAGCGCCTGCCGCGTTTGGAGCGGCTGCCGCGGCTTCCGCGGCTGGTGCGGCTGCCGCGGTTGGAGAGTCTGGCGCGTATGCCGCGGACGGAGCGGCTGCCGCGGCTGGAGCGGCTGCCGCGGCTGCCGCGGCTGCCGAGGCTGGAGGGCTACCGCGGCTGGAGCGACTGCCGCGGCTGGAGTAGTGCAGTGAGTCCAGAGAGTGCACTGGCACCACTGGGGATGCAGTGCAGTGAGTCCAGAGAGTGCACTGTCACCTTTGGGGATGTAATGCAGTGTCTGCAGAGAGTGCCCTGGCACAACTAGGGATGCAGTGCAGTGAGACCAGAGAGTGCACTGGCACCACTGGTGATGCACTGCAGTGAGTCCAGAGAGTGCACTGGCACCACTGTGGATGCAGTGCAGTGAGTCCAGAGAGAGCACTGGCAGCACAGGGGATGCAGTGCAGTGAGTCCAGAGAGTGCACTGGCACCACTAGGGATGCACTGCAGTGAGTCCAGAGAGTGCACTGGCAAAACTCGGGATGCAGTGCAGTGAGTCCAGAGTGCATTAGCTCCACTGGGGATGCATTGACGCGAGTCCAGAGAGTGCACTGGCACCACTGGGGATGCACTGCAGTCACTCCAGAGAGTGCACTGGCACCACTGGGGATGCGGTGCAGTGAGTCCAGAGAGTGCACTGGCACCACTGGGGATGCAGTGCAGTGAGTCCAGAGAGTGCACTGGAACCACTGGGGATGCGGTGCAGTGAGTCCAGAGAGAGCACTGGCAGCACAGGGGATGCAGTGCAGTGAGTCCAGAGAGTGCACTGGCACCACTGGGGATGCACTGCAGTGAGTCCAGAGAGTGCACTGGCACAACTCGGGATGCAGTGCAGTGAGTCCAGAGTGCATTAGCTCCACTGGGGATGCATTGACGCGAGTCCAGAGAGTTCACTGGCACCACTTGGGATGCACTGCAGTCACTCCAGAGAGTGCACTGGCACCACTGGGGATGCGGTGCAGTGAGTCCAGAGAGTGCACTGGCACCATTGGGGATGCAGTGCAGTGATTCCAGAGAGTGCACTGGAACAACTGGGGATGCGGTGGCGGGAGTCCAGAGAGTGCACTGGCACCACTAGGGATGCACTGCAGTGAGTCCAGAGAGTGCACTGGCACAACTCCGGATGCAGTGCAGTGAGTCCAGAGTGCATTAGCTCCACTGGGAATGCATTGACGCGAGTCCAGAGAGTGCACTGGCACCACTGGGGATGCACTGCAGTCACTCCAGATAGTGCACTGGCACCATTGGGGATGCGGTGCAGTGAGTCCAGAGAGTGCACTGGCACCACTGGGGATGCACTGCAGTGAGTCCAGAGAGTGCACTGGCACCACCGGGAATGCACTGCAGTGAGTCCAGAGAGTGCACTGGCACCACAGGGGATGCACTTCAGTGAGTCCAGAGAGTGCACTGGCACCACTGGGGATGCAGTGACGCGAGTCGAGAGAGTGCACTGGCACCACTGGGGATGCAGTGACGCGAGTCCAGAGAGTGCACTGGCACCACTGGGGATGCACTGCAGTCACTCCAGAGAGCGCACTGGCACCACTGGGGATGCGCTGCAGTGAGTCCAGAGAGTGCACTGGCACAACTGGGGATGCAGCGCAGTGAGTCCAGAGAGTGCAGTGGCACCACTGGTGATGCACTGCAGTTACTCCAGAGAGTGCACTGGCACCACAGGTGATGCAGTGCAGTGAGTCCAGAGAGTGCACTGGCACCACTGGGGATGCACTGCAGTGAGTCCAGAGAGTGCACTGGCACCACAGATGATGCAGGGCACAGTGAGTCCAGAGAGTGCACTGGCACCACTGGGGATGCGCTGCAGTGAGTCCAGAGAGTGCACTGGCACCACTGAGAATGCACTTCAATGAGTCCAGAGAGTGCACTGGCACCACTGGGGATGCAGTGCAGTGAGTCCAGAGAGTGCACTGGCACTACTGGGGATGCAGTGCAGTGAGTACACAGAGTGCACTGTCACTACTGGGGATGCAGTGCAGTGAGTCCAGAGAGTGCACAGGCACCACTGGGGATGCAGTGCAGTGAGTCCAGAGAGTGCACTGGCACCACTGGGGATGCAGTGCAGTGAGTCCAGAGAGTGCACTAGCACCACTGGGGATGCAGTGCAGTGAGTCCAGAGAGTGCACTGGCACCACTGGGGATGCAGTGCAGTGAGTCCAGAGAGTGCACTGGCACCACTGGGGATGCAGTGCAGTGAGTCCAGAGAGTGCTCTTGCACCACAGGGGATGCAGTGCAGTGACTCAAGAGAGTGCACTGGCAGCACTGGGGATGCAGTGCAGTGAGTCCAGAGAGTGCACTGGCACCACTGCAGATGCAGTGCTGTGAGTCCAGAGAGTGCAATGGCACCACTGCGGATGCACTGCAGTGAGTCCAGAGAGTGCACTGGCTCTACTGGGGATGCACTGCAGTGAGTCCAGAGAGTGCACTGGCACCACTGGGGATGCACTGCAGTGAGTCCAGAGAGTGTACTGGCACCACTGGGGATGCACTGAAGTGAGTCCAGAGAGTGCACTGGCACCACTTGGGATGCACTGCAGTGAGTCCAGAGAGTGCACTGGCACCACTGGGGATGCACTGCAGTGAGTCCACAGAGTGCACGAGCACCACTGGGGATGCAGTGCAGTGAGTCCAGAGAGCGCGCTGGAACCACTGGGGATGCAGTGCAGTGAGTCCAGAGAGTGCACTGGCACCACTGGGGATGCAGTGCAGTGAGTCCAGAGAGTGCACTGGCACCAGTGGGGATGCACTGCAGTGAGTCCAGTGAGTGCACTGGCACCACTGGGGATGCAGTGCAGTGAGTCCAGAGAGTGCACTAGCACCACTGGGGAAGCAGTGCAGTGAGTCCAGAGAGTGCACTGGCACCACTAGGGATGCAGTGCAGTGAGTCCAGAGAGTGCACTGGCAGCACTGGGGATGCAGTGCAGTGAGTCCAGAGAGTGCACTGGCACCACTGGGGATGCAGTTCAGTGAGTCCAGAGAGTGCACTGGCACCACTGGGGATGCAGTGCAGTGAGTCCAGAGAGTGCACTGGCACCACTGAGAATGCACTTCAGTGAGTCCAGAGAGTGCACTGGCACCACTGAGAATGCACTTCAGTGACTCCAGAGAGTGCACTGGCACCACTGGGGATGCAGTGAAGTGAGTCCAGAGAGTGCACTGGCACCACTGGGGATGCGGTGCCGGGAGTCCAGAGAGTGCTTTGGCACCAGTGGGGATGCACTGCAGTTACTCCAGAGACTGCACTGGCACCACTGGGGATGCAGTGCAGTGAGTCCAGAGAGTGCACTGGCACCACTGGGGATGCACTGCAGTGAGTCCAGAGAGTGCACTGGAACCACTGGGGATGCACTGCAGTGAGTCCAGAGAGTGCACTGTCACCACTGGGGATGCAGTGCAGTGAGTCCACAGAGTGCACTGGCACCACTGGTGATGCAGTGCAGTGAGTCCAGAGAGTGCACTGGCACCACTGGGGATGCACTGCAGTGAATCCAGTGAGTGCACTGGCACCACTGGGGATACAGTGCAGTGAGTCCAGAGAGTGCACTGGCACCACTGGGGATGCAGTGCAGTGAGTCCAGAGAGTGCACTGGCACCACTGGGGATGCATTGCAGTGAGTCCAGAGAGTGCACTAGCACCACAGATGATGCAGTACAGTGAGTCCAGTGAGTGCACTTGCACCACTGGGGATGCAGTGCAGTGAGTCCAGAGAGTGCACTGGCACCACTGGGGATGCACTGCAGTGAGTCCAGAGAGTCCACTGGCACCACTGGGGATGCAGTGCAGTGAGTCCAGAGAGTGCACTGGCACCACTGGTGATGCACTGCAGTGAGTCCAGAGATTGCACTGGCACCACTGTGGATGCAGTGCAGTGAGTCCAGAGACTTCACTGGCACCACTGGGAATGCAGAGAAGTGAGTGCAGAGAGTGCACTGGCACCACTGGGGATGCAGTGCAGTGAGTCCAGAGAGTGCACTGGCACCACTGGGGATGCAGTGCAGTGAGTCCAGAGAGTGCACTGGCACCTTCTGTGATGCAGTGCAGTGAGTCCAGAGAGTGCACTGGCACCAATGGGGCTGCAGTGCAGTGAGTCCAAAGAGTGCACTGGCACCACTGGGGATGCACTGCAGTGAGTCCTGAGAGTACACTGGCACCACTGGGGATGCACTGCAGTGAGTCCAGAGAGTGCACTGGCACCACTGGGGATGCACTACAGTGAGTCCAGAGATTGAACTGGCACCACTGGGGATGCAGTGCAGTGAGTCCAGAGAGTGCACTGGCACCACTGGGGATGCAGTGCATTGAGTCCAGAGAGTGCACTGGCACCAGTGGGGATGCAGTGCAGTGAGTCCAGAGAGTGCACTGGCACCACTGGGGATGCACTGCAGTGAGTCCAGAGAGTACTCTGGCACCACTGGGGATGCAGTGCAGTGAGTCCAGAGAGTGCACTGGCACCACTGGGGATGCACTGCAGTGAGTCCAGAGAGTGCACTGGCACCACTGGGGATGTGTCCAGTGAGTCCAGTGAGTGCACTGGCACCACTGGGGATGCAGTGCAGTGAGTCCAGAGAGTACACTGGCACCAGTGGGGATGCAGTGCAGTGAGTCCAGAGAGTGCACTGGCACCACTGGGGATGCAGTGCAGTCAGTCCAGTGAGTGCACTGGCACCACTGGGGGTGCAGTACAGTGAGTCCAGAGAGTGCACTGGCACCACTGGGGATGCACTGCAGTGAGTCCAGACAGTGCACTGGCACCACTGGGGATGCCCTGCAGTGAGTCCAGAGAGTGCACTGGCACCACGTGGGATGCAGTGCAGTGAGTCCAGAGAGTGCACTGGCACCACTGGGGATGTACTGCAGTGAGTCCAGAGAGTGCACTGGCACCACTGGGGCTTCAGTGCAGTGAGTCAAGAGAGTGCACTGGCACCACTGGGGATGCACTGCAGTGAGTCCAGAGAGTGCACTGGCACCACTGGGGATGCACTGCAGTGAGTCCAGAGAGTGCACTGTCACCACTGGGGATGCAGTACAGTGAGTCCACAGAGTGCACTGGCACCAGTGGGTATGCAGTACAGTGAGTCCAGAGAGTGCACTGGCACCACTGGGCATGCAGTGCAGTGAGTCCAGAGAGTGCACTGGCACCACTGGGGATGCGGTGCTGGGAGTCCAGAGAGTGCTTTGGCACCAGTGGGGATGCAGTGCAGTTACTCCAGAGACTGCACTGGCACCACTGGGGATGCAGTGCAGTGAGTCCAGAGAGTGCACTGGCACCACTGGGGATGCAGTGCAGTGAGTCCAGAGATTTGCACTGGCACCACTGGGGATGCAGTGCTGTGACTCCAGAGAGCGCACTGGCACCACTGGGGATGCAGTGCAGTGAGTCCAGAGAGTGCACTGGCACCACTGGGGATGCACTGCAGTGAGCCCAGAGAGTGCACTGGCACCAGTGGGGATGCACTGCAGTGAGTCCAGTGAGTGCACTGGCACCACTGGGGAAGCAGTGCAGTGAGTCCAGAGAGTGCAGTGGCACCACTGGGGATGCAGTGCAGTGACTCCAGAGAGTGCACTGACACCACTGGGGATGCAGTGCAGTGAGTCCAGTGAGTGTAGTGGCACCACTGGGGATGCACTGCAGTGAGTCCAGAGAGTGCACTGGCACCACTGAGAATGCACTTCAATGAGTCCAGAGAGTGCACTGGCACCACTGGGGATGCACTGCAGTGAGTCCAGAGAGTGCTCTGGCACAACTGGGGATGCACTGCAGTGAGTCCAGAGAGTGCTTTGGCACCAGTGGGGATGCACTGCAGTTACTCCAGAGACTGCACTGGCACCACTGGGGATGCACTGCAGTGAGTCCAGAGAGTGCACTGGCACCAGTGGGGATGCACTGCAGTGAGTCGAGAGAGTGCACTGTCACCACTGGGGATGCAGTACAGTGAGTCCACAGAGTGCACTGGCACCACTGGGGATGCAGTGCAGTGAGTCCAGAGAGTGCACTGGCACCACTGGGGATGCAGTGCAGTGAATCCAGTGAGTGCACTGGCACCACTGGGGATGCAGTGCAGTGAGTCCAGAGAGTGCACTGGCACTACTGGGGATGCAGTGCAGTAAGTCCAGAGAGTGCACTGGCACCACTGGGGATGCACTGCAGTGAGTCCAGAGAGTGCACTGTCACTACTGGGGATGCAGTGCAGTGAGTCCAGAAAGTGCACTGGCACCACTGGGGATGCAGTGCAGTGAGTCCTGAGAGTGCACTGGCACCACTGGGGATGCACTGCAGTGAGTCCAGAGATTGCACTGGCACCACTGGGGATGCAGTACAGTGAGTCCACACAGTGCACTAGCACCACTGGGGATGCAGTGCAGTGAGTCCAGAGAGTGCACTGGCACCACTGGTGATGCAGTGCAGTGAGTCCAGAGAGTGCACTGGCACCACTGGTGATGCACTGCTGTGAGTCCAGAGAGTGCTCTTGCACCACAGGGGATGCAGTGCAGTGACTCAAGAGAGTGCACTGGCAGCACTGGGGATGCAGTGCAGTGAGTCCAGAGAGTGCACTGGCACCACTGGAGATGCAGTGCAGTGAGTCCAGAGAGTGCAATGGCACCACTGCGGATGCACTGCAGTGAGTCCAGAGAGTGCACTGGCTCCACTGGGGATGCACTGCAGTGAGTCCAGAGAGTGCACTGGCACCACTGGGGATGCACTGCAGTGAGTTCAGAGAGTGTACTGGCACAACTAGGGATGCACTTCAGTGAGTCCTGAGAGTGCACTGGCACCAGTGGGGATGCAGTGCAGTGAGTCCAGAGAGTGCACTGGCACCACTGGGGATGCACTGCAGTGAGTCCAGAGAGTACACTGGCACCACTGGGGATGCAGTGCAGTGAGTCCAGAGAGTGCACTGGCACCACTGGGGATGCACTGCAGTGAGTCCAGAGAGTGCACTGGCACCACTGGGGATGTGTCCAGTGAGTCCAGTGAGTGCACTGGCACCACTGGGGATGCAGTGCAGTGAGTCCAGAGAGTACACTGGCACCAGTGGGGATGCAGTGCAGTGAGTCCAGACAGTGCACTGGCACCACTGGGGATGCAGTGCAGTCAGTCCAGTGAGTGCACTGGCACCACTGGGGGTGCAGTACAGTGAGTCCAGAGAGTGCACTGGCACCACTGGGGATGCACTGCAGTGAGTCCAGACAATGCACTGGCACCACTGGGGATGCCCTGCAGTGAGTCCAGAGAGTGCACTGGCACCACTAGGGATGCAGTGCAGTGAGTCCAGAGAGTGCACTGGCACCACTGGGGATGCACTGCAGTGAGTCCAGAGAGTGCACTGGCACCACTGGGTCTTCAGTGCAGTGAGTCCAGAGAGTGCACTGGCACCACTGGGGATGCACTGCAGTGAGTCCAGAGAGTGCACTGGCACCACTGGGGATGCACTGCAGTGAGTCCAGAGAGTGCACTGTCACCACTGGGGATGCAGTACAGTGAGTCCACAGAGTGCACTGGCACCAGAGGGTATGCAGTACAGTGAGTCCAGAGAGTGCACTGGCACCACTGGGCATGCAGTGCAGTGAGTCCAGAGAGTGCACTGGCACCACTGGGGATGCGGTGCTGGGAGTCCAGAGAGTGCTTTGGCACCAGTGGGGATGCAGTGCAGTTACTCCAGAGACTGCACTGGCACCACCGGGGATGCAGTGCAGTGAGTCCAGAGAGTGCACTGGCACCACTGGGGATGCAGTGCAGTGAGTCCAGAGATTTGCACTGGCACCACTGGGGATGCAGTGCTGTGACTCCAGAGAGCGCACTGGCACCACTGGGGACGCAGTGCAGTGAGTCCAGAGAGTGCACTGGCACCACTGGTGATGCACTGCAGTGAGCCCAGAGAGTGCACTGGCACCACTGAGAATGCACTGCAGTGAGTCCAGAGAGTGCACTGGCACCACTGGGGATGCACTGCAGTGAGTCCAGAGAGTGCAGTGGCACCACTTGGGATGCAGTGCAGTGAGTCCAGAGAGTGCACTGGCACTACTGCGGATGCACTGCAGTGAGTCCAGAGATTGCACTGGCACCACTGGGGATGCAGTACAGTGAGTCCACACAGTGCACTAGCACCACTGGATGCAGTGCAGTGAGTCCAGAGAGTGCACTGGCACCACTGGGGATGCACTGCAGTGAGTCCAGAGAGTGCACTGGCACCACTGGTGATGCACTGCTGTGAGTCCAGAGAGTGCTCTTGCACCACAGGGGATGCAGTGCAGTGACTCAAGAGAGTGCACTGGCAGCACTGGGGATGCAGTGCAGTGAGTCCAGAGAGTGCACTGGCACCACTGCGGATGCACTGCAGTGAGTCCAGAGAGTGCACTGGCACCACTGGGGATGCACTGCAGTGAGTCCAGAGAGTGCACTGGCACCACTGGGGATGCACTGCAGTGAGTCCAGAGAGTGCACTGGCACCACTGGGGATGCAGTGCAGTGAGTCCAGAGAGTGTACTGGCACCACTGGGGATGCACTTCAGTGTGTCCAGAGAGTGCACTGGCACCAGTGGGGATGCAGTGCAGTGAGTCCAGAGAGTGCACTGGCACCACTGGGGATGCACTGCAGTGAGTCCAGAGAGTACACTGGCACCACTGGGGATGCAGTGCAGTGAGTCCAGAGAGTGCACTGGCACCACTGGGGATGCACTGCAGTGAGTCCAGAGAGTGCACTGGCACCACTGGGGATGTGTCCAGTGAGTCCAGTGAGTGCACTGGCACCACTGGGGATGCAGTGCAGTGAGTCCAGAGAGTACACTGGCACCAGTGGGGATGCAGTGCAGTGAGTCCAGAGAGTGCACTGGCACCACTGGGGATGCAGTGCAGTCAGTCCAGTGAGTGCACTGGCACCACTGGGGGTGCAGTACAGTGAGTCCAGAGAGTGCACTGGCACCACTGGGGATGCCCTGCAGTGAGTCCAGAGAGTGCACTGGCACCACTGGGGATGCACTGCAGTGAGTCCAGAGAGTGCACTGGCACCACTGGGGATGCAGTGCAGTGAGTCCAGTGAGTGCACTGGCACCACTGGGGATGCACTGCAGTGAGTCCAGAGAGTGCACTGGCACCACTGGGTCTTCAGTGCTGTGAGTCAAGAGAGTGCACTGGCACCACTGGGGATGCAGTGCAGTGAGTCCAGAGAGTGCACTGGCACCACTGGGGATGCACTGCAGTGAGTCCAGAGAGTGCACTGGCACCACTGGGGATGCAGTACAGTGAGTCCAGAGAGTGCACTGGCACCAGTGGGTATGCAGTACAGTGAGTCCAGAGAGTGCACTGGCACCACTGGGGATGCAGTGCAGTGAGTCCAGAGAGTGCACTGGCACCACTGGGGATGCGGTGCTGGGAGTCCAGAGAGTGCTTTGGCACCAGTGGGGATGCAGTGCAGTTACTCCAGAGACTGCACTGGCACCACCGGGGATGCAGTGCAGTGAGTCCAGAGAGTGCACTGGCACCACTGGGGATGCAGAGTAGTGAGTCCAGAGATTTGCACTGGCACCACTGGGGATGCAGTGCTGTGACTCCAGAGAGCGCACTGGCACCACTGGGGATGCAGTGCAGTGAGTCCAGAGAGTGCACTGGCACCACTGGGGATGCGGTGCCGGGAGTCCAGAGAGTGCACTGGCACCACTGAGAATGCACTTCAATGAGTCCAGAGAGTGCACTGGCACCAGTGGGGATGCACTGCAGTGAGTCCAGACAGTGCACTGGCACCACTGGGGATGCACTGCAGTGAGTCCAGAGAGTGCACTGTCACCACTGGGGATGCAGTACAGTGAGTCCACAGAGTGCACTGGCACCACTGGGGATGCAGTGCAGTGAGTCCAGAGAGTGCACTGGCACCACTGGGGATGCAGTGCAGTGAGTCCAGAGAGTGCACTGGCACTACTGGGGATGCAGTGCAGTAAGTCCAGAGAGTGCACTGGCACCACTGGGGATGCACTGCAGTGAGTCCAGAGAGTGCACTGTCACTACTGGGGATGCAGTGCAGTGAGTCCAGAGAGTGCACTGGCACTACTGGGGATGCAGTGCAGTAAGTCCAGAGATTGCACTGGCACCACTGGGGATGCAGTACAGTGAGTCCACACAGTGCACTAGCACCACTGGGGATGCAGTGCAGTGAGTCCAGAGAGTGCACTGGCACCACTGGTGATGCAGTGCAGTGAGTCCAGAGAGTGCACTGGCACCACTGGTGATGCACTGCTGTGAGTCCAGAGAGTGCTCTTGCACCACAGGGGATGCAGTGCAGTGACTCAAGAGAGTGCACTGGCAGCACTGGGGATGCAGTGCAGTGAGTCCAGAGAGTGCACTGGCACCACTGGAGATGCAGTGCAGTGAGTCCAGAGAGTGCAATGGCACCACTGCGGATGCAGTACAGTGAGTCCAGAGAGTGCACTGGCTCCACTGGGGATGCACTGCAGTGAGTCCAGAGAGTGCACTGGCACCACTGGGGATGCACTGCAGTGAGTCCAGAGAGTGTACTGGCACCACTGGGGATGCACTGCAGTGAGTCCAGAGAGTGCACTGGCACCAGTGGGGATGCAGTGCAGTGAATCCAGAGAGTGCACTGGTACCACTGGGGATGCACTGCAGTGAGTCCAGAGAGTACACTGGCACCACTGGGGATGCAGTGCAGTGAGTCCAGAGAGTGCACTGGCACCACTGGTGATGCACTGCAGTGAGTCCAGAGAGTGCACTGGCACCACTGGGGATGTGTCCAGTGAGTCCAGTGAGTGCACTGGTACCACTGGGGATTCAGTGCAGTGAGTCCAGAGAGTGCACTGGCACCACTGGGGAAGCAGTGCAGTGAGTCCAGAGAGTGCAGTGGCACCACTAGGGATGCAGTGCAGTGAGTCCAGAGAGTGCACTGGCAGCACTGGGGATGCAGTGCAGTGAGTCCAGAGAGTGCACTGGCACCACTGGGGATGCACTGCAGTGAGTCCAGAGAGTGCACTGGCACCACTGGGGATGCAGTGCTGTGACTCCAGAGAGTGCACTGGCACCACTGGGGATGCACTGCAGTGAGTCCAGAGAGTGCACTGTCACCACTGGGGATGCAGTGCAGTGAGTCCACAGAGTGCACTGGCACCACTGGAGATGCAGTGCAGTGAGTCCAGAGAGTGCACTGGCACCACTGGGGATGCACTGCAGTGAATCCAGTGAGTGCACTGGCACCACTGGGGATACAGTGCAGTGAGTCCAGAGAGTGCACTGGCACCACTGGGGATGCAGTGCAGTGAGTCCAGAGAGTGCACTGGCACCACTGGGGATGCATTGCAGTGAGTCCAGAGAGTGCACTGGCACCACAGATGATGCAGTACAGTGAGTCCAGTGAGTGCACTGGCACAACTGGGGATGTAGTGCAGTGACTCGAGAGAGTGCACTTGCACCACTGGGGATGCACTGCAGTGAGTCCAGAGAGTGCACTGGCACCACTGGGGATGCACTGCAGTGAGTCCAGAGAGTGCACTGGCACCACTGCGGATGCACTGCAGTGAGTCCAGAGAGTGCACTGGCACCACTGGTGATGCACTGCAGTGAGTCCAGAGATTGCACTGGCACCACTGTGGATGCAGTGCAGTGAGTCCAGAGACTTCACTGGCACCACTGGGAATGCAGAGAAGTGAGTGCAGAGAGTGCACTGGCACCACTGGGGATGCAGTGCAGTGAGTCCAGAGAGTGCACTGGCACCACTGGGGATGCACTGCAGTGAGTCCAGAGAGTGCACTGGCACCACTTGTGATGCAGTGTAGTGAGTCCAGAGAGTGCACTGGCACCAATGGGGCTGCAGTGCAGTGAGTCCAAAGAGTGCACTGGCACCACTGGGAATGCACTGCAGTGAGTCCAGAGAGTGCACTGGCACCACTGGGGATGCACTGCAGTGAGTCCAGTGAGTGCACTGGTACCACTGGGGATGCAGTGCAGTGAGTCCAGAGAGTGCACTGGCACCACTGGGGAAGCAGTGCAGTGAGTCCAGAGAGTGCAGTGGCACCACTAGGGATGCAGTGCAGTGAGTCCAGAGAGTGCACTGGCAGCACTGGGGATGCAGTGCAGTGAGTCCAGAGAGTGCACTGGCACCACTGGGGATGCACTTCAGTGAGTCCAGAGAGTGCACTGGCACCACTGGGGATGCAGTGCAGTGAGTCCAGAGAGTGCACTGGCACCACTGAGAATGCACTTCAGTGAGTCCAGAGAGTGCACTGGCACCACTGGGGATGCAGTGCAGTGAGTCCAGAGATTGCACTGGCACCACTGGGGATGCAGTGCTGTGACTCCAGAGAGCGCACAGGCACCACTGGGGATGCAGTGCAGTGAGTCCAGAGAGTGCACTGGCACCACTCGGGATGCACTGCAGTGAGCCCAGAGAGTGCACTGGCACCAGTGGGGATGCACTGCAGTGAGTCCAGTGAGTGCACTGGCACCACTGGGGAAGCAGTGCAGTGAGTCCAGAGAGTGCAGAGGCACCACTGGTGATGCAGTTTAGTGAGTCCAGAGAATGCACTGGCACCACTGGGGATGCAGTGCAGTGAGTCCAGTGAGTGTACTGGCACCACTGGGGATGCACTGCAGTGAGTCCAGAGAGTGCACTGGCACCACTGAGAATGCACTTCAGTGAGTCCAGAGAGTGTACTGGCACCACTGGGGATGCACTTCAGTGAGTCCAGAGAGTGCACTGGCACCACTGGGGATGCACTGCAGTGAGTCCAGTGAGTGCACTGGCACCACTGGGGAAGCAGTGCAGTGAGTCCAGAGAGTGCAGAGGCACCACTGGTGATGCAGTTTAGTGAGTCCAGAGAGTGCACTGGCACCACTGGGGATGCAGTGCAGTGAGTCCAGTGAGTGTACTGGCACCACTGGGGATGCACTGCAGTGAGTCCAGAGAGTGCACTGGCACCACTGAGAATGCACTTCAGTGAGTCCAGAGAGTGCACTGGCACCACTGGGGATGCAGTGCAGTGAGTCCAGAGATTGCACTGGCACCACTGGGGATGCAGTGCAGTGAGTCCAGAGAGTGCACTGGCACCACTGGGGATGCACTGCAGTGAGTTCAGAGAGTGCACAGTCACCACTGGGGATGCAGTGCAGTGAGTCCACAGAGTGCACTGGCACCACTGGGGATGCAGTGCAGTGAGTCCAGAGAGTGCACTGGCACCACTGGGGATGCACTGCAGTGAATCCAGTGAGTGCACTGGCACCACTGGGGATACAGTGCAGTGAGTCCAGAGAGTGCACTGGCACCACTGGGGATGCAGTGCAGTGAGTCCAGAGAGTGCACTGGCACCACTGGGGATGCATTGCAGTGAGTCCAGAGAGCGCACTGGCACCACAGATGATGCAGTACAGTGAGTCCAGAGAGTGCACTGGCACCACTGGGGATGTAGTGCAGTGACTCGAGAGAGTGCACTTGCACCACTGGGGATGCAGTGCAGTGAGTCCAGAGAGTGTACTGGCACCACTGGGGATGCACTGCAGTGAGTCCAGAGAGTGCACTGGCACCACTGGGGATGCAGTGCAGTGAGTCCAGAGAGTGCACTGGCACCACTGGGGATGCACTGCAGTGAGTCCAGAGATTGCACTGGCACCACTGTGGATGCAGTGCAGTGAGTCCAGAGACTTCACTGGCACCACTGGGAATGCAGAGAAGTGAGTGCAGAGAGTGCACTGGCACCACTGGGGATGCAGTGCAGTGAGTCCAGAGAGTGCACTGGCACCACCTGTGATGCAGTGCAGTGAGTCCAGAGAGTGCACTGGCACCAATGGGGCTGCAGTGCAGTGAGTCCAAAGATTGCACTGGCACCACTGGGAATGCACTGCAGTGAGTCCAGAGAGTGCACTGGCACCACTGGTGATGCAGTACAGTGAGTCCAGAGAGTGCACTGGCACCACTGGGGATGCAGTGCAGTGAGTCCAGAGAGTGCACTGGCACCACTGGGGATGCACTGCAGTGAGTCCAGAGAGTGCACTGGCACCACTGGGGATGCACTTCAGTGAGTCCAGAGATTGCACTGGCACCACTGGGGATGCAGTGCAGTGAGTCCAGAGAGTGCACTGGCACCACTGGGGATACAGTGCATTGAGTCCAGAGAGTGCACTGGCACAACTGGGGATGCACTTCAGTGAGTCCAGAGAGTGCACTGACACCACTGGGGATGCAGTGCAGTGAGTCCAGAGAGTGCACTGGCACCACTGGGGATGCACTGCAGTGAGTCCAGAGAGTACACTGGCACCAGTGGGGATGCAGTGCAGTGAGTCCAGAGAGTGCACTGGCACCACTGGGGATGCACTGCAGTGAGTCCAGAGAGTGCACTGGCACCACTGGGGATGTGTCCAGTGAGTCCAGTGAGTGCACTGGCACCACTGGGGATGCAGTGCAGTGAGTCCAGAGAGTACACTGGCACCAGTGGGGATGCAGTGCAGTGAGTCCAGAGAGTGCACTGGCACCACTGGGGATGCAGTGCAGTCAGTCCAGTGAGTGCACTGGCACCACTGGGGGTGCAGTACAGTGAGTCCAGAGAGTGCACTGGCACCACTGGGGATGCACTGCAGTGAGTCCACAGAGTGCACTAGCACCACTGGGGATGCAGTGCAGTGAGTCCAGAGAGTGCGCTGGAACCACTGGGGATGCAGTGCAGTGAGTCCAGAGAGTGCACTGGCACCACTGGGGATGCAGTGCAGTGAGTCCAGAGAGTGCACTGGCACCAGTGGGGATGCACTGCAGTGAGTCCAGTGAGTGCACTGGCACCACTGGGGATGCAGTGCAGTGAGTCCAGAGAGTGCACTGGCACCACTGGGAATGCACTTCAATGAGTCCAGAGAGTGCACTGGCACCACTGGGGATGCACTGCAGTGAGTCCAGAGAGTGCAGTGGCACCACAGGGGATGCACTGCAGTGAGTCCAGAGAGTGCTTTGGCACCAGTGGGGATGCACTGCAGTTACTCCAGAGACTGCACTGGCACCACTGGGGATGCACTGCAGTGAGTCCAGAGAGTGCACTGGCACCAGTGGGGATGCACTGCAGTGAGTCGAGAGAGTGCACTGGCACCACTGGGGATGCACTGCAGTGAGTCCAGAGAGTGCACTGTCACCACTGGGGATGCAGTACAGTGAGTCCACAGAGTGCACTGGCACCACTGGGGATGCAGTGCAGTGAGTCCAGAGAGTGCACTGGCACCACTGGGGATGCAGTGCAGTGAATCCAGTGAGTGCACTGGCACCACTGGGGATGCAGTGCAGTGAGTCCAGAGAGTGCACTGGCACTACTGGGGATGCAGTTCAGTAAGTCCAGAGAGTGCACTGGCACCACTGGGGATGCACTGCAGTGAGTCCAGAGAGTGCACTGTCACTACTGGGGATGCAGTGTAGTGAGTCCAGAAAGTGCACTGGCACCACTGGGGATGCAGTGCAGTGAGTCCTGAGAGTGCAATGGCACCACTGGGGATGCACTGCAGTGAGTCCAGAGATTGCACTGGCACCACTGGGGATGCAGTACAGTGAGTCCACACAGTGCACTAGCACCACTGGGGATGCAGTGCAGTGAGTCCAGAGAGTGCACTGGCACCACTGGTGATGCAGTGCAGTGAGTCCAGAGAGTGCACTGGCACCACTGGTGATGCACTGCTGTGAGTCCAGAGAGTGCTCTTGCACCACAGGGGATGCAGGGCAGTGACTCAAGAGAGTGCACTGGCAGCACTGGGGATGCAGTGCAGTGAGTCCAGAGAGTGCACTGGCACCACTGGAGATGCAGTGCAGTGAGTCCAGAGAGTGCAATGGCACCACTGCGGATGCACTGCAGTGAGTCCAGAGAGTGCACTGGCTCCACTGGGGATGCAGTGCAGTGAGTCCAGAGAGTGCACTGGCACCACTGGGGATGCACTGCAGTGAGTCCAGAGAGTGCACTGGCACCACTGGGGATGTGTCCAGTGAGTCCAGTGAGTGCACTGGCACCACTGGGGATGCAGTGCAGTGAGTCCAGAGAGTACACTGGCACCACTGGGGATGCAGTGCAGTCAGTCCAGTGAGTGCACTGGCACCACTGGGGGTGCAGTACAGTGAGTCCAGAGAGTGCACTGGCACCACTGGGGATGCACTGCAGTGAGTCCAGACAATGCACTGGCACCACTGGGGATGCCCTGCAGTGAGTCCAGAGAGTGCACTGGCACCACTGGGGATGCAGTGCAGTGAGTCCAGAGAGTGCACTGGCACCACTGGGGATGCACTGCAGTGAGTCCAGAGAGTGCACTGGCACCACTGGGTCTTCAGTGCAGTGAGTCCAGAGAGTGCACTGGCACCACTGGGGATGCACTGCAGTGAGTCCAGAGAGTGCACTGGCACCACTGGGGATGCACTGCAGTGAGTCCAGAGAGTGCACTGTCACCACTGGGGATGCAGTACAGTGAGTCCACAGAGTGCACTGGCACCAGTGGGTATGCAGTACAGTGAGTCCAGAGAGTGCACTGGCACCACTGGGCATGCAGTGCAGTGAGTCCAGAGAGTGCACTGGCACCACTGGGGATGCGGTGCTGGGAGTCCAGAGAGTGCTTTGGCACCAGTGGGGATGCAGTGCAGTTACTCCAGAGACTGCACTGGCACCACTGGGGATGCACTGCAGTGAGCCCAGAGAGTGCACTGGCACCACTGAGAATGCACTGCAGTGAGTCCAGAGAGTGCACTGGCACCACTGGGGATGCACTGCAGTGAGTCCAGAGAGTGCAGTGGCACCACTGGGGATGCACTGCAGTGAGTCCAGAGAGTGCACTGGCACTACTGCGGATGCACTGCAGTGAGTCCAGAGATTGCACTGGCACCACTGGGGATGCAGTACAGTGAGTCCACACAGTGCACTAGCACCACTGGGGATGCAGTGCAGTGAGTCCAGAGAGTGCACTGGCACCACTGGAGATGCAGTGCAGTGAGTCCAGAGAGTGCAATGGCACCACTGCGGATGCACTGCAGTGAGTCCAGAGAGTGCACTGGCACCACTGGGGATGCACTGCAGTGAGTCCAGAGAGTGCACTGGCACCACTGGGGATGCACTGCAGTGAGTCCAGAGAGTGTACTGGCACCACTGGGGATGCACTTCAGTGTGTCCAGAGAGTGCACTGGCACCAGTGGGGATGCAGTGCAGTGAGTCCAGAGAGTGCACTGGCACCACTGGGGATGCACTGCAGTGAGTCCAGAGAGTACACTGGCACCACTGGGGATGCAGTGCAGTGAGTCCAGAGAGTGCACTGGCACCACTGGGGATGCACTGCAGTGAGTCCAGAGAGTGCACTGGCACCACTGGGGATGTGTCCAGTGAGTCCAGTGAGTGCACTGGCACCACTGGGGATGCAGTGCAGTGAGTCCAGAGAGTACACTGGCACCAGTGGGGATGCAGTGCAGTGAGTCCAGAGAGTGCACTGACACCACTGGGGATGCAGTGCAGTCAGTCCAGTGAGTGCACTGGCACCACTGGTGGTGCAGTACAGTGAGTCCAGAGAGTGCACTGGCACCACTGGGGATGCCCTGCAGTGAGTCCAGAGAGTGCACTGGCACCACTGGGGATGCACTGCAGTGAGTCCAGAGAGTGCACTGGCACCACTGGGGATGCAGTGCAGTGAGTCCAGTGAGTGCACTGGCACCACTGGGGATGCACTGCAGTGAGTCCAGAGAGTGCACTGGCACCACTGGGTCTTCAGTGCTGTGAGTCAAGAGAGTGCACTGGCACCACTGGGGATGCACTGCAGTGAGTCCAGAGAGTGCACTGGCACCACTGGGGATGCAGTACAGTGAGTCCACAGAGTGCACTGGCACCAGTGGGTATGCAGTACAGTGAGTCCAGAGAGTGCACTGGCACCACTGGGGATGCAGTGCAGTGAGTCCAGAGAGTGCACTGGCACCACTGGGGATGCGGTGCTGGGAGTCCAGAGAGTGCTTTGGCACCAGTGGGGATGCAGTGCAGTTACTCCAGAGACTGCACTGGCACCACCGGGGATGCAGTGCAGTGAGTCCAGAGAGTGCACTGGCACCACTGGGGATGCAGAGCAGTGAGTCCAGAGATTTGCACTGGCACCACTGGGGATGCAGTGCTGTGACTCCAGAGAGCGCACTGGCACCACTGGGGATGCAGTGCAGTGAGTCCAGAGAGTGCACTGGCACCACTGGGGATGCGGTGCCGGGAGTCCAGAGAGTGCACTGGCACCACTGAGAATGCACTTCAATGAGTCCAGAGAGTGCACTGGCACCAGTGGGGATGCACTGCAGTGAGTCCAGACAGTGCACTGGCACCACTGGGGATGCACTGCAGTGAGTCCAGAGAGTGCACTGTCACCACTGGGGATGCAGTACAGTGAGTCCACAGAGTGCACTGGCACCACTGGGGATGCAGTGCAGTGAGTCCAGAGAGTGCACTGGCACCACTGGGGATGCAGTGCAGTGAATCCAGTGAGTGCACTGGCACCACTGGGGATGCAGTGCAGTGAGTCCAGAGAGTGCACTGGCACTACTGGGGATGCAGTGCAGTAAGTCCAGAGAGTGCACTGGCACCACTGGGGATGCACTGCAGTGAGTCCAGAGAGTGCACTGTCACTACTGGGGATGCAGTGCAGTGAGTCCAGAGAGTGCACTGGCACTACTGGGGATGCAGTGCAGTAAGTCCAGAGATTGCACTGGCATCACTGGGGATGCAGTACAGTGAGTCCACACAGTGCACTAGCACCACTGGGGATGCAGTGCAGTGAGTCCAGAGAGTGCACTGGCACCACTGGTGATGCAGTGCAGTGAGTCCAGAGAGTGCACTGGCACCACTGGTGATGCACTGCTGTGAGTCCAGAGAGTGCTCTTGCACCACAGGGGATGCAGTGCAGTGACTCAAGAGAGTGCACTGGCAGCACTGGGGATGCAGTGCAGTGAGTCCAGAGAGTGCACTGGCACCACTGGAGATGCAGTGCAGTGAGTCCAGAGAGTGCAATGGCACCACTGCGGATGCAGTACAGTGAGTCCAGAGAGTGCACTGGCTCCACTGGGGATGCACTGCAGTGAGTCCAGAGAGTGCACTGGCACCACTGGGGATGCACTGCAGTGAGTCCAGAGAGTGTACTGGCACCACTGGGGATGCACTGCAGTGAGTCCAGAGAGTGCACTGGCACCAGTGGGGATGCACTGCAGTGAATCCAGAGAGTGCACTGGCACCACTGGGGATGCACTGCAGTGAGTCCAGAGAGTACACTGGCACCACTGGGGATGCAGTGCAGTGAGTCCAGAGAGTGCACTGGCACCACTGGGGATGCACTGCAGTGAGTCCAGAGAGTGCACTGGCACCACTGGGGATGTGTCCAGTGAGTCCAGTGAGTGCACTGGTACCACTGGGGATTCAGTGCAGTGAGTCCAGAGAGTGCACTGGCACCACTGGGGAAGCAGTGCAGTGAGTCCAGAGAGTGCAGTGGCACCACTAGGGATGCAGTGCAGTGAGTCCAGAGAGTGCACTGGCAGCACTGGGGATGCAGTGCAGTGAGTCCAGAGAGTGCACTGGCACCACTGGGGATGCACTTCAGTGAGTCCAGAGAGTGCACTGGCACCACTGGGGATGCAGTGCAGTGAGTCCAGAGAGTGCACTGGCACCACTGAGAATGCACTTCAGTGAGTCCAGAGAGTGCACAGGCACCACTGGGGATGCAGTGCAGTGAGTCCAGATATTGCACTGGCACCACTGGGGATGCAGTGCTGTGACTCCAGAGAGCGCACAGGCACCACTGGGGATGCAGTGCAGTGAGTCCAGAGAGTGCACTGGCACCACTCGGGATGCACTGCAGTGAGCCCAGAGAGTGCACTGGCACCAGTGGGGATGCACTGCAGTGAGTCCAGAGAGTGCACTGGCACCACTGGGGAAGCAGTGCAGTGAGTCCAGAGAGTGCAGAGGCACCACTGGTGATGCAGTTTAGTGAGTCCAGAGAGTGCACTGGCACCACTGGGGATGCAGTGCAGTGAGTCCAGTGAGTGTACTGGCACCACTGGGGATGCACTGCAGTGAGTCCAGAGAGTGCACTGGCACCACTGAGAATGCACTTCAGTGAGTCCAGAGAGTGCACTGGCGCCACTGGGGATGCACTTCAGTGAGTCCAGAGAGTGCACTGGCACCACTGGGGATGCACTGCAGTGAGTCCAGAGAGTGCACTGGCACCACTGGGGATGCAGTGCTGTGACTCCAGAGAGTGCACTGGCACCACTGGGGATGCACTGCAGTGAGTCCAGAGAGTGCACTGTCACCACTGGGGATGCAGTGCAGTGAGTCCACAGAGTGCACTGGCACCACTGGAGATGCAGTGCAGTGAGTCCAGAGAGTGCACTGGCACCACTGGGGATGCACTGCAGTGATTCCAGTGAGTGCACTGGCACCACTGGGGATACAGTGCAGTGAGTCCAGAGAGTGCACTGGCACCACTGGGGATGCAGTGCAGTGAGTCCAGAGAGTGCACTGGCACCACTGGGGATGCATTGCAGTGAGTCCAGAGAGTGCACTGGCACCACAGATGATGCAGTACAGTGAGTCCAGTGAGTGCACTGGCACAACTGGGGATGTAGTGCAGTGACTCGAGAGAGTGCACTTGCACCACTGGGGATGCAGTGCAGTGAGTCCAGAGAGTGCACTGGCACCACTGGGGATGCACTGCAGTGAGTCCAGAGAGTGCACTGGCACCACTGGGGATGCAGTGCAGTGAGTCCAGAGAGTGCACTGGCACCACTGGTGATGCACTGCAGTGAGTCCAGAGATTGCACTGGCACCACTGTGGATGCAGTGCAGTGAGTCCAGAGACTTCACTGGCACCAATGGGGCTGCAGTGCAGTGAGTCCAAAGAGTGCACTGGCACCACTGGGAATGCACTGCAGTGAGTCCAGAGAGTGCACTGGCACCACTGGGGATGCACTGCAGTGAGTCCAGTGAGTGCACTGGTACCACTGGGGATGCAGTGCAGTGAGTCCAGAGAGTGCACTGGCACCACTGGGGAAGCAGTGCAGTGAGTCCAGAGAGTGCAGTGGCACCACTAGGGATGCACTGCAGTGAGTCCAGAGAGTGCACTGGCAGCACTGGGGATGCAGTGCAGTGAGTCCATAGAGTGCACTGGCACCACTGGGGATGCACTTCAGTGAGTCCAGAGAGTGCACTGGCACCACTGGGGATGCAGTGCAGTGAGTCCAGAGAGTGCACTGGCACCACTGAGAATGCACTTCAGTGAGTCCAGAGAGTGCACTGGCACCACTGGGGATGCAGTGCAGTGAGTCCAGAGATTGCACTGGCACCACTGGGGATGCAGTGCTGTGACTCCAGAGAGCGCACAGGCACCACTGGGGATGCAGTGCAGTGAGTCCAGAGAGTGCACTGGCACCACTCGGGATGCACTGCAGTGAGCCCAGAGAGTGCACTGGCACCAGTGGGGATGCACTGCAGTGAGTCCAGTGAGTGCACTGGCACCACTGGGGAAGCAGTGCAGTGAGTCCAGAGAGTGCAGAGGCACCACTGGTGATGCAGTTTAGTGAGTCCAGAGAGTGCACTGGCACCACTGGGGATGCAGTGCAGTGAGTCCAGTGAGTGTACTGGCACCACTGGGGATGCACTGCAGTGAGTCCAGAGAGTGCACTGGCACCACTGAGAATGCACTTCAGTGAGTCCAGAGAGTGTACTGGCACCACTGGGGATGCACTTCAGTGAGTCCAGAGAGTGCACTGGCACCACTGGGGATGCACTGCAGTGAGTCCAGAGAGTGCACTGGCACCACTGGGGATGCAGTGCTGTGACTCCAGAGAGTGCACTGGCACCACTGGGGATGCAGTGCAGTGAGTCCAGAGAGTGCACTGGCACCACTGGGGATGCGGTGCCGGGAGTCCAGAGAGTGCTTTGGCACCAGTGGGGATGCACTGCAGTTACTCCAGAGACTGCACTGGCACCACTGGGGATGCAGTGCAGTGAGTCCAGAGAGTGCACTGGCACCACTGGGGATGCACTGCAGTGAGTCCAGAGAGTGCACAGTCACCACTGGGGATGCAGTGCAGTGAGTCCACAGAGTGCACTGGCACCACTGGGGATGCAGTGCAGTGAGTCCAGAGAGTGCACTGGCACCACTGGGGATGCACTGCAGTGAATCCAGTGAGTGCACTGGCACCACTGGGGATACAGTGCAGTGAGTCCAGAGAGTGCACTGGCACCACTGGGGATGCAGTGCAGTGAGTCCAGAGAGTGCACTGGCACCACTGGGGATGCATTGCAGTGAGTCCAGAGAGCGCACTGGCACCACAGATGATGCAGTACAGTGAGTCCAGAGAGTGCACTGGCACCACTGGGGATGTAGTGCAGTGACTCGAGAGAGTGCACTTGCACCACTGGGGATGCAGTGCAGTGAGTCCAGAGAGTGCACTGGCACCACTGGGGATGCACTGCAGTGAGTCCAGAGAGTGCACTGGCACCACTGGGGATGCAGTGCAGTGAGTCCAGAGAGTGCACTGGCACCACTGGGGATGCACTGCAGTGAGTCCAGAGATTGCACTGGCACCACTGTGGATGCAGTGCAGTGAGTCCAGAGACTTCACTGGCACCACTGGGAATGCAGAGAAGTGAGTGCAGAGAGTGCACTGGCACCACTGGGGATGCACTGCAGTGAGTCCAGAGAGTGCACTGGCACCACCTGTGATGCAGTGCAGTGAGTCCAGAGAGTGCACTGGCACCAATGGGGCTGCAGTGCAGTGAGTCCAAAGAGTGCACTGGCACCACTGGGAATGCACTGCAGTGAGTCCAGAGAGTGCACTGGCACCACTGGTGATGCAGTACAGTGAGTCCAGAGAGTGCACTGGCACCACTGGGGATGCAGTGCAGTGAGTCCAGAGAGTGCACTGGCACCACTGGGGATGCACTGCAGTGAGTCCAGAGAGTGCACTGGCACCACTGGGGATGCACTTCAGTGAGTCCAGAGATTGCACTGGCACCACTGGGGATGCAGTGCAGTGAGTCCAGAGAGTGCACTGGCACCACTGGGGATACAGTGCATTGAGTCCAGAGAGTGCACTGGCACAACTGGGGATGCACTTCAGTGAGTCCAGAGAGTGCACTGACACCACTGGGGATGCAGTGCAGTGAATCCAGAGAGTGCACTGGCACCACTGGGGATGCACTGCAGTGAGTCCAGAGAGTACACTGGCACCAGTGGGGATGCAGTGCAGTGAGTCCAGAGAGTGCACTGGCACCACTGGGGATGCACTGCAGTGAGTCCAGAGAGTGCACTGGCACCACTGGGGATGTGTCCAGTGAGTCCAGTGAGTGCACTGGCACCACTGGGGATGCAGTGCAGTGAGTCCAGAGAGTACACTGGCACCAGTGGGGATGCAGTGCAGTGAGTCCAGAGAGTGCACTGGCACCACTGGGGATGCAGTGCAGTCAGTCCAGTGAGTGCACTGGCACCACTGGGGGTGCAGTACAGTGAGTCCAGAGAGTGCACTGGCACCACTGGGGATGCACTGCAGTGAGTCCACAGAGTGCACTAGCACCACTGGGGATGCAGTGCAGTGAGTCCAGAGAGTGCGCTGGAACCACAGGGGATGCAGTGCAGTGAGTCCAGAGAGTGCACTGGCACCACTGGGGATGCAGTGCAGTGAGTCCAGAGAGTGCACTGGCACCAGTGGGGATGCACTGCAGTGAGTCCAGTGAGTGCACTGGCACCACTGGGGATGCAGTGCAGTGAGTCCAGAGAGTGCACTGGCACCACTGGTGATGCAGTGCAGTGAGTCCAGAGAGTGCAGTGGCACCACTAGGGATGCAGTGCAGTGAGTCCAGAGAGTGCACTGGCAGCACTGGGGATGCAGTGCAGTGAGTCCAGAGAGTGCACTGGCAGCACTGGGGATGCAGTTCAGTGAGTCCAGAGAGCGCACTGGCACCACTGGGGATGCAGTGCAGTGAGTCCAGAGAGTGCACTGGCACCACTGAGAATGCACTTCAGTGAGTCCGGAGAGTGCACTGGCACCACTGGGGATGCAGTGCAGTGAGTCCAGAGATTGCACTGGCACCACTGGGGATGCAGTGCTGTGACTCCAGAGAGCGCACAGGCACCACTGGGGATGCAGTGCAGTGAGTCCAGAGAGTGCACTGGCACCACTGGGGATGCACTGCAGTGAGCCCAGAGAGTGCACTGGCACCAGTGGGGATGCACTGCAGTGAGTCCAGTGAGTGCACTGGCACCACTGGGGAAGCAGTGCAGTGAGTCCAGAGAGTGCAGAGGCACCACTGGTGATGCAGTTTAGTGAGTCCAGAGAGTGCACTGGCACCACTGGGGATGCAGTGCAGTGAGTCCAGTGAGTGTACTGGCACCACTGGGGATGCACTGCAGTGAGTCCAGAGAGTGCACTGGCACCACTGAGAATGCACTTCAGTGAGTCCAGAGAGTGCACTGGCACCACTGGGTATGCACTTCAGTGAGTCCAGAGAGTGCACTGGCACCACTGGGGATGCACTGCAGTGAGTCCAGAGAGTGCACTGGCACCACTGGGGATGCAGTGCTGTGACTCAAGAGAGTGCACTGGCACCACTGGGGATGCTAGGCCTAGGAAGTGCTGGGGGAAGAACGTTAGGTTTACTCCTGTAAATATTACCCCGAAGTGGGCTTTTGCTCATGTTTGGTGTAGGGTAAACCCAGTGAGTAGTGGGAATCAGTGAGTAAATCCTGCTAGAATGGCAAAGACGGCGCCTATGGATAGGACGTAGTGGAAGTGGGCAACTACGTAGTACGTGTCGTACAGGGCGATGTCTAGGGAAGAGTTTGCAAGAACGATTCCTGTTAATCCTCCGATGGTAAATAGGAAGATAAATCCTAGAGCTCATAGTATTGGGGGGGGTCTCATTTGATTGTTCCTCCGTGCAGGGTGGCTAGTCAGCTAAATACTTTGATTCCGGTAGGGATGGCAATGATTATAGTGGCTGATGTAAAGTAGGCTCGGGTATCAACGTCTATTCCTACTGTAAACATGTGGTGAGCTCAGACGATGAATCCTAGGAAGCCGATGGATAGTATGGCTCAGACTATTCCCATGTAGCCGAAGGGCTCCTTTTTGCCTGAGTAGTACGTGACTACGTGTGAGATGATTCCGAACCCCGGTAGGATCAGAATATAGACTTCTGGGTGTCCGAAGAATCAGAATAGGTGTTGGTACAGGATTGGGTCTCCTCCTCCAGCGGGGTCGAAGAATGTGGTGTTTAGGTTTCGATCAGTTAGTAATATTGTAATACCGGCGGCGAGTACGGGGAGTGATAGAAGGAGTAGGATGGCGGTAATTAGTACGGATCAGACAAATAGTGGGGTTTGGTATTGTGAGAGTGCGGGGGGTTTTATGTTGATGGCTGTGGTGATAAAGTTGATGGCCCCAAGGATGGAGGAGATACCGGCTAAGTGGAGTGAGAAGATAGCCAGGTCTACTGAAGCTCCGGCGTGGGCAAGGTCACCTGCTAGGGGAGGGTAGACAGTTCAGCCTGTGCCGGCGCCAGCTTCTACAGTGGATGAGGCTAGTAGGAGGAGGAATGATGGGGGGAGGAGTCAAAAGCTTATGTTGTTTATTCGCGGGAATGCTATGTCGGGGGCACCGATTATGAGGGGGACTAATCAGTTGCCGAATCCTCCGATCATGATGGGTATGACTATAAAGAAGCTTATTACAAAGGCGTGAGCGGTAACGATTACATTGTAAATTTGGTCGTCGCCTAGGAGAGTTCCTGGTTGTCCTAGTTCTGCGCGGATTAATAGGCTGAGTGCGGTGCCGACTATTCCTGCTCATGCCCCGAAGATGAGGTACAGGGTGCCAATATCCTTATGGTTAGTGGAAAATAATCATCGGTTGATGAAGGTGACGGGTAAGATGGCTGAGTGTTGAAGCGTTAGGCTGTAGTCCTTTTTACAGAGGTTTAATTCCTCTTCTTATCGGCTCTGTAGTGAAATTCATGTTGAGTTGCAAGCTCATCGATGCGCACTAGGGTGCGTCAGGGTCTTTGTAGGCAGAAGCCAATTGGTTTAGGCATTTAGCTGTTAACTAGAGTTTTGTGGGATCGAAGCCCATCTGTCTAGGGAGGCTTTAGCTTAATTAAAGCGTCTGACTTGCATTCAGAAGATACAGGTTAATATTCTGTAAGTCTTAATGTGCAGAAACTAAGAGGGTTTAACTCTTATTTAAGGCTTTGAAGGCCTTCGGTTTGGGGTGTTATCCTAAGTTTCTAGACAATGGCATGTATTATTGGGGACAGGGGAAGTAAGAGGATTGATAGTGAGGCAAGGACCGCAGTAGGTGTGCTTGGGGCTTTGCTAGTGTATCATTGTTTTATGTGGTTAGAGGAGTTGGGGGGAAGGGTAATTGTTGAGTGGTATGCGAGGCGTAGGTAGAAGAAGAGGCTGAGCAGTGATAGCATGGCAATTGCCATGGCTGCTGGTGTTATTTCCTGTTTAGTTAGTTCTTGGATGATAAGTCACTTTGGTATAAAGCCTGTTAATGGGGGGAGGCCTGCTAGGGATAAAAGTACTAGTATTAGGGTGGCGTTTAGCACTGGGGTTTTTGTTCATGAGGTTGTGATCATGGATAGGTTAAGGGCTTTGATTTTGTTAAGGGCTAGGAATACGGCTGATGTTATGATTGTGTATAGGTAGAAGGTAAGTAAGGCCAATTTGGGGCTGTAAACTAGGATGATGGTGATTCAGCCTAAGTGGGAGATGGACGAGAAGGCTAGGATTTTGCGTGTTTGTGTTTGGTTCAGTCCTATTCAGCCTCCTAGTGCTGTTGAGGCTAGGGCCATGGCGGTGAGTAGAGCTGGGTCGAGGGATTTGGATGTTAGTAGGAGCAGGGTTAGTGGGGGGAATTTTATGAGGGTCGAGAGTAGCAGGGCTGTTATTAGTGGCGATCCTTGTAGTACTTCTGGGAATCAGAAGTGAAATGGCACTAGGCCCAGTTTAATAGCGATTGCTGCTGTCAGTAGTAGACAGGAGGTTGGGTGGTTTATTTGTGTGATGTCTCATTGGCCGGTGACTCAGGCATTGGTTATGCTAGAGAATAGGACCAGGGCGGAAGCAGCTGCTTGGGTTAGGAAGTATTTCGTTGCGGCTTCTACTGCTCGTGGGTGGTGGGATTTGGCAATTAGGGGAATGATGGCTAGTGCGTTGATCTCCAGTCCTGTCCAGGCCAGAACTCAGTGGTTGCTGGAAATTGTGATTGTGGTGCCCAAGATGAGGCTGAAGGTTATGATTGGGGTCGCGTAAGGGTTCATTAGTAGAGGAGGGGGTTAAACCATCATTTTCGGGGTATGGGCCCGATAGCTTGATTAGCTGACTCTACTAGAAAATAATATAAGGGAAGTATGGAGAATTTTGATTTCTCTTGTGTGGGTTCAATTCCTACTTTTCTAAGGTCAACAGGAAATGAGAGGGCTGTTATACCTCTATGTTCACTTTATCATAGTGACCCTTTGTAGTTCAGGCACATTTCCTTATGTAAGGAGGTAGGCCTGCATAGCAGATAGGTATGCTGATGTGTCAGAGGCACAGAGCTAGTGTGAGGGGTAGGAAGTTTTTTCATAGTAGGTGCATTAGTTGGTCATATCGGAATCGTGGGTATGAAGCTCGGACCCATAAGAAACCAGAAGATAGTAGGAGGACTTTTGTGGCTAGGATGACGGGGAATAGTTCTGTGGGTGGCCCTAGGGTGCTTGGGTTTAGGAATATGATGGCTGTAAGTGTATTTATTAGCATAATGTTCGCATATTCAGCTAGGAAGAATAAGGCGAAGGGTCCTGCGGCGTATTCAACGTTAAACCCTGAGACTAGCTCAGATTCACCCTCTGTGAGGTCAAAAGGAGCTCGGTTTGTCTCTGCTAGGGTGGATACGTATCATATTATTGCTAGGGGTCATGAGGAGAAAATGAAGTATAGAGGCTCCTGTGCGATGGCAAAGGAGCTGAGTGTGTAGCTTCCGCTTAGTATGATTATTGATAGCAGGATTATGGCCAGTGTCACTTCGTATGAAATGGTCTGTGCTACTGCCCGTAGGGCTCCGATTAGTGCGTATTTTGAGTTCGAGGCTCAGCCTGATCATAGGACTGAGTAGACGGCTAGGCTTGACATGGCTATTAGGAAGAGAACTCCGAGGTTTAGATCTGCTAGGGGAAATGGGAGTGGTAGTGGTGCTCAAGTGGTGAGGGCTAGGACAAGGGCTAGTATTGGTATCAGAATGAATAGAAGTGGGGAAGAGGTAGAGGGTCGGATGGGCTCTTTGGTAAATAGTTTCAGTCCGTCCGCAAATGGTTGAAGTAGGCCAAAAGGCCCGACAACGTTAGGGCCTTTGCGGGATTGTATGTAGCTTAGGATTTTCCGTTCTGCTAGGGTTAGGAAGGCTACGGCAATCAGGATTGGGATGATGTATAGGAGGGATATAACGAGGCAGCTTAGTGTTGTTATTTGAATCATGGGTGAAGCTAGGGAGAGGATTTGAACCTCTGGGGAAAGGGCTTAAGCCTTCTGCACTTGCCGGGCTCTGCCACTCTAGCTGGTCCTTTTCTAGGATTGAAAGTGGTGGGGGAAGGCCCTCTTCACGGTTTAGTTGGTTTCACTGCTTAGAGGGGTGGGGCGTGCTTGTGGTATTGGCCCCACTTTCCCGGTCCTTTCGTACTGGGGAGAGTGTGTCATAGATAGAAACCGACCTGGATTGCTCCGGTCTGAACTCAGATCACGTAGGACTGTTAATCGTTGAACAAACGAACCCTTAATAGCGGCTGCACCATTAGGATGTCCTGATCCAACATCGAGGTCGTAAACCCCCCTGTCGATATGGGCTCTTGAGGGGGATTGCGCTGTTATCCCTGGGGTAGCTTGGTCCATTAATCAATTATATTGGGTCTGGTCACTGTTAGCACTTTGAGGGGTAGCTCTAGGTAAAGAGGTATGGTCTTGTTTTTGGAGGATTTGTTCTCCTCCAAGGTCGCCCCAACCGAAAAATATCGACCAGGCTCTGCGATGGTAGTGGCCCCAGTGGGGTTGATTGAGGATTCGCGGTGGTCGTTGATTTTTAAGTTCCACAGGGTCTTCTCGTCTTATGTTCACATCCCCGCTTTTGCACGGGGAGATCAATTTCACTGATTATCTGTGAGAGACAGTTAAGACCTCGTTTAGCCATTCATACAAGTCTCGATTTATGGGACAATTGATTGCGCTACCTTTGCACGGTTAGGATACCGCGGCCGTTAAACCTAAGTCACTGGGCAGGCATCACCTTCAATACTTGTTTAATTTGCTGAAGGCTATGTTTTTGGTAAACAGTCGGGCCTTATTAATTTGCCGAGTTCCTTTCACAGATTTTAATCGCTCTTATAGGCGCTCCTGAGTCGGGTTAACAGGGTTAGTTAATACGTGGTCTTGTAGGGGTTTTTGTATCTGTCTAGGTCTGTTAATAATGTTTCTATGTAAGCTTGCGCCGTTAGAGGGGTGTGGCCCTGTACATGAGGGGCCTAGGATGATTCCTAGGATTGTTATGAGGATGGCAGCGGTTTTGGTGATAAGGGGTATGGTTATTGGGGGGGTTTTGGTTGGTGTGATGAAAGAGGTAATGATTATTCCTGCTGTAATGCTGCCTAGGGCGAGTCGGGTTAGGGGGGCGGTGATTAGTGGGTTGTTTTCGTTTATTGATACTATTGGGGGGATTCGGGTTTGTCCAGCTTGGACTAGGATGGTTATGCGGATGCTGTAGGTTGCGGTGAATGCTGTGGCTATAAGGGTTAGGAGTAGGGCTCAAGTATTTAGGTATGATGTGTTTAAGCTTTCGATGATGAGGTCTTTTGAGTAGAATCCGGCTAGGAATGGGGTTCCTATCAGCGCCAGGTTTCCGATGGTTAGGCAGGAAGTAGTGACTGGGAGTATTTTCTGTAGGCCTCCTATCTTTCGGATATCTTGTTCTCCGTTTAGGTTGTGGATGATAGACCCTGAGCATAGGAATAGTATGGCTTTAAAGAAGGCATGGGTTGAGATGTGTAGGAAGGCTAGTTGTGGGAGGTTTAGTCCGATAGTGACTATTATTAGTCCTAGTTGGCTGGATGTTGAGAAAGCAATGATTTTTTTGATGTCATTTTGGGTTAGGGCGCATGTGGCAGCGAATAGGGTTGATAGAGCACCTAGGCATAGGCAGGCAGTTAGGGCTGTCTGGTTGGTGGCTAGCAGGGGGTGCATGCGGATGAGCAGGAAGATTCCGGCTACTACTATGGTACTGGAGTGCAGTAGGGCTGATACTGGGGTGGGGCCTTCTATTGCTGCGGGCAGTCATGGGTGGAGTCCAAATTGGGCGGATTTTCCTGCGGCTGCGAGGATTAATCCTATGAGGGGGAGGATTGGGGTTTGGTGGGGGTGTACGGCTTGTTGGATCTCTCAGGTGTTGAATGTTGAAGCTAGTCATGCTATGCTCAGGGTCAGTCCGATGTCTCCGATTCGGTTGTAGATTACGGCTTGTAGGGCGGCGGTGTTGGCATCTGCTCGGCCTTGTCATCAGCCGATGAGAAGGAAGGACATGATTCGTACTCCTTCCCAGCCTACGAATAGGAGGAATATGTTGTTTGCGGTTGTTAGGAGGAGTATGGCGACTAGGAATGTCAGTAGGTAGGTGAAAAATTTTGTTACGTATGGCTCTGAGGCCATGTATCATATGGCGAATTGTAGGATTGATCATGTTACAAATAGGGCGATTGGAAGAAATGTTATTGAGTATTGGTCTATTTTTAGGCTCAGGGGGATTTTAAAGTTTATAATGAATTTTCACTCCCAGTGGCAGGTGACAGATTCTACTCCCGAGTAGATGAATGCGGTTGTAGGGGCTAGGCTAATTAGGAATGCGGTTTTAACAGCGCGGGTGGTGGCTTGTGGGGTGTTTTTAAAGTTTTTAAATAGAAATGGCAGGATGATTGGGGTTAGGAGGATTGTCAGCGTGAGTAGTGTGAGGGAGTTGATTAGTAGTGTGGGGTTCACTACTTTTACTTGGATTTGCACCAAGATGGGTGGTTCCTAAGACCAGTGGATTGCTGTTATCCTTTAAAAGTAAGGGGGCTGAGGTTTTAGGCTCAGATGTAAGAGTTAGCAGCTCTTGTTGGTTAAACCCTCCCCTCGGCAGGTAAGAAGGTTTGAACTTCTATTCTTAGAATCACAGTCTAATGTTTGGTTTAAACTATACTTGCATGAGGGGATTCCGGAGATCAGTTCGGGTTTGAGGATTAGGAGGAATATTGGGATAATGTGGAGTGTTATGAGCAGGTGTTCTCGCGTGGTTGAGTTTTGCATAGATGTGATGTGGGAGGGGATTGAGCCTCGTTGGGTCATTAGTAGTATGAATAAGGTGTAGGAGGCGGTTAGTAGGGTTGCGATTCCTGTTAGGATGATCGTGAAGGCAGATCAGTTGAATAAGGTGATTATAATGGTTAGCTCTGCTATGAGGTTTGTTGTTGGGGGTAAGGCTATGTTTGTTAGATTGGCCAGCAATCATCAGGTAGCTATGAGTGGTAGGAGAGGTTGTAGGCCTCGTGTGAGTAGTAGAATTCGGCTGTGCGTACGTTCATAGTTTGTGTTGGCTAGGCAGAATAGTATGGAGGAAGTTAGTCCATGGGAAATTATTAGGATCATTGCCCCTGAGAATGATCAGTGGGTTTGGATTATTCCTGCGGCGATAACTAGGCCTATGTGGCTAACGGATGAATAAGCGATTAGTGATTTTAGGTCTGTCTGTCGTAGGCAGATTGAGCTAGTCATTAGGGCGCCTCATAGGGCCAGGGTTAGGAAGGGGTAGTGCAGGAGGTTGGACAGTGGGCCCATAAATAGAGTGACTCGTATAATTCCGTATCCTCCTAGCTTTAGTAGTAGGGCGGCGAGGAGTATTGAGCCTGCGATGGGTGCTTCTACGTGGGCTTTTGGCAGTCAGAGGTGTAGGCCGTATAGTGGGGCTTTTACTATGAATGCTATGAGCAGTGCTAGACCTGATAGTATTCCTGTCCATGAGGTGGATAGGGTTGGGTGGGTTAGTTGTAGGGTTGGCAGGTGCAGGGTGCCAATTTTCACGTATAGGTGTATGATTGTGATTAGCAGGGGTAGAGAGCTTACTAGCGTGTAGAATAGCAGGTAGATGCCAGCGCTTAGGCGTTCTGGTTGGTTCCCCCATCGGGTGATTAAGATTAGGGTGGGAATGAGGGTTGCTTCAAATGAGATGTAAAATAGTGCTAGTTCTGTGGTGGAAAAGGCTAGTAGGATGAATGGCTGGACTGCGACTAAGGTTGAGATAAAGATTCGTTTGCGTTGTAGGGGTTCTTGTTGCAGGTGGTTTTGGCTTGCTATGATTATGAGTGGGAGTAGTCAGCAGGATAGTACTAGGAGGGGGGATGAGATTTGGTCAATTCCTGTTCAGTTGGATAAAAATTTGTAGGGGTAGTAGGTTGGGATTAATCACTGTAGGCTTAGGGCAGCGATTAGGAGGCTGTATAAGGTGGTGTTAGTCCATAGAAATTTTGGTGGAGACAGCAGGGCTGTTGGAAGAAGTATGATTGTGGGTAGGATGATTTTTAGCATTGCAGGAGGTTTAGGTTGTGTAGATGGTCGGAGCCATGTGTGCGGGTGGAGGCTACTAGGATGGCCAGGCCTGTGCCCGCCTCACACGCTGAGAAGGTTAGCATGAGAATTGGTACCATGGTGAATGAGGAGACTTGGTTTTCGATGGATCATATTGATAGGCCTACGAATATCGATAATATTATGCTTTCAAGGCATAGTAGGGCGGATACTAGGTGGGTTCGGTGGAAGGCTAGTCCTAGTCCGCTGAAAATGAAGGCTGAGTAGAAGCTTAAATGTAGGGGCGACATAAGAAAGTTACAGGGTTGGCTGTAATCTGCTGGGTCGAAACCAGCTATCTTTTTGGTTAGACTAACTTTCTGTTATTCTGCTCATTCTAGGCCCCCTTGAATTCACTCGTAGGCCAGTCCGAGTGTTAGGAGAAGGAGGATCACTACAGTTCAGGTGAGGGTCATTAGGGGGGATTGGAGTTGGACGGCTCATGGCAGGGGGAGTAGGAGGGCGATTTCTAGGTCGAATAGGACGAACAGGATGGCTACTGAGGAAGAATCGGACTGAGAATGGTAATCGAGCAGATCCAAGTGGGTCGAATCCACATTCGTACGGTGAGAGTTTCTCTGAGTCGGGGTTTATTTGGGCGAGTCAGAAGTTTAATGCGGTTAGGGCGGCGCTTAGGATTGATGATAGGGCGAATATGAACATGAGTGCGTTCATTGCTCTCCTCTGGGTTTATACCAGATTCTAGAGATTGGAAGTCAATTGTAATTAATATACTAGAAGAGCAAGATCCTCATCAGTAGATGGTTATGTAGAGGAATAGTCAGATGACGTCTACGAAGTGTCAGTATCAGGCTGCTGCCTCGAATCCGAAGTGGTGGTCTGATGTAAAGTGGAACTTGATCAGTCGGAAGAGGCAGACGGTCAGGAAGGAGGATCCGATGATTACGTGGAGTCCGTGGAATCCAGTGGCAACGAAGAAGGTAGATCCGTAGACGCTATCGGCGATTGAGAATGGGGCTTCGTGGTATTCTATTGCTTGTAGGGCTGTGAAGTAGAATCCCAGGAGGATCGTTAGGGTTAGGGCGTGGATGGCGTGTTTTCGGTTTCCTTCTGTGATGCTGTGATGGGCTCACGTTACGGTAACGCCTGAGGCTAGTAGGATGGCTGTGTTTAGTAGGGGGACTTCTATCGGGTTGAGTGGTTTAATTCCTGTTGGGGGTCATTGGCCTCCTAGTTCTGGGGTTGGGGCCAGGCTCGAGTGGAAGAACGCTCAGAAGAACCCTAAGAAGAAGAATGCTTCGGATGTGATGAAAAGGATTATGCCGTATCGTAGGCCTTTTTGGACTGTGGGAGTGTGATGGCCTTGGAAGGTGCTTTCTCGTACAATGTCTCGTCATCATTGGAGTATTACTAGGAGTATTGAGATGAGGCCTAGGGTTAGTAGTATGGATGAGTTGTAGTGGAATCACATGATTAATCCTGAGGTTGTGAGTAGGGCGGCGGCTGCCCCGAAGATTGGTCAAGGGCTTGGGTCAACTATGTGGTATGAGTGTGCTTGGTGTGCCATTAGATGTTTTCTTGTAAGTATAGGCTTAGAAGGAGCACGAAGACGTAGGCCTGGATTATGGCTACTGCTACTTCTAGGATGGTTAGGAGTAGTAGGATGATTATTGTTAGGATGGATACTGCAGGAAGGGTGGGTATTAATGCAATGGAGGCTGTAGAGATGAGTTGGATGAGTAAGTGTCCTGCTGTAAGGTTGGCTGTAAGGCGGACTCCGAGGGCTAGGGGGCGGATTAGTAGGCTGGTTGTTTCGATCAGGATTAGTGCGGGGATTAGGGGTGTAGGGGTACCTTCGGGTAATAGGTGGGCTAAAGAGGCTGATGGTTGGTTTCGTAGGCCTGTTAGTAGTGTGGCGAGCCATAGTGGGAAGGCTAGGGCTATGTTCATAGATAGTTGGGTGGTTGGGGTGAATGTATATGGAAGGAGGCCTAGAAGGTTGATTGTAAGAAGTATGATTATTAGGGATGTAAATATTATGGCTCATTTGTGGCCATTTTTGTTGAGTGGGACTATTAGTTGTTTTGTGATTAGGTGAAGGAGTCATGTTTGGATAGTAGAAAGGCGGTTGTTGATTCATCGGTTGTTTGGGGACGGGAATAGTAGGGCTGGGAAGAGTAGGGATAGTAGGATTAAGGGGATGCCGAATAGATTGGGGCTGGAAAATTGGTCAAAGAAGCTTAGGTTCATGGTCAGGATCATGGTGTGGGTTTGGTAGTGAGGGAGGTCTTATTTGATGGGGGGTTGGTTGTGGTGAAGGCTAGTAGTTTTGGTTGGATGAGGAGTGCTAGGGTTAATCAGGTTATAATTATGATTGAAAATCATGGTGCGGGGTTAAGCTGTGGCATATCATTAAGGAGGGGGAAGTCCCTCTTTGGCTAGCTTAAAAGGCTAGTGCTGTTGCATAGCTTCTTAATGATTAGGATGATGATAGAAGGGACGATCAGGCCTCGAAATGTGGGAGTGGGGTTGATTCTACTACAATGGGTATGTAGCTGTGATTAGCCCCGCAAATTTCTGAGCATTGTCCGTAAAAAATCCCAGGCCGGGTGGTAATGAATGAAGTTTGGTTTAGTCGGCCTGGGATTGCGTCTGTTTTAACTCCGAGCGTTGGGACTGCTCAGGAGTGGAGTACGTCTCCTGCAGTAATGATCACGCGGATGGGGGATTCTATTGGGATAACTACGCGGTGGTCAACTTCTAGCAGTCGGAAGTGGCCGTTGGGTAAGTCTGGGGTGGGCACTATGTAGGAGTCGAATGATAGGTCTTTGAAGTCTGTGTATTCGTAGCTTCAGTATCATAGGTGGCCGATGGCTTTTAGGGTGAGGTCTGGTTCATCGATTTTGTCCATTATGTAGAGGATTTGTAGGGATGGGAGGGCGAGGAGTACCAGGACGATAGCAGGTAGGATTGTCCAGATCAGCTCTACTTCTTGGGCGTCTACAGCATTGGATGAGAGTTTTTCTGTTAGTATGTGGGCTAAAAGGTAGAGAACTAGGCTGCAGATAGCTAGGGCAACGATTAGGGCGTGGTCGTGGAATTCAACGAGTTCTTCTATGATGGGTGATGAGGCGTCTTGGAATCCTAGTTGGGAGTGGTTGGCCACATGAGATGTACAGGATTTTTACCTGTGATTTAGTCTTGACAAGGCTATGTAATTGGTTTACTAACGTCTCATAAGAAAGAAGCATGAGCGGTTAATGCAGTTGGCTTGAAACCAGCATGTGAGGGTTCGATTCCTTCCTTTCTTGTACTTGGACGAAGGCCGGTTCCTCGAAAGTATGGTATGGGGGAGGGCAGCCGTGGATTCATTCAACGTTTGTGGTAGTTAGTTCTGGTTGTAGGACTTTTCGTTTGGCCGGAAAGGCTTCTCAGATGATGAATATTAGTATGATTACGGCTACTATTGAGATTAGGGAGCCGATGGAGGAAATGGTGTTTCATAGTGTGTAGGCGTCGGGATAGTCCGAGTATCGTCGGGGTATTACTGCTAGGCCTAGGAAGTGCTGGGGGAAGAACGTTAGGTTTACTCCTGTAAATATTACCCCGAAGTGGGCTTTTGCTCATGTTTGGTGTAGGGTAAACCCAGTGAGTAGTGGGAATCAGTGAGTAAATCCTGCTAGAGGCCATCCTAGTATAGGTAGAAGGTAAGTAAGGCCAATTTGGGGCTGTAAACTAGGATGATGGTGATTCAGCCTAAGTGGGAGATGGACGAGAAGGCTAGGATTTTGCGTGTTTGTGTTTGGTTCAGTCCTATTCAGCCTCCTAGTGCTGTTGAGGCTAGGGCCATGGCGGTGAGTAGAGCTGGGTCGAGGGATTTGGATGTTAGTAGGAGCAGGGTTAGTGGGGGGAATTTTATGAGGGTCGAGAGTAGCAGGGCTGTTATTAGTGGCGATCCTTGTAGTACTTCTGGGAATCAGAAGTGAAATGGCACTAGGCCCAGTTTAATAGCGATTGCTGCTGTCAGTAGTAGACAGGAGGTTGGGTGGTTTATTTGTGTGATGTCTCATTGGCCGGTGACTCAGGCATTGGTTATGCTAGAGAATAGGACCAGGGCGGAAGCAGCTGCTTGGGTTAGGAAGTATTTCGTTGCGGCTTCTACTGCTCGTGGGTGGTGGGATTTGGCAATTAGGGGAATGATGGCTAGTGTGTTGATCTCCAGTCCTGTCCAGGCCAGAACTCAGTGGTTGCTGGAAATTGTGATTGTGGTGCCCAAGATGAGGCTGAAGGTTATGATTGGGGTCGCGTAAGGGTTCATTAGTAGAGGAGGGGGTTAAACCATCATTTTCGGGGTATGGGCCCGATAGCTTGATTAGCTGACTCTACTAGAAAATAATATAAGGGAAGTATGGAGAATTTTGATTTCTCTTGTGTGGGTTCAATTCCTACTTTTCTAAGGTCAACAGGAAATGAGAGGGCTGTTATACCTCTATGTTCACTTTATCATAGTGACCCTTTGTAGTTCAGGCACATTTCCTTATGTAAGGAGGTAGGCCTGCATAGCAGATAGGTATGCTGATGTGTCAGAGGCACAGAGCTAGTGTGAGGGGTAGGAAGTTTTTTCATAGTAGGTGCATTAGTTGGTCATATCGGAATCGTGGGTATGAAGCTCGGACCCATAAGAAACCAGAAGATAGTAGGAGGACTTTTGTGGCTAGGATGACGGGGAATAGTTCTGTGGGTGGCCCTAGGGCGCTTGGGTTTAGGAATATGATGGCTGTAAGTGTATTTATTAGCATAATGTTCGCATATTCAGCTAGGAAGAATAAGGCGAAGGGTCCTGCGGCGTATTCAACGTTAAACCCTGAGACTAGCTCAGATTCACCCTCTGTGAGGTCAAAAGGAGCTCGGTTTGTCTCTGCTAGGGTGGATACGTATCATATTATTGCTAGGGGTCATGAGGAGAAAATGAAGTATAGAGGCTCCTGTGCGACGGCAAAGGAGCTGAGTGTGTAGCTTCCGCTTAGTATGATTATTGATAGCAGGATTATGGCCAGTGTCACTTCGTATGAAATGGTCTGTGCTACTGCCCGTAGGGCTCCGATTAGTGCGTATTTTGAGTTCGAGGCTCAGCCTGATCATAGGACTGAGTAGACGGCTAGGCTTGACATGGCTATTAGGAAGAGAACTCCGAGGTTTAGATCTGCTAGGGGAAATGGGAGTGGTAGTGGTGCTCAAGTGGTGAGGGCTAGGACAAGGGCTAGTATTGGTATCAGAATGAATAGAAGTGGGGAAGAGGTAGAGGGTCGGATGGGCTCTTTGGTAAATAGTTTCAGTCCGTCCGCAAATGGTTGAAGTAGGCCAAAAGGCCCGACAACGTTAGGGCCTTTGCGGGATTGTATGTAGCTTAGGATTTTCCGTTCTACTAGGGTTAGGAAGGCTACGGCAATCAGGATTGGGATGATGTATAGGAGGGATATAACGAGGCAGCTTAGTGTTGTTATTTGAATCATGGGTGAAGCTAGGGAGAGGATTTGAACCTCTGGGGAAAGGGCTTAAGCCTTCTGCACTTGCCGGGCTCTGCCACTCTAGCTGGTCCTTTTCTAGGATTGAAAGTGGTGGGGGAAGGCCCTCTTCACGGTTTAGTTGGTTTCACTGCTTAGAGGGGTGGGGCGTGCTTGTGGTATTGGCCCCACTTTCCCGGTCCTTTCGTACTGGGGAGAGTGTGTCATAGATAGAAACCGACCTGGATTGCTCCGGTCTGAACTCAGATCACGTAGGACTGTTAATCGTTGAACAAACGAACCCTTAATAGCGGCTGCACCATTAGGATGTCCTGATCCAACATCGAGGTCGTAAACCCCCCTGTCGATATGGGCTCTTGAGGGGGATTGCGCTGTTATCCCTGGGGTAGCTTGGTCCATTAATCAATTATATTGGGTCTGGTCACTGTTAGCACTTTGAGGGGTAGCTCTAGGTAAAGAGGTATGGTCTTGTTTTTGGAGGATTTGTTCTCCTCCAAGGTCGCCCCAACCGAAAAATATCGACCAGGCTCTGCGATGGTAGTGGCCCCAGTGGGGTTGATTGAGGATTCGCGGTGGTCGTTGATTTTTAAGTTCCACAGGGTCTTCTCGTCTTATGTTCACATCCCCGCTTTTGCACGGGGAGATCAATTTCACTGATTATCTGTGAGAGACAGTTAAGACCTCGTTTAGCCATTCATACAAGTCTCGATTTATGGGACAATTGATTGCGCTACCTTTGCACGGTTAGGATACCGCGGCCGTTAAACCTAAGTCACCGGGCAGGCATCACCTTCAATACTTGTTTAATTTGCTGAAGGCTATGTTTTTGGTAAACAGTCGGGCCTTATTAATTTGCCGAGTTCCTTTCACAGATTTTAATCGCTCTTATAGGCGCTCCTGAGTCGGGTTAACAGGGTTAGTTAATACGTGGTCTTGTAGGGGTTTTTGTATCTGTCTAGGTCTGTTAATAATGTTTCTATGTAAGCTTGCGCCGTTAGAGGGGTGTGGCCCTGAGTTACTTATTTTAGCATTAATTCTCCTATATTCATAGGTTGACCTGTTTGTGATAAGGGAATCATCTTATTTTGGTATTTTTAGGTGGTGGAGCTTTGACGCACTCTTTTTTGATGGCTGCTTTAGGGCCCACGGTAGGATCAGTAGTAAGAATTATCCGCTAGTCGAGGTTGTGTCCTTTTTTAATGGAGCTGTCCCTCCATTAAATAGCTCTTAATCATCTCATTAGGGTTCAGGATGTCCGGTAGGGAGGATTAAGGGGGAACTTAGATTCGTTTCACAGGTAACCAGCTATCACCCAGCTCGGTTGGCTTTTCACCTCTACTGACAAGTCATCCCACTCTTTTGCAACAGAGACGGGTTCGCTCTCTTTAACTGCTTGAAAGTAGCTCGCTTGGGTTTCGGGGGGGCAAACTTTAGTTCACTTTGCTTGGTTGTTCTCGCTAAACCATGATGCAAAAGGTACAAGGGTTGATCTTTGCTGTCTGTCGCTTTGATTGTTTCACTGCTATTTCATCTTTCCCTTACGGTACTGGGGTCTCTATCGCGTCTAAGTGTCTTTTCTATCGCCTATACTAAGACTGTAAAATGCTTTAGTTTAATTAGTTTAGTAAATTCTTTAGTTTTGGTGTACTATTTGTGTGGTTGAGCTAGAGGGGGGGCTTCAAGACGATCCGGTCTAGTAGATATCTTTCAGGTGTAAGCTGAGTGCTTTGGTGTTATAGCTACGTCTTGATATTCTAAGTACACCTTCCGGTACACTTACCTTGTTACGACTTACCTCATCTTCAGCGTATTTATGGTATTAGTTATGTGGGATGTGGCTTTTGAGGAGGGTGACGGGCGGTATGTACGTGCCCCAGGGCCGGCTTAAAGTAGGCTCTATTGTCCCACTTTACTGCTAAATCCGCCTTCCAGAAGTGGTTTCACGCTTCTTTCCGTGTGCCCTATGAATGGGGAATGTAGCCCATTTCTTCCACTCCATAGGCTATACCTTGACCTGTCTTATTAGCGGGGTGCTATTGTGTCCACTGTTGTGCTCTCATTCGAGGTGGGCTGGCGACGGCGGTATGTAGGCTGTGTTGGCAAGGGGTGGTTGGGTTAATCGGGGATTATCGATTGTAGAACAGGCTCCTCTAGGTGGGTTTGGGGCACCGCCAAGTCCTTAGAGTTTTAAGCGTTTGTGCTCGTAGTTCTCTGGCGGATACTTCGGTAAAGTAAGTATCAAGATTTAGGGCCAGGCATAGTGGGGTATCTAATCCCAGTTTGGGCCCTGGCTTTCGTGGGTTTAAATCAGTCGTTAGTTCCTAAGATCATCTTAATGGTGTGTTTAGGTGCATCTTGGGCTTATGACAGCTCAGTTGCATTTTGATCTTAGTTAGCTAGGATAGGCATTTTACCACTCTTTACGCCGTGTCAATAGGACGGTTGATTTGGGTTTCTTGTATGACCGCGGTGGCTGGCACAAGATTTACCAACCCTTGAAGTTAGGCTGTTGCTATAACTAAGTCAAGTTTGCACTCATTGCTTAATGTTAATTACTGCTGAATACCCGTGGGGGCGTGGCTTAGCGAGGCGTCTTGGGCTACTACTTGGGTGTGCCTGATACCCGCTCCTCAAGGCCTGTATGGGGGTAGGTGGTCGAGGGCGTTTACACTGGGGCGCGGATACTTGCATGTATATATTTAGCAAAAACCAACCGTAAGGTTAGGACTAAGTCTTTTGTCCGCAGGCATGTTTTATGCCATCTTGGCAACTTCAGTGCCATGCTTTGTGTTAAGCTATGTGGACGGGGGTGTGGTTAGCTGATAGTTGAGTGGTGAGTGAGAGTGAAGTATATGAAATTATTGCTTGTGTTTACTATTTTTAGTACTGGAGTTTCTCTAATAAGTTTAAGTTATTTTGTATGTGTTTGTGTGTATATATACATCGTTCCGATGATGTCATGGAAGGGATGATTAATCTTCCTATGAGCAGGCCTCCCCCCATTAACAGGCTTTATACCAAAGTGACTTATCATCCAAGAACTAACTAAACAGGAAATAACACCAGCAGCCATGGCAATTGCCATGCTATCACTGCTCAGCCTCTTCTTCTACCTACGCCTCGCATACCACTCAACAATTACCCTTCCCCCCAACTCCTCTAACCACATAAAACAATGATACACTAGCAAAGCCCCAAGCACACCTACTGCGGTCCTTGCCTCACTATCAATCCTCTTACTTCCCCTGTCCCCAATAATACATGCCATTGTCTAGAAACTTAGGATAACACCCCAAACCGAAGGCCTTCAAAGCCTTAAATAAGAGTTAAACCCTCTTAGTTTCTGCACATTAAGACTTACAGAATATTAACCTGTATCTTCTGAATGCAAGTCAGACGCTTTAATTAAGCTAAAGCCTCCCTAGACAGATGGGCTTCGATCCCACAAAACTCTAGTTAACAGCTAAATGCCTAAACCAATTGGCTTCTGCCTACAAAGACCCTGACGCACCCTAGTGCGCATCGATGAGCTTGCAACTCAACATGAATTTCACTACAGAGCCGATAAGAAGAGGAATTAAACCTCTGTAAAAAGGACTACAGCCTAACGCTTCAACACTCAGCCATCTTACCCGTCACCTTCATCAACCGATGACTATTTTCCACTAACCATAAGGATATTGGCACCCTGTACCTCATCTTCGGGGCATGAGCAGGAATAGTCGGCACCGCACTCAGCCTATTAATCCGCGCAGAACTAGGACAACCAGGAACTCTCCTAGGCGACGACCAAATTTACAATGTAATCGTTACCGCTCACGCCTTTGTAATAAGCTTCTTTATAGTCATACCCATCATGATCGGAGGATTCGGCAACTGATTAGTCCCCCTCATAATCGGTGCCCCCGACATAGCATTCCCGCGAATAAACAACATAAGCTTTTGACTCCTCCCCCCATCATTCCTCCTCCTACTAGCCTCATCCACTGTAGAAGCTGGCGCCGGCACAGGCTGAACTGTCTACCCTCCCCTAGCAGGTGACCTTGCCCATGCCGGAGCTTCAGTAGACCTGGCTATCTTCTCACTCCACTTAGCCGGTATCTCCTCCATCCTTGGGGCCATCAACTTTATCACCACAGCCATCAACATAAAACCCCCCGCACTCTCACAATACCAAACCCCACTATTTGTCTGATCCGTACTAATTACCGCCATCCTACTCCTTCTATCACTCCCCGTACTCGCCGCCGGTATTACAATATTACTAACTGATCGAAACCTAAACACCACATTCTTCGACCCCGCTGGAGGAGGAGACCCAATCCTGTACCAACACCTATTCTGATTCTTCGGACACCCAGAAGTCTATATTCTGATCCTACCGGGGTTCGGAATCATCTCACACGTAGTCACGTACTACTCAGGCAAAAAGGAGCCCTTCGGCTACATGGGAATAGTCTGAGCCATACTATCCATCGGCTTCCTAGGATTCATCGTCTGAGCTCACCACATGTTTACAGTAGGAATAGACGTTGATACCCGAGCCTACTTTACATCAGCCACTATAATCATTGCCATCCCTACCGGAATCAAAGTATTTAGCTGACTAGCCACCCTGCACGGAGGAACAATCAAATGAGACCCCCCCCAATACTATGAGCTCTAGGATTTATCTTCCTATTTACCATCGGAGGATTAACAGGAATCGTTCTTGCAAACTCTTCCCTAGACATCGCCCTGCACGACACGTACTACGTAGTTGCCCACTTCCACTACGTCCTATCCATAGGCGCCGTCTTTGCCATTCTAGCAGGATTTACTCACTGATTCCCACTACTCACTGGGTTTACCCTACACCAAACATGAGCAAAAGCCCACTTCGGGGTAATATTTACAGGAGTAAACCTAACGTTCTTCCCCCAGCACTTCCTAGGCCTAGCAGGAATACCCCGACGATACTCGGACTATCCCGACGCCTACACACTATGAAACACCATTTCCTCCATCGGCTCCCTAATCTCAATAGTAGCCGTAATCATACTAATATTCATCATCTGAGAAGCCTTTTCGGCCAAACGAAAAGTCCTACAACCAGAACTAACTACCACAAACGTTGAATGAATCCACGGCTGCCCTCCCCCATACCATACTTTCGAGGAACCGGCCTTCGTCCAAGTACAAGAAAGGAAGGAATCGAACCCTCACATGCTGGTTTCAAGCCAACTGCATTAACCGCTCATGCTTCTTTCTTATGAGACGTTAGTAAACCAATTACATAGCCTTGTCAAGACTAAATCACAGGTAAAAATCCTGTACATCTCATGTGGCCAACCACTCCCAACTAGGATTCCAAGACGCCTCATCATCCATCATAGAAGAACTCGTTGAATTCCACGACCACGCCCTAATCGTTGCCCTAGCTATCTGCAGCCTAGTTCTCTACCTTTTAGCCCACATACTAACAGAAAAACTCTCGTCCAATGCTGTAGACGCCCAAGAAGTAGAGCTGATCTGGACAATCCTACCTGCTATCGTCCTGGTACTCCTCGCCCTCCCATCCCTACAAATCCTCTACATAATGGACAAAATCGATGAACCAGACCTCACCCTAAAAGCCGTCGGCCACCAATGATACTGAAGCTACGAATACACAGACTTCAAAGACCTATCATTCGACTCCTACATAGTGCCCACCCCAGACTTACCCAACGGCCACTTCCGACTGCTAGAAGTTGACCACCACGTAGTTATCCCAATAGAATCCCCCATCCGCGTAATCATTACTGCAGGAGACGTACTCCACTCCTGAGCAGTCCCAACGCTCGGAGTTAAAACAGACGCAATCCCAGGCCGACTAAACCAAACTTCATTCATTACCACCCGGCCTGGGATTTTTTACGGACAATGCTCAGAAATTTGCGGGGCTAATCACAGCTACATACCCATTGTAGTAGAATCAACCCCACTCCCACATTTCGAGGCCTGATCGTCCCTTCTATCATCATCCTAATCATTAAGAAGCTATGCAACAGCACTAGCCTTTTAAGCTAGCCAAAGAGGGACTTCCCCCTCCTTAATGATATGCCACAGCTTAACCCCGCACCATGATTTTCAATCATAATTATAACCTGATTAACCCTAGCACTCCTCATCCAACCAAAACTACTAGCCTTCACCACAACCAACCCCCCATCAAATAAGACCTCCCTCACTACCAAACCCACACCATGATCCTGACCATGAACCTAAGCTTCTTTGACCAATTTTCCAGCCCCAATCTATTCGGCATCCCCTTAATCCTACTATCCCTACTCTTCCCAGCCCTACTATTCCCGTCCCCAAACAACCGATGAATCAACAACCGCCTTTCTACTATCCAAACATGACTCCTTCACCTAATCACAAAACAACTAATAGTCCCACTCAACAAAAATGGCCACAAATGAGCCATAATATTTACATCCCTAATAATCATACTTCTTACAATCAACCTTCTAGGCCTCCTTCCATATACATTCACCCCAACCACCCAACTATCTATGAACATAGCCCTAGCCTTCCCACTATGGCTCGCCACACTACTAACAGGCCTACGAAACCAACCATCAGCCTCTTTAGCCCACCTATTACCCGAAGGTACCCCTACACCCCTAATCCCCGCACTAATCCTGATCGAAACAACTAGCCTACTAATCCGCCCCCTAGCCCTCGGAGTCCGCCTTACAGCCAACCTTACAGCAGGACACTTACTCATCCAACTCATCTCTACAGCCTCCATTGCATTAATACCCACCCTTCCTGCAGTATCCATCCTAACAATAATCATCCTACTACTCCTAACCATCCTAGAAGTAGCAGTAGCCATAATCCAGGCCTACGTCTTCGTGCTCCTTCTAAGCCTATACTTACAAGAAAACATCTAATGGCACACCAAGCACACTCATACCACATAGTTGACCCAAGCCCTTGACCAATCTTCGGGGCAGCCGCCGCCCTACTCACAACCTCAGGATTAATCATGTGATTCCACTACAACTCATCCATACTACTAACCCTAGGCCTCATCTCAATACTCCTAGTAATACTCCAATGATGACGAGACATTGTACGAGAAAGCACCTTCCAAGGCCATCACACTCCCACAGTCCAAAAAGGCCTACGATACGGCATAATCCTTTTCATCACATCCGAAGCATTCTTCTTCTTAGGGTTCTTCTGAGCGTTCTTCCACTCGAGCCTGGCCCCAACCCCAGAACTAGGAGGCCAATGACCCCCAACAGGAATTAAACCACTCAACCCGATAGAAGTCCCCCTACTAAACACAGCCATCCTACTAGCCTCAGGCGTTACCGTAACGTGAGCCCATCACAGCATCACAGAAGGAAACCGAAAACAGGCCATCCACGCCCTAACCCTAACGATCCTCTTGGGATTCTACTTCACAGCCCTACAAGCAATAGAATACCACGAAGCCCCATTCTCAATCGCTGATAGCGTCTACGGATCTACCTTCTTCGTTGCCACTGGATTCCACGGACTCCACGTAATCATCGGATCCTCCTTCCTGACCGTCTGCCTCTTCCGACTGATCAAGTTCCACTTTACATCAGACCACCACTTCGGATTCGAGGCAGCAGCCTGATACTGACACTTCGTAGACGTCATCTGACTATTCCTCTACATAACCATCTACTGATGAGGATCTTGCTCTTCTAGTATATTAATTACAATTGACTTCCAATCTCTAGAATCTGGTATAAACCCAGAGGAGAGCAATGAACGCACTCATGTTCATATTCGCCCTATCATCAATCCTAAGCGCCGCCCTAACCGCATTAAACTTCTGACTCGCCCAAATAAACCCCGACTCAGAGAAACTCTCACCGTACGAATGTGGATTCGACCCACTTGGATCTGCTCGATTACCATTCTCAGTCCGATTCTTCCTCAGTAGCCATCCTGTTCGTCCTATTCGACCTAGAAATCGCCCTCCTACTCCCCCTGCCATGAGCCGTCCAACTCCAATCCCCCCTAATGACCCTCACCTGAACTGTAGTGATCCTCCTTCTCCTAACACTCGGACTGGCCTACGAGTGAATTCAAGGGGGCCTAGAATGAGCAGAATAACAGAAAGTTAGTCTAACCAAAAAGATAGCTGGTTTCGACCCAGCAGATTACAGCCAACCCTGTAACTTTCTTATGTCGCCCCTACATTTAAGCTTCTACTCAGCCTTCATTTTCAGCGGACTAGGACTAGCCTTCCACCGAACCCACCTAGTATCCGCCCTACTATGCCTTGAAAGCATAATATTATCGATATTCGTAGGCCTATCAATATGATCCATCGAAAACCAAGTCTCCTCATTCACCATGGTACCAATTCTCATGCTAACCTTCTCAGCGTGTGAGGCGGGCACAGGCCTGGCCATCCTAGTAGCCTCCACCCGCACACATGGCTCTGACCATCTACACAACCTAAACCTCCTGCAATGCTAAAAATCATCCTACCCACAATCATACTTCTTCCAACAGCCCTGCTGTCTCCACCAAAATTTCTATGGACTAACACCACCTTATACAGCCTCCTAATCGCTGCCCTAAGCCTACAGTGATTAATCCCAACCTACTACCCCTACAAATTTTTATCCAACTGAACAGGAATTGACCAAATCTCATCCCCCCTCCTAGTACTATCCTGCTGACTACTCCCACTCATAATCATAGCAAGCCAAAACCACCTGCAACAAGAACCCCTACAACGCAAACGAATCTTTATCTCAACCTTAGTCGCAGTCCAGCCATTCATCCTACTAGCCTTTTCCACCACAGAACTAGCACTATTTTACATCTCATTTGAAGCAACCCTCATTCCCACCCTAATCTTAATCACCCGATGGGGGAACCAACCAGAACGCCTAAGCGCTGGCATCTACCTGCTATTCTACACGCTAGTAAGCTCTCTACCCCTGCTAATCACAATCATACACCTATACGTGAAAATTGGCACCCTGCACCTGCCAACCCTACAACTAACCCACCCAACCCTATCCACCTCATGGACAGGAATACTATCAGGTCTAGCACTGCTCATAGCATTCATAGTAAAAGCCCCACTATACGGCCTACACCTCTGACTGCCAAAAGCCCACGTAGAAGCACCCATCGCAGGCTCAATACTCCTCGCCGCCCTACTACTAAAGCTAGGAGGATACGGAATTATACGAGTCACTCTATTTATGGGCCCACTGTCCAACCTCCTGCACTACCCCTTCCTAACCCTGGCCCTATGAGGCGCCCTAATGACTAGCTCAATCTGCCTACGACAGACAGACCTAAAATCACTAATCGCTTATTCATCCGTTAGCCACATAGGCCTAGTTATCGCCGCAGGAATAATCCAAACCCACTGATCATTCTCAGGGGCAATGATCCTAATAATTTCCCATGGACTAACTTCCTCCATACTATTCTGCCTAGCCAACACAAACTATGAACGTACGCACAGCCGAATTCTACTACTCACACGAGGCCTACAACCTCTCCTACCACTCATAGCTACCTGATGATTGCTGGCCAATCTAACAAACATAGCCTTACCCCCAACAACAAACCTCATAGCAGAGCTAACCATTATAATCACCTTATTCAACTGATCTGCCTTCACGATCATCCTAACAGGAATCGCAACCCTACTAACCGCCTCCTACACCTTATTCATACTACTAATGACCCAACGAGGCTCAATCCCCTCCCACATCACATCTATGCAAAACTCAACCACGCGAGAACACCTGCTCATAACACTCCACATTATCCCAATATTCCTCCTAATCCTCAAACCCGAACTGATCTCCGGAATCCCCTCATGCAAGTATAGTTTAAACCAAACATTAGACTGTGATTCTAAGAATAGAAGTTCAAACCTTCTTACCTGCCGAGGGGAGGGTTTAACCAACAAGAGCTGCTAACTCTTACATCTGAGCCTAAAACCTCAGCCCCCTTACTTTTAAAGGATAACAGCAATCCACTGGTCTTAGGAACCACCCATCTTGGTGCAAATCCAAGTAAAAGTAGTGAACCCCACACTACTAATCAACTCCCTCACACTACTCACGCTGACAATCCTCCTAACCCCAATCATCCTGCCATTTCTATTTAAAAACTTTAAAAACACCCCACAAGCCACCACCCGCGCTGTTAAAACCGCATTCCTAATTAGCCTAGCCCCTACAACCGCATTCATCTACTCGGGAGTAGAATCTGTCACCTGCCACTGGGAGTGAAAATTCATTATAAACTTTAAAATCCCCCTGAGCCTAAAAATAGACCAATACTCAATAACATTTCTTCCAATCGCCCTATTTGTAACATGATCAATCCTACAATTCGCCATATGATACATGGCCTCAGAGCCATACGTAACAAAATTTTTCACCTACCTACTGACATTCCTAGTCGCCATACTCCTCCTAACAACCGCAAACAACATATTCCTCCTATTCGTAGGCTGGGAAGGAGTACGAATCATGTCCTTCCTTCTCATCGGCTGATGACAAGGCCGAGCAGATGCCAACACCGCCGCCCTACGAGCCGTAATCTACAACCGAATCGGAGACATCGGACTGATCCTGAGCATAGCATGACTAGCTTCAACATTCAACACCTGAGAGATCCAACAAGCCGTACACCCCCACCAAACCCCAATCCTCCCCCTCATAGGATTAATCCTCGCAGCCGCAGGAAAATCCGCCCAATTTGGACTCCACCCATGACTGCCCGCAGCAATAGAAGGCCCCACCCCAGTATCAGCCCTACTGCACTCCAGTACCATAGTAGTAGCCGGAATCTTCCTGCTCATCCGCATGCACCCCCTGCTAGCCACCAACCAGACAGCCCTAACTGCCTGCCTATGCCTAGGTGCTCTATCAACCCTATTTGCTGCCACATGCGCCCTAACCCAAAATGACATCAAAAAAATCATTGCTTTCTCAACATCCAGCCAACTAGGACTAATAATAGTCACTATCGGACTAAACCTCCCACAACTAGCCTTCCTACACATCTCAACCCATGCCTTCTTTAAAGCCATACTATTCCTATGCTCAGGGTCTATCATCCACAACCTAAACGGAGAACAAGATATCCGAAAGATAGGAGGCCTACAGAAAATACTCCCAGTCACTACTTCCTGCCTAACCATCGGAAACCTGGCGCTGATAGGAACCCCATTCCTAGCCGGATTCTACTCAAAAGACCTCATCATCGAAAGCTTAAACACATCATACCTAAATACTTGAGCCCTACTCCTAACCCTTATAGCCACAGCATTCACCGCAACCTACAGCATCCGCATAACCATCCTAGTCCAAGCTGGACAAACCCGAATCCCCCCAATAGTATCAATAAACGAAAACAACCCACTAATCACCGCCCCCCTAACCCGACTCGCCCTAGGCAGCATTACAGCAGGAATAATCATTACCTCTTTCATCACACCAACCAAAACCCCCCCAATAACCATACCCCTTATCACCAAAACCGCTGCCATCCTCATAACAATCCTAGGAATCATCCTAGCCCTAGAACTATCGAACATAACACACACCCTCACTCACCCCAAACCAACCCCCCTCATAAACTTCTCCTCTGCATTAGGGTACTTCAACCCCCTAGTACACCGATTCTTCTCCAAAAACCTACTAGAAAAGGGACAAAACATTGCCCTACACTTGATCGACCTCTCCTGACTCAAAAAAATAGGGCCAGAGGGCCTTGCTGAACTACAAGTAGCCGCAAGCAAAGCCGCAACCTCAATACACACAGGGCTAATTAAGGCCTACCTAGGATCCTTCGCCCTCTCCATCCTGGTAATAATCCTAATAACACACAGACTCACTAATGGCCCCTAACATCCGCAAATCCCATCCCCTACTAAAAATAATCAACAACTCCCTAATCGACCTACCCGCCCCCTCCAACATCTCTGCCTGATGAAACTTCGGCTCCCTTCTAGCCATCTGCTTAGCCACACAAATCCTAACAGGCCTGCTACTAGCCATACACTACACCGCAGACACTTCACTCGCCTTCTCCTCAGTAGCTCACACATGCCGAGACGTCCAGTACGGATGGCTCATCCGCAACCTCCACGCCAACGGTGCTTCGCTCTTCTTTATCTGCATCTACTTACACATCGGACGAGGCCTCTACTACGGCTCCTACCTATACAAAGAAACCTGAAACACAGGAGTAATCCTCCTACTCACCCTAATAGCAACTGCCTTCGTAGGGTATGTCCTACCATGAGGACAAATGTCATTCTGAGGGGCCACCGTAATCACCAACCTATTCTCAGCCATCCCGTACATTGGGCAAACTCTAGTAGAATGAGCCTGAGGAGGATTCTCAGTAGACAATCCAACCTTAACCCGATTCTTCGCCATCCACTTCCTACTGCCCTTCCTAATTGCAGGAATCACCCTAGTCCACCTAAACTTCCTACACGAATCAGGCTCAAATAACCCACTAGGAATCGTATCAGACTGCGACAAAATCCCATTCCACCCATACTTCTCCATTAAAGACAGCTTAGGGCTTACCCTAATAATCACCCCTCTAATAGCACTAGCCCTATTTTCACCGAACCTCCTGGTTCTTGGAATCCTAGTTGGGAGTGGTTGGCCACATGAGATGTACAGGATTTTTACCTGTGATTTAGTCTTGACAAGGCTATGTAATTGGTTTACTAACGTCTCATAAGAAAGAAGCATGAGTGGTTAATGCAGTTGGCTTGAAACCCATCCCCAGTGGTGCAAGTGCACTCTCTGAACTCACTGAAGTGCATCCCCAGTGGTGCCAGTGCACTTTCTGCACTCACTGCACTGCATCCCCAGTGGTGCCAGTTCAATCTCTGGACTAACTGCAGAGCATCCCCAGTGGTGCCAGTGCACTCTGTGGACTCACTGTAGTGCATCCCCAGTGGTGCCAGTGCACTCTCTGGACTCACTGCACTGCATCCACAGTGGTGCCAGTGCAATCTCTGGACTCACTGCAGTGCATCCCCAGTGGTGCCAGTGCACTCTCTGGACACACTGCACTGCAGCCCCAGTGGTGCCAGTGCACTCTCTGGACTCACTGCACTGCATCCCCAGTGGTGCCAGTGCACTCTCTGGACTCACTGAAGTGCATCCCCAGTGGTGCCAGTGCACTCTCTGGACTCACTGCACTGCATCCCCAGTGGTGCCAGTGCGCTCTCTGGAGTCACAGCACTGCATCCCCAGTGGTGCCAGTGCAATCTCTGGACTCACTGCACTGCATCCCCAGTGGTGCCAGTGCACTCTCTGGACTCACTGAAGTGCATCCCCATTGGTGCCATTGCACTCTCTGCACTCACTGCACTGCATCCCCAGTGGTGCCAGTGCACTCACTGGACTGACTGCACTGCATCCCCAGTGGTGCCAGTGCGCTCTCCGGAGTCACAGCACTGCATCCCCAGTGGTGCCAGTGCACTCACTGGACACACTGTACTGCATCACAGCTGGTGCCAGTGCACTCTCTGCACTCACTGCACAGCATCCCCAGTGGTGCCAGTGCAGTCTCTGGACTCACTGCAGTGCATCCCCAGTGGTGCCAGAGCACTCTCTGGACTCACTGCACTGCATCCCCAGTGGTGCCAGTGCACTCTCTGGACTCACTGCACCGCATCCCCAGTGGTGTCAGTACACTCTCTGGACTCACTGAAGTGCATCCCCAGTGGTGCCAGTGCACTCTCTGGACTCACTAAACTGCATCACCAGTGGTGCCAGTGCACTCTCTGGACTCACTGCACTGCATCCCCAGTGGTGCCAGTGCAATCTCTGGACTCACTGTAGTGCATCCCCAGTGGTGCCAGTGCACTCTCTGGACTCACTGCAGTGCATCCCCAGTGGTGCCAGTGCACTCTCTGGACTCACTGCAGTGCATCCCCAGTGGTGCCAGTGCACTCTCTCGAGTCACTGCACTGCATCCCCAGTGCTGCCAGTGCACTCTCTGCACTCACTGCACTGCATTCACAGCGGTGCCAGTGAAGTCTCTGGACTCACTGCACTGCATCCCCAGTGGAGCCAGTGCACTCTCTGGACTCACTGCACTGCATCCCCACTGCTGCCAGTGCACTCTCTGGACTCACTGCAGAGCATCCCCAGTGGTGCCAGTGCACTCTCTGGACTCACTGCACTGCATCCCCAGTGGTGCCAGTGCACTCTCTCGAGTCACTGCACTACATCCCCAGTAGTGCCAGTGCACTCACTGGACTAACTGTACTGCATCATCGGTGGTGCCAGTGCACTCTCTGGACTCACTTCACTGCATCCCCAGTGGTGCCAGTGCACTCTCTGGACTCACTGCACTGCAGGCCCATTGGTACCAGTGCACTCACTGGACTCACTGTACTGCATCAGCAGTGGTGCCAGTGCACTCTCTGGACTCACTGCACTGCATCCCCAGTGGTTCCAGTGCATTCACTGGACTCACTGTACTGCATCTCCAGTGGTGCCAGTGCACTCTCTGGACTCACTGCACTGCATCCCCAGTGGTGCCAGTGAGCTCTGTGGACTCACTGCTCTGCATCCCCAGTGGTGCCAGTGTACTCACAGGATTCACTGCACTGCATCCCCAGTGGTGCTAGTGCACTCTCTGGACTCACTGCAGTGCATCCCCAGTGGTGCCAGTGCACTCTCTGGACTCACTGTAGTGCATCCCCAGTGGTGCCAGTACACTCACTGGACTCACTGCACTGCATCCCCAGTGGTGCCAGTGCACTCTCTGGACTCACTGCACTGCCTCCCCAGTGGTGCCAGTGCACTCTCTGGACTCACTGTAGTGCATCCCCAGTGGTGCCAGTGCACTCTCTGGACTCACTGCAGTGCATCCCCAGTGGTGCCAGTGCACTCTCTGCACTCACTTCACTGCATCCCCAGTGGTGCCAGTGCACTCTCTGGACTCACTGCACTGCATCCCCAGTGGTGCCAGTGCACTCTGTGGTGTCACTGAAGTGCATCCCCAGTGGTGCCAGTGCACTCTCTGGACTCACTGCACTGCATGTCCAGTGGTGCCAGTGCACTCTCTGGACTAACTGTACTGCATCCCCACTGGTGCCAGTGCACTATGTGGACTCACTGTACTGCATCCCCAGTGGTGACAGTGCACTCTCTGGACTAACTGCAGTGCATCCCCAGTGGTGCCAGTGCGCTCTCTGGACTCACTGCAGTGCATCCCCAGTGGTGCCAGTGCACTCTCTGGTCTCACTGCACTGCATCCCCAGTGGTGCCAGGGCAGTCTCTGGACTCACTGCACTGCATCCCCAGTGGTGCCAGCGCACTGTCTGGACTCACTGCAGTGCATCCCCAGTGGTGTCAGTGCACTCTCTGGACTCACTGTACTGCACCCCCAGTGGTACCAGTGCACTCACTGGACTGACTGCACTGCATCCCCAGTGGTGCCAGTGTGCTCTCTGGAGTCACAGCACTGCATCCCCAGTGGTGCCAGTGCACTCACTGGACTCACTGCACTGCATCACAGGTGGTGCCAGTGCACTCTCTGGACTCACTGCAGTGAATCCCCGGTGGTGCCAGTGTACTCTCTGCAGTCACTGCACTGCATCCCCAGTGGTGCCAGTGCACTCACTGGACTCACTGGACTGCATCCCCAGTGGTGCCAGTGAACTCTCTGGACTCACTGCACTGCATCCCCAGTGGTGCCAGTGTACTCTCTGGACTCACTGCAGTGCATCCCCAGTGGTGCCAGAGCACTCTCTGGACTCACTGCAGTGCATCCCCAGTGGTGCCAGTGCACTCTCTGGACTCACTGCACTGCATCCCCAGTGGTGTCAGTGCACTCTCTGGACTCACTGAAGTGCATCCCCAGTTGTGCCAGTGCACTCTCTGGACTCACTGTAGTGCATCCCCAGTGGTGCCAGAGCACTCTCTGGACTCACTGCAGTGCATCCCCAGTGGTGCCACTGCACTCTCTGGACTCACTGCACTGCATCCCCAGTGGTGCCAGTGCAATCTCTGGACTCACTGTAGTGCATCCCCAGTGGTGCCAGAGCACTCTCTGGAGTCACTGCAGTGCATCCCCAGTGGTGCCAGTGCACTCTCTGGACTCACTGAACTGCATCACCAGTGGTGCCAGTGCACTCTCTGGACTCACTGCAGTGCATCCCCAGTGGTGCCTGTGCACTCTCTGGACTCACTGCACTGCAGCCCCGGTGGTGCCAGTGCAATCTCTGGACTCACTGCACTGCATCCCCAGTGGTGCCAGTGCACTCTCTGGACTCACTGCACTGCATCCCCAGTTTTGCCAGTGAAGTCTTTGGACTCACTGCAGTGCATCCCCAGTGGTGCCAGTGCACTCTCTGGAGTCACTGAAGTGCATCCCCAGTGGTGCCAGTGCACTCTCTGGACTCACTGCACTGCATGCCCAGTGGTGCCAGTGCACTCTCTGGACTCAGTGCACTGCATCCCCAGTGGTGCCAGTGCAATCTCTGGACTCACTGTAGTGCATCCCCAGTGGTGCCAGTGCACTCTCTGGACTCACTGCAGTGCATCCCCAGTGGTGCCAGTGCACTCTCTGGACTCACTGTACTGCATCCCCAGTGGTGCCAGTGCACTCTCTGGACTCACTGCACTGCATCCCCAGTGGTGCCAGTGCACTCTCTGGACTCACTGCACTGCAGCCCCGGTGGTGCCAGTGCACTCTCTGGACTCACTGCACTGCATCCCCAGTTTTGCCAGTGAAGTCTTTGGACTCACTGCACTGCATCCCCAGTGGTGCCAGAGCACTCTCTGGAGTCACTGAAGTGCATCCCCAGTGGTGCCAGTGCACTCTCTGGACTCACTGCACTGCATGCCCAGTGGTGCCAGTGCACTCTCTGGAGTCACTGAAGTGCATCCCCAGTGGTGCCAGTGCACTCTCTGGACTCACTGCAGTGCATCCCCAGTGGTGCCAGTGCACTCTCTGGACTCACTGCACTGCATCCCCAGTGGTGCCAGTGCACTCTCTGGACTCACTGCAGTGCATCCACAGTGGTGCCAGTGCACTCACTGGACTCACTGCAGTGCATTCCCTCTGGTGCCAGTGCACTGTCTGGACTCACTGCACTGCATACCCAGTGGTGCCAGTGCACTCTCTGGACTCACTGCACTGCATCCCCAGTGGTGCCAGTGCATTCTCTGGACTCACTGCAGTGCATCACCAGTGGTGCCAGTGCACTCTCTGGACTCACTGAGGTGCATCCCCAGTGGTGCCAGTGCAATCTCTGGACTCACTGCAGTGCATCCCCAGTGGTGCCAGTGCACACTCTGGACTCACTGCACTGCATCCCCAGTGGTGCCAGTGCACTCTCTGGACTCACTGCACTGCATCCCCAGTGTTCACAGTGCACTCTCTGCACTCACTACACTGCATCCCCAGTGGTGCCAGTGCACTCTCTGGACTCACTGCACTGCATCCCCAGTGGTGCCAGTGCACTCTGTGGACTCACTGCACTGCATCCCCAGTGGTGTCAGTGCACTCTCTGGACTCACTGCACTGCATCCCCAGTGGTGCCAGTGCACTCTCTGGACTCACTGTACTGCATCCCCAGTGGTGCCAGTGCACTCTCTGGACTCACTGCACTGCATCCCCAGTGGTGCCAGTGCACTCTCTGGACTCACTGCACTGCAGCCCCGGTGGTGCCAGTGCACTCTCTGGACTCACTGCACTGCATCCCCAGTTTTGCCAGTGAAGTCTTTGGACTCACTGCACTGCATCCCCAGTGGTGCCAGAGCACTCTCTGGAGTCACTGAAGTGCATCCCCAGTGGTGCCAGTGCACTCTCTGGACTCACTGCACTGCATGTCCAGTGGTGCCAGTGCACTCTCTGGAGTCACTGAAGTGCATCCCCAGTGGTGCCAGTGCACTCTCTGGACTCACTGCAGTGCATCCCCAGTGGTGCCAGTGCACTCTCTGGACTCACTGCACTGCATCCCCAGTGGTGCCAGTGCACTCTCTGGACTCACTGCAGTGCATCCACAGTGGTGCCAGTGCACTCACTGGACTCACTGCAGTGCATTCCCTCTGGTGCCAGTGCACTGTCTGGACTCACTGCACTGCATACCCAGTGGTGCCAGTGCACTCTCTGGACTCACTGCACTGCATCCCCAGTGGTGCCAGTGCATTCTCTGGACTCACTGCAGTGCATCACCAGTGGTGCCAGTGCACTCTCTGGACTCACTGAGGTGCATCCCCAGTGGTGCCAGTGCAATCTCTGGACTCACTGCAGTGCATCCCCAGTGGTGCCAGTGCAATCTCTGGACTCACTGCACTGCATCCCCAGTGGTGCCAGTGCACTCTCTGGACTCACTGCACTGCATCCCCAGTGTTCACAGTGCACTCTCTGCACTCACTACACTGCATCCCCAGTGGTGCCAGTGCACTCTCTGGACTCACTGCACTGCATCCCCAGTGGTGCCAGTGCACTCTGTGGACTCACTGCACTGCATCCCCAGTGGTGTCAGTGCACTCTCTGGACTCACTGCACTGCATCCCCAGTGGTGCCAGTGCACTCTCTGGACTCACTGCACTGCATCCCCAGTGGAGCCCGTGCACTCTCTGGACTCACTGAAGTGCATCCCCAGTGGTGCCAGTGCACTCTCTGGACTCACTGCAGTGCATCCCCGTAGGTGCCAGTGCACTCTCTGGACTCACTGCAGTGCATCCCCAGTGGTGCCAGTGCACTCTCTGGACTCACTGAAGTGCATTCTCAGTGGTGCCAGTGCACTCTCTGGACTCACTGCACTGCATCCCCAGTGGTGCCAGTACACTCACAGGACTGACTGCACTGCATCCCCAGTGGAGCCAGTGCGCTGTCTGGACTCACTGCAGTGCATCCCCATTGGTGCCAGTGCATTCTCTGGACTCACCGCACTGCACCCTGAGTGGTGCCAGTGCACTCTCTGGACTCACTGCAGTGCATCCCCAGTGGTGCCAGTGCACTCTCTGGACTCACTGTACTGCATCCCCAGTGTTGCCAGTGCACTCTCTGGAGTAACTGCAGTGCATCCCCAGTGGTGCCAAAGCACTCTCTGGACTCCCGGCACCGCATCCCCAGTGGTGCCAGTGCACTCTCTGGGCTCACTGCAGTGCATCCCCAGTGGTGCCAGTGCACTCTCTTGACTCACTGCACTGCATCCCCAGTGGTGCCAGTGTACTCACTGGACTCACTGCACTGCATTCCCCAGTGGTGCTAGTGCACTCTCTGGACTCACTGCAGTGCATCCCCAGTGGTGCCAGTGCACTCTCTGGACTCACTGAAGTGCATTCTCAGTGGTTCCAGTGCACTCTGTGGACTCACTGCAGTGCATCCCCAGTGGTGCCAGTGCGCTCTCTGGACTCACTGCAGTGCATCCCCAGTGGTGCCAGTGCACTCTCTCGAGTCACTGCACTGCATCCCCAGTGCTGCCAGTGCACTCTCTGGACTCACTGCACTGCATCCCCAGTGGTGCCAGTGCACTCTCTGGACTCACTGCAGTGCATCCCCAGTGGTGCCAGTGCACTCTCTGGACTCACTGCACTGCATCCCCAGTGGTGCCACTGCACTCTCTGGACTCACTGCAGTGCATCCCCAGTGGTGCCAGTGCACTCTCTGGACTCACTGCAGTGCATCTCCACTGCTGCCAGTGCACTCTCTGGACTCACAGCAGTGCATCCCCAGTGGTGCCAGTGCACTCTCTGGACTCACTGCACGTCATCCCCAGTGGTGCCAATGCACTCTCTGGACTCACTGCACTGCAGCCCCAGTGGTGCCAGTGCACTCTCTGGACTCACTGCAGTGCATCCCCAGTATTGCCAGTGCACTCTCTGGACTCACTGCACTGCATCCCCAGTGCTGCCAGTGCACTCTCTGGACTCACTGCACTGCATCCCCAGTGGTGCCACTGCACTCTCTGGACTCACTGCACTGCATGTCCAGTGGTGCCAGTGCACTCTCTACACTCACTGCACTGCATCCCCAGTGGTGCCAGTGCACTCACTGGACTCACTGCAGTGCATTCCCTCTGGTGCCAGTGCACTCTCTGAACTCACTGCACTGCATCCCCAGTGGTGCCAGTGCACTCTGTGGACTCACTGCACTGCATCCCCAGTGGTGTCAGTGCACTCTCTGGACTCACTGCACTGCATCCCCAGTGGTGCCAGTGCACTCTCTGGACTCACTGAACTGCATCCCCAGTGGAGCCCGTGCACTCTCTGGACTCACTGAAGTGCATCCCCAGTGGTGCCAGTGCACTCTCTGGACTCACTGCAGTGCATCCCCGTAGGTGCCAGTGCACTCTCTGGACTCACTGCAGTGCATCCCCAGTGGTGCCAGTGCACTCTCTGGACTCACTGAAGTGCATTCTCAGTGGTGCCAGTTCACTCTCTGGACTCACTGCACTGCATCCCCAGTGGTGCCAGTACACTCACAGGACTGACTGCACTGCATCCCCAGTGGAGCCAGTGCGCTCTCTGGACTCACTGCACTGCATCCCCATTGGTGCCAGTGCATTCTCTGGACTCACCGCACTGCACCCTGAGTGGTGCCAGTGCACTCTCTGGACTCACTGCAGTGCATCCCCAGTGGTGCCAGTGCACTCTCTGGACTCACTGTACTGCATCCCCAGTGTTGCCAGTGCACTCTCTGGAGTAACTGCAGTGCATCCCCAGTGGTGCCAGTGCACTCTCTGGGCTCACTGCAGTGCATCCCCAGTGGTGCCAGTGCACTCTCTTGACTCACAGCAGTGCATCCCCAGTGGTGCCAGTGTACTCACTGGACTCACTGCACTGCATTCCCCAGTGGTGCTAGTGCACTCTCTGGACTCACTGCAGTGCATCCCCAGTGGTGCCAGTGCACTCTCTGGACTCACTGAAGTGCATTCTCAGTGGTTCCAGTGCACTCTGTGGACTCACTGCAGTGCATCCCCAGTGGTGCCAGTGCGCTCTCTGGACTCACTGCAGTGCATCCCCAGTGGTGCCAGTGCACTCTCTGGACTCACTGCACTGCATCCCAAGTGGTGCCAGTGCACTCTCTGGACTCACTGCACTGCATCCCCAGTGGTGCCAGTGCACTCTCTGGACTCACTGCACTGCATCCCCAGTGGTGCCAGTGCAATCTCTGGACTCACTGCACTACATCCCCAGTGGTGCCAGTGCACACTCTGGACTCACTGCACTGCATCCCCAGTGGTGCCAGTGCACTCTCTGGACTCACTGCACTGCAACCCCAGTGTTGCCAGTGCACTCTCTGGACTCACTGCACTGCATCCCCAGTATTGCCAGTGCACTCTCTGGACTCACTGCACTGCATCCCCAGTGGTGCCAGTGCACTCTCTGGACTCACTTCAGTGCATCCCCAGTGGTGCCAGAGCACTCTCTGGACTCACTGCACTGCATCCCCAGTGGTGCCAGTGCACTCTGTGGACTCACTGCACTGCATCCCCAGTGGTGCCAGTGCACTCTCTGGACTCACTGCACTGCATCCCCAGTGGTGCCAGTGCACTCTCTGGACTCACTGCACTGCATCCCCAGTGGTGCCAGTGCACTCTCTACACTCACTGCACTGCATCCCCAGTGGTGCCAGTGCACTCACTGGACTCACTGCAGTGCATTCCCTCTGGTGCCAGTGCACTCTCTGGACTCACTGCACTGCATCCCCAGTGGAGCCCGTGCACTCTCTGGACTCACTGAAGTGCATCCCCAGTGGTGCCAGTGCACTCTCTGGACTCACTGCAGTGCATCCCCGTAGGTGCCAGTGCACTCTCTGGACTCACTCCAGTGCATCCCCAGTGGTGCCAGTGCACTCTCTGGACTCACTGAAGTGCATTCTCAGTGGTGCCAGTGCACTCTCTGGACTCACTGCAGTGCATCCCCAGTGGTGCCAGTACACTCACAGGACTGACTGCACTGCATCCCCAGTGGAGCCAGTGCGCTCTCTGGACTCACTGCAGTGCATCCCCATTGGTGCCAGTGCATTCTCTGGACTCACCGCACTGCACCCTGAGTGGTGCCAGTGCACTCTCTGGACTCACTGCAGTGCATCCCCAGTGGTGCCAGTGCACTCTCTGGACTCACTGTACTGCATCCCCAGTGTTGCCAGTGCACTCTCTGGAGTAACTGCAATGCATCCCCAGTGGTGCCAAAGCACTCTCTGGACTCCCGGCACCGCATCCCCAGTGGTGCCAGTGCACTCTCTGGGCTCACTGCAGTGCATCCCCAGTGCTGCCAGTGCACTCTCTTGACTCACTGCACTGCATCCCCAGTGGTGCCAGTGTACTCACTGGACTCACTGCACTGCATTCCCCAGTGGTGCTAGTGCACTCTCTGGACTCACTGCAGTGCATCCCCAGTGGTGCCAGTGCACTCTCTGGACTCACTGAAGTGCATTCTCAGTGGTTCCAGTGCACTCTGTGGACTCACTGCAGTGCATCCCCAGTGGTGCCAGTGCGCTCTCTGGACTCACTGCAGTGCATCCCCAGTGGTGCCAGTGCACTCTCTCGAGTCACTGCACTGCATCCCCGGTGGTGCCAGTGCACTCTCTGGACTCACTGCACTGCATCCCCAGTGGTGCCAGTGCACTCTCTGGACTCACTGCAGTGCATCCCCAGTGGTGCCAGTGCACTCTCTCGAGTCACTGCACTGCATCCCCAGTGGTGCCACTGCACTCTCTGGACTCACTGCAGTGCATCCCCAGTGGTGCCAGTGCACTCTGTGGACTCACTGCAGTGCATCTCCACTGCTGCCAGTGCACTCTCTGGACTCACAGCAGTGCATCCCCAGTGGTGCCAGTGCACTCTCTGGACTCACTGCACTGCATCCCCAGTGGTGCCAATGCACTCTCTGGACTCACTGCACTGCAGCCCCAGTGGTGCCAGTGCACTCTCTGGACTCACTGCAGTGCATCCCCAGTATTGCCAGTGCACTCTCTGGACTCACTGCACTGCATCCCCAGTGCTGCCAGTGCACTCTCTGGACTCACTGCACTGCATCCCCAGTGGTGCCACTGCACTCTCTGGACTCACTGCACTGCATGTCCAGTGGTGCCAGTGCACTCTCTACACTCACTGCACTGCATCCCCAGTGGTGCCAGTGCACTCACTGGACTCACTGCAGTGCATTCCCTCTGGTGCCAGTGCACTCTCTGGACTCACTGCACTGCATCCCCAGTGGTGCCAGTGCACTCTGTGGACTCACTGCACTGCATCCCCAGTGGTGTCAGTGCACTCTCTGGACTCACTGCACTGCATCCCCAGTGGTGCCAGTGCACTCTCTGGACTCACTGAACTGCATCCCCAGTGGAGCCCGTGCACTCTCTGGACTCACTGAAGTGCATCCCCAGTGGTGAGAGTGCACTCTCTGGACTCACTGCAGTGCATCCCCGTAGGTGCCAGTGCACTCTCTGGACTCACTGCAGTGCATCCCCAGTGGTGCCAGTGCACTCTCTGGACTCACTGAAGTGCATTCTCAGTGGTGCCAGTTCACTCTCTGGACTCACTGCACTGCATCCCCAGTGGTGCCAGTACACTCACAGGACTGACTGCACTGCATCCCCAGTGGAGCCAGTGCGCTCTCTGGACTCACTGCACTGCATCCCCATTGGTGCCAGTGCATTCTCTGGACTCACCGCACTGCACCCTGAGTGGTGCCAGTGCACTCTCTGGACTCACTGCAGTGCATCCCCAGTGGTGCCAGTGCACTCTCTCGAGTCACTGCACTGCATCCCCAGTGCTGCCAGTGCACTCTCTGGAGTAACTGCAGTGCATCCCCAGTGGTGCCAGTGCACTCTCTGGGCTCACTGCAGTGCATCCCCAGTGGTGCCAGTGCACTCTCTTGACTCACTGCACTGCATCCCCAGTGGTGCCAGTGTACTCACTGGACTCACTGCACTGCATTCCCCAGTGGTGCTAGTGCACTCTCTGGACTCACTGCAGTGCATCCCCAGTGGTGCCAGTGCACTCTCTGGACTCACTGAAGTGCATTCTCAGTGGTTCCAGTGCACTCTGTGGACTCACTGCAGTGCATCCCCAGTGGTGCCAGTGCGCTCTCTGGACTCACTGCAGTGCATCCCCAGTGGTGCCAGTGCACTCTCTCGAGTCACTGCACTGCATCCCCAGTGCTGCCAGTGCACTCTCTGGACTCACTGCACTGCATCCCCAGTGGTGCCAGTGCACTCTCTGGACTCACTGCAGTGCATCCCCAGTGGTGCCAGTGCACTCTCTGGACTCACTGCACTGCATCCCCAGTGGTGCCACTGCACTCTCTGGACTCACTGCAGTGCATCCCCAGTGGTGCCAGTGCACTCTCTGGACTCACTGCACTGCATCTCCACTGCTGCCAGTGCACTCTCTGGACTCACAGCAGTGCATCCCCAGTGGTGCCAGTGCACTCTCTGGACTCACTGCACTGCATCCCCAGTGGTGCCAATGCACTCTCTGGACTCACTGCACTGCATCCCCAGTGGTGCCAGTGCACTCTCTGGACTCACTGCACTGCATCCCAAGTGGTGCCAGTGCACTCTCTGGACTCACTGCACTGCATGCCCAGTGGTGCCAGTGCACTCTCTGGAGTCACTGAAGTGCATCCCCAGTGGTGCCAGTGCAATCTCTGGACTCACTGCACTGCATCCCCAGTGGTGCCAGTGCACACTCTGGACTCACTGCACTGCATCCCCAGTGGTGCCAGTGCACTCTCTGGACTCACTGCACTGCAACCCCAGTGTTGCCAGTGCACTCTCTGGACTCACTGCACTGCATCCCCAGTATTGCCAGTGCACTCTCTGGACTCACTACACTGCATCCCCAGTGGTGCCAGTGCACTCTCTGGACTCACTTCAGTGCATCCCCAGTGGTGCCAGAGCACTCTCTGGACTCACTGCACTGCATCCCCAGTGGTGCCAGTGCACTCTCTGGACTCACTGCACTGCAGCCCCAGTGGTGCCAGTGCACTCTCTGGACTCACTGCACTGCATCCCCAGTATTGCCAGTGCACTCTCTGGACTCACTGCACTGCATCCCCAGTGCTGCCAGTGCACTCTCTGGACTCACTGCACTGCATCCCTGTGGTGCCACTGCACTCTCTGGACTCACTGCACTGCATGTCCAGTGGTGCCAGTGCACTCTCTACACTCACTGCACTGCATCCCCAGTGGTGCCAGTGCACTCACTGGACTCACTGCAGTGCATTCCCTCTGGTGCCAGTGCACTCTCTGGACTCACTGCACTGCATCCCCAGTGGTGCCAGTGCACTCTCTGGACTCACTGCAGTGCATCCCCAGTGGTGCCAGTGCACTCTCTGGACTCACTGCAGTGCATCACCAGTGTTGCCAGTGCACTCTCTGGACTCACTGCAGTGCATTCCCAGTGGTGCCAGTGCACTCTCTGGACTCACTGCAGTGCATCCCCAGTGGTGCCAGTGCACTCTCTGGACTCACTGCACTGCATCCCCAGTGGTGCCAGAGCACTCTCTGGACTCACTGCACTGCATCCTCTGTGCTGCCAGTGCACTCTCTGGACTCACTGCACTGCATCCCCAGTGGTGCCAGTGCACTCTCTGGGCTCACTGAAGTGCATTCTCAGTGGTGCCAGTTCACTCTCTGGACTCACTGCACTGCATCCCCAGTGGTGCCAGTACACTCACAGGACTGACTGCACTGCATCCCCAGTGGAGCCAGTGCGCTCTCTGGACTCACTGCACTGCATCCCCATTGGTGCCAGTGCATTCTCTGGACTCACCGCACTGCACCCTGAGTGGTGCCAGTGCACTCTCTGGACTCACTGCAGTGCATCCCCAGTGGTGCCAGTGCACTCTCTCGAGTCACTGCACTGCATCCCCAGTGCTGCCAGTGCACTCTCTGGAGTAACTGCAGTGCATCCCCAGTGGTGCCAGTGCACTCTCTGGGCTCACTGCAGTGCATCCCCAGTGGTGCCAGTGCACTCTCTTGACTCACTGCACTGCATCCCCAGTGGTGCCAGTGTACTCACTGGACTCACTGCACTGCATTCCCCAGTGGTGCTAGTGCACTCTCTGGACTCACTGCAGTGCATCCCCAGTGGTGCCAGTGCACTCTCTGGACTCACTGAAGTGCATTCTCAGTGGTTCCAGTGCACTCTGTGGACTCACTGCAGTGCATCCCCAGTGGTGCCAGTGCGCTCTCTGGACTCACTGCAGTGCATCCCCAGTGGTGCCAGTGCACTCTCTCGAGTCACTGCACTGCATCCCCAGTGCTGCCAGTGCACTCTCTGGAGTAACTGCAGTGCATCCCCAGTGGTGCCAGTGCACTCTCTGGGCTCACTGCAGTGCATCCCCAGTGGTGCCAGTGCACTCTCTTGACTCACTGCACTGCATCCCCAGTGGTGCCAGTGTACTCACTGGACTCACTGCACTGCATTCCCCAGTGGTGCTAGTGCACTCTCTGGACTCACTGCAGTGCATCCCCAGTGGTGCCAGTGCACTCTCTGGACTCACTGAAGTGCATTCTCAGTGGTTCCAGTGCACTCTGTGGACTCACTGCAGTGCATCCCCAGTGGTGCCAGTGCGCTCTCTGGACTCACTGCAGTGCATCCCCAGTGGTGCCAGTGCACTCTCTCGAGTCACTGCACTGCATCCCCAGTGCTGCCAGTGCACTCTCTGGACTCACTGCACTGCATCCCCAGTGGTGCCACTGCACTCTCTGGACTCACTGCAGTGCATCCCCAGTGGTGCCAGTGCACTCTCTGGACTCACTGCACTGCATCCCCAGTGGTGCCACTGCACTCTCTGGACTCACTGCAGTGCATCCCCAGTGGTGCCACTGCACTCTCTGGACTCACTGCACTGCATCTCCACTGCTGCCAGTGCACTCTCTGGACTCACAGCAGTGCATCCCCAGTGGTGCCAGTGCACTCTCTGGACTCACTGCACTGCATCCCCAGTGGTGCCAATGCACTCTCTGGACTCAGTGCACTGCATCCCCAGTGGTGCCAGTGCACTCTCTGGACTCACTGCACTGCATCCCCAGTGGTGCCAGTGCACTCTCTGGACTCACTGCACTGCATGCCCAGTGGTGCCAGTGCACTCTCTGGAGTCACTGAAGTGCATCCCCAGTGGTGCCAGTGCAATCTCTGGACTCACTGCACTGCATCCCCAGTGGTGCCAGTGCACACTCTGGACTCACTGCACTGCATCCCCAGTGGTGCCAGTGCACTCTCTGGACTCACTGCACTGCAACCCCAGTGTTGCCAGTGCACTCTCTGGACTCACTGCACTGCATCCCCAGTATTGCCAGTGCACTCTCTGGACTCACTGCACTGCATCCCCAGTGGTGCCAGTGCACTCTCTGGACTCACTTCAGTGCATCCCCAGTGGTGCCAGAGCACTCTCTGGACTCACTGCACTGCATCCCCAGTGGTGCCAGTGCACTCTCTGGACTCACTGCACTGCAGCCCCAGTGGTGCCAGTGCACTCTCTGGACTCACTGCACTGCATCCCCAGTATTGCCAGTGCACTCTCTGGACTCACTGCACTGCATCCCCAGTGCTGCCAGTGCACTCTCTGGACTCACTGCACTGCATCCCCAGTGGTGCCACTGCACTCTCTGGACTCACTGCACTGCATGTCCAGTGGTGCCAGTGCACTCTCTACACTCACTGCACTGCATCCCCAGTGGTGCCAGTGCACTCACTGGACTCACTGCAGTGCATTCCCTCTGGTGCCAGTGCACTCTCTGGACTCACTGCACTGCATCCCCAGTGGTGCCAGTGCACTCTCTGGACTCACTGCAGTGCATCCCCAGTGGTGCCAGTGCACTCTCTGGACTCACTGCAGTGCATCACCAGTGTTGCCAGTGCACTCTCTGGACTCACTGCAGTGCATTCCCAGTGGTGCCAGTGCACTCTCTGGACTCACTGCACTGCATCCCCAGTGGTGCCAGTGCACTCTCTGGACTCACTGCACTGCATCCCCAGTGGTGCCAGAGCACTCTCTGGACTCACTGCACTGCATCCTCTGTGCTGCCAGTGCACTCTCTGGACTCACTGCACTGCATCCCCAGTGGTGCCAGTGCACTCTCTGGGCTCACTGTACTGCATCCCCAGTGGAGCGCGTGCACTCTCTGGACTCACTGAAGTGCATCCCCAGTGGTGCCAGTGCACTCTCTGGACTCACTGCACTGCATCCCCAGTGGTGCTAGTGCACTCTGTGGACTCACTGCAGTGCATCCCCAGTGGTGCCAGTGCACTCTGTGGACTCACTGAAGGGCATTCTCAGTGGTGCCAGTGCACTCTCTGGACTCACTGCAGTGCATCCCCAGTGGTGCCAGTACACTCACTGGACTGACTGCACTGCATCCCCAGTGGTGCCAGTGCACTCTCTGGTCTCACCGCACCGCATCCCCAGTGGTGCCAGTGCACTCTCTGGAGTAACTGCAGTGCATCACCAGTGGTGCCAGTGCACTCTCTGGACTCACTGCACTGCATCCCCAGTGGTGCCAGTGCACACTCTGGACTCACTGCACTGCATCCCCAGTGGTGCCAGTGCACTCTCTGGACTCACTACACTGCAACCCCAGTGTTGCCAGTGCACTCTCTGGACTCACTGCACTGCATCACCAGTGGTGCCAGTGCACTCTCTGGACTCACTGCAGTGCATCCCCAGTGGTGCCAGTGCACTCTCTGGACTCACTGCAGTGCATCCCCAGTGGTGCCAGTGCACTCTCTGGACTCACTGCACTGCATCCCCAGTGGTGCCAGAGCACTCTCTGGACTCACTGCACTGCATCCTCGGTGCTGCCAGTGCACTCTCTGGACTCACTGTACTGCATCCCCAGTGGAGCGCGTGCACTCTCTGGACTCACTGAAGTGCATCCCCAGTGGTGCCAGTGCACTCTCTGGACTCACTGCACTGCATCCCCAGTGGTGCTAGTGCACTCTGTGGCCTCACTGCAGTGCATCCCCAGTGGTGCCAGTGCACTCTCTGGACTCACTGAAGGGCATTCTCAGTGGTGCCAGTGCACTCTCTGGACTCACTGCAGTGCATCCCCAGTGGTGCCAGTACACTCACTGGACTGACTGCACTGCATCCCCAGTGGTGCCAGTGCACTCTCTGGTCTCACCGCACCGCATCCCCAGTGGTGCCAGTGCACTCTCTGGAGTAACTGCAGTGCATCACCAGTGGTGCCAGTGCACTCTCTGGACTCACTGCACTGCATCCCCAGTGGTGCCAGTGCACTCTCTGGACTCAGTGCACTGCATCCCCAGTGGTGCCAGAGCACTCTCTGGACTCACTGCAGTGCATCCCCAGTGGTGCCAGTGCACTCTCTGGACTCACTGCAGTGCATCCCCAGTGGTGCCAGTGCACTCTCTGGACTCACTGCACTGCATCCCCAGTGGTGCCAGTGCACTCTCTGGACTCCCGGCACCGCATCCCCAGTGGTGCCAGTGCACTCTCTGGGCTCACTGCAGTGCATCCCCAGTGGTGCCAGTGCACTCTCTTGACTCACTGCACTGCATCCCCAGTGGTGCCAGTGCACTCACTGGATACACTGCACTGCATCCCCAGTGGTGCTAGTGCACTCTCTGGACTCACTGCACTGCATCCCCAGTGGTACCAGTGCACTCTCTGGACTCACTGAAGTGCATTCTCAGTGGTGCCAGTGCACTCTGTGGACTCACTGCAGTGCATCCCCAGTGGTGCCAGTGCGCTCTCTGGACGCACTGCAGTTCATCCCCTTGGTGCCAGTGCACTCTCTGGACTCACTGCACTGCATCCCCAGTGGTGCCAGCGCACTCTCTGGACTCACTGCACTGCATCCCCAGTGGTGCCAGCGCACTCTCTGGACTCACTGCACTGCATCCCCAGTGGTGCCAGTGCACTCTCTGGACTCACTGCAGTGCATCCCCAGTGGTGCCAGTGCACTCTCTGGACTCACTGCACTGCATCCCCAGTGGTACCAGTGCACTCTGTGGACTCACTGCAGTGCATCCCCAGTGGTGCCAGTGCACTCTCTGGACTCACTGCACTGCATCCCCAGTGGTGCCAATGCACTCTCTGGACTCACTGCACTGCATCCCCAGTGGTGCCAGTGCACTCTCTGGACTCACTGAAGTGCATCCCCAGTGGTGCCAGTGCACTCTCTGGAGTCACTGCACTGCATCCCCAGTGGTGCTAGTGCCTTCTGTGGACTCACTGCAGTGCATCCCCAGTGGTGCCAGTGCACTCTCTGGACTCACTGAAGGGCATTCTCAGTGGTGCCAGTGCACTCTCTGGACTCACTGCAGTGCATCCCCAGTGGTGCCAGTACACTCACTGGACTGACTGCACTGCATCCCCAGTGGTGCCAGTGCACTCTCTGGACTCACCGCACCGCATCCCCAGTGGTGCCAGTGCACTCTCTGGAGTAACTGCAGTGCATCACCAGTGGTGCCAGTGCACTCTCTGGACTCACTGCACTGCATCCCCAGTGGTGCCAGTGCACTCTCTGGACTCACTGCACTGCATCCCCAGTGGTGCCAGAGCACTCTCTGGACTCACTGCACTGCATCCCCAGTGGTGCCAGTGCACTCTCTGGACTCACTGCACTGCATCCCCAGTGGTGCCAGTGCACTCTCTGGACTCACTGCACTGCATCCCCAGTGGTGCCAGTGTACTCTCTGGACTCCCGGCACCGCATCCCCAGTGGTGCCAGTGCACTCTCTGGGCTCACTGCAGTGCATCCCCAGTGGTACCAGTGCACTCTCTTGACTCACTGCACTGCATCCCCAGTGGTGCCAGTGCACTCTCTGGACTCACTGCACTGCATCCCCAGTGGTGCTAGTGCACTCTCTGGACTCACTACAGTGCATCCCCAGTGGTACCAGTGCACTCTCTGGACTCACTGAAGTGCATTCTCAGTGGTGCCAGTGCACTCTGTGGACTCACTGCAGTGCATCCCCAGTGGTGCCAGTGCGCTCTCTGGACTCACTGCAGTGCATCCCCAGTGGTGCCAGTGCACTCTCTGGACTCACTGCACTGCATCCCCAGTGCTGCCAGTGCACTCTCTGGACTCACTGCACTGCATCCCCAGTGGTGCCAGTGCACTCTCTGGACCCACTGCACTGCATCCCCAGTGGTGCCAGTGCACTCTCTGGACTCACTGCAGTCCATCCCCAGTGGTGCCAGTGCACTCTCTGGACTCACTGCACTGCATCCCCAGTGGTACCAGTGCACTCTGTGGACTCACTGCAGTGCATCCCCAGTGGTGCCAGTGCACTCTCTGGACTCACTGCACTGCATCCCCAGTGGTGACAATGCACTCTCTGGACTCACTGCACTGCATCCCCAGTGGTGCCAGTGCACTCTCTCGAGTCACTGCACTACATCCCCAGTGGTGACAGTGCACTCACTGGACTCACTGTACTGCATCATCAGTGGTGCCAGTGCACTCTCTGGACTCACTGCACTGCATCCCCAGTGGTGCCAGTGCACTCTCTGGACTCACTGCACTGCATCCCCAGTGGTGCCAGTGCACTCACTGGACTCACTATACTGCATCCCCAGTGGTGCCAGTGCGCTCTCTGGACTCACTGCACTGCATCCCCAGTGTTGCCAGTGCATTCACTGGACTCACTGTACTGCATCTCCAGTGGTGCCAGTGCACTCACTGGGCTCACTGCAGTGCATCCCCAGTGGTGCCAGTGCACTCTCTGGACTCACTGCAGTGCATCCCCACTGGTGCCAGTGCACTCACTGGATTCACTGCACTACATTCCCAGTGGTGCTAGTTCACTCTCTGGACTCACTGCAGTGCATCCCCAGTGGTGCCAGTGCACTCTTTGGACTCACTGAAGTGCATTCTCAGTGGTGCCAGTGCACTCTCTGGACTCACTGCACTGCATCCCCTGTGGTGCCAGTGCACTCTCTGGACTCACTGCAGTGCATCCCCAGTGGTGCCAGTGCACTCTCTGGACTCACTGCACTGCATCCCCAGTGGTGCCAGTGCACTCTCTGGACTCCCGGCACCGCATCCCCAGTGGTGCCAGTGCACTCTCTGGGCTCACTGCAGTGCATCCCCAGTGGTGCCAGTGCACTCTCTTGACTCACTGCACTGCATCCCCAGTGGTGCCAGTGCACTCACTGGATTCACTGCACTGCATCCCCAGTGGTGCTAGTGCACTCTCTGGACTCACTGCACTGCATCCCCAGTGGTGCCAGTGCACTCTCTGGACTCACTGAAGTGCATTCTCAGTGGTGCCAGTGCACTCTGTGGACTCACTGCAGTGCATCCCCAGTGGTGCCAGTGCGCTCTCTGGACGCACTGCAGTTCATCCCCTTGGTGCCAGTGCACTCTCTGGACTCACTGCACTGCATCCCCAGTGGTGCCAGCGCACTCTCTGGACTCACTGCACTGCATCCCCAGTGGTGCCAGCGCACTCTCTGGACTCACTGCACTGCATCCCCAGTGGTGCCAGTGCACTCTCTGGACTCACTGCAGTGCATCCCCAGTGGTTCCAGTGCACTCTATGGACTCACTGCACTGCATCCCCAGTGGTACCAGTGCACTCTGTGGACTCACTGCAGTGCATCCCCAGTGGTGCCAGTGCACTCTCTGGAATCACTGCACTGCATCCCCAGTGGTGCCAATGCACTCTCTGGACTCACTGCACTGCATCCCCAGTGGTGCCAGTGCACTCTCTGGACTCACTGAAGTGCATCCCCAGTGGTGCCAGTGCACTCTCTGGACTCACTGCACTGCATCCCCAGTGGTGCTAGTGCCTTCTGTGGACTCACTGCAGTGCATCCCCAGTGGTGCCAGTGCACTCTCTGGACTCACTGAAGGGCATTCTCAGTGGTGCCAGTGCACTCTCTGGACTCACTGCAGTGCATCCCCAGTGGTGCCAGTACACTCACTGGACTGACTGCACTGCATCCCCAGTGGTGCCAGTGCACTCTCTGGACTCACCGCACCGCATCCCCAGTGGTGCCAGTGCACTCTCTGGAGTAACTGCAGTGCATCACCAGTGGTGCCAGTGCACTCTCTGGACTCACTGCACTGCATCCCCAGTGGTGCCAGTGCACTCTCTGGACTCACTGCACTGCATCCCCAGTGGTGCCAGAGCACTCTCTGGACTCACTGCACTGCATCCCCAGTGGTGCCAGTGCACTCTCTGGACTCACTGCACTGCATCCCCAGTGGTGCCAGTGCACTCTCTGGACTCACTGCACTGCATCCCCAGTGGTGCCAGTGTACTCTCTGGACTCCCGGCACCGCATCCCCAGTGGTGCCAGTGCACTCTCTGGGCTCACTGCAGTGCATCCCCAGTGGTACCAGTGCACTCTCTTGACTCACTGCACTGCATCCCCAGTGGTGCCAGTGCACTCTGTGGACTCACTGCACTGCATCCCCAGTGGTGACAGTGCACTCTCTGGACTCACTGCAGTGCATCCCCAGTGGTACCAGTGCACTCTCTGGACTCACTGAAGTGCATTCTCAGTGGTGCCAGTGCACTCTGTGGACTCACTGCAGTGCATCCCCAGTGGTGCCAGTGCGCTCTCTGGACTCACTGCAGTGCATCCCCAGTGGTGCCAGTGCACTCTCTGGACTCACTGCACTGCATCCCCAGTGCTGCCAGTGCACTCTCTGGACTCACTGCACTGCATCCCCAGTGGTGCCAGTGCACTCTCTGGACCCACTGCACTGCATCCCCAGTGGTGCCAGTGCACTCTCTGGACTCACTGCAGTGCATCCCCAGTGGTGCCAGTGCACTCTCTGGACTCACTGCACTGCATCCCCAGTGGTACCAGTGCACTCTGTGGACTCACTGCAGTGCATCCCCAGTGGTGCCAGTGCACTCTCTGGACTCACTGCACTGCATCCCCAGTGGTGACAATGCACTCTCTGGACTCACTGCACTGCATCCCCAGTGGTGCCAGTGCACTCTCTCGAGTCACTGCACTACATCCCCAGTGGTGACAGTGCACTCACTGGACTCACTGTACTGCATCATCAGTGGTGCCAGTGCACTCTCTGGACTCACTGCACTGCATCCCCAGTGGTGCCAGTGCACTCTCTGGACTCACTGCACTGCATCCCCAGTGGTGCCAGTGCACTCACTGGACTCACTATACTGCATCCCCAGTGGTGCCAGTGCGCTCTCTGGACTCACTGCACTGCATCCCCAGTGTTGCCAGTGCATTCACTGGACTCACTGTACTGCATCTCCAGTGGTGCCAGTGCACTCACTGGGCTCACTGCAGTGCATCCCCAGTGGTGCCAGTGCACTCTCTGGACTCACTGCAGTGCATCCCCACTGGTGCCAGTGCACTCACTGGATTCACTGCACTACATTCCCAGTGGTGCTAGTTCACTCTCTGGACTCACTGCAGTGCATCCCCAGTGGTGCCAGTGCACTCTTTGGACTCACTGAAGTGCATTCTCAGTGGTGCCAGTGCACTCTCTGGACTCACTGCACTGCATCCCCTGTGGTGCCAGTGCGCTCTCTGGACTCACTGAAGTGCATTCTCAGTGGTGCCAGTGCACTCTCTGGACTCACTGCAGTGCATCCCCAGTGGTGCCAGTACACTCTCTGGACTCACTGCACTGCATCCCCAGTGGTGCTAGTGCACTCTCTGGACTCACTGCAGTGCATCCCCAGTGGTGCCAGTGCACTCTCTGGACTCACTGAAGGGCATTCTCAGTGGTGGCAGTGCACTCTCTGGACTCACTGTACTGCATCACCAGTGGTGCCAGTGCACTCTCTGGACTCACTGCAGTGCATCCCCAGTGGTGCCAGTGCACTCTCTGGACTCACTGCACTGCAGCCCCGGTGGTGCCAGTGCAATCTCTGGACTCACTGCACTGCATCCCCAGTGGTGCCAGTGCACTCTCTGGACTCACTGCACTGCATCCCCAGTGGTGCCAGTGCACTCTCTGGACTCACTGCAGTGCATCCCCAGTGGAGCCAGTGCACTCTCTGGACTCACTGCACTTCATCCCCAGTGGTGCCAGTGCACTCTCTGGACTCACTGCAGTGCATCCCCAGTGGTGCCAGTGCACTCTCTGGACTCACTGCACTGCATCCCCAGTGGTGCCAGTGCACTCTCTGGACTCACTGAAGTGCATCCCCCGTGGTGCCAGTGCGATCTCTGGACTCACTGCACTGCATTCCCAGTGGTGCCAGTGCACACTTTGGACTCACTGCACTGCATCCCCAGTGGTGCCAGTGCACTCTCTGGACTCACTGCAGTGCATCCCCAGTTTTGCCAGTGCACTCTCTGGACTTACTGCACTGCATACCCAGTGGTGCCAGAGCACTCTCTGGACTCACTGCACTGCATCCCCAGTGGAGCCAGTGCACTCTCTGGACTCACTGCACTGCATCCCCAGTGGTGCCAGTGCACTCTCTGGACTCACTGCAGTGCATCCCCAGTGGAGCCCGTGCACTCTCTGGACTCACTGAAGTGCATCCCCAGTGGTGCCAGTGCACTCTCTGGACTCACTGCACTGCATCCCCAGTGGTGCCAGTGCACTCTGTGGACTCACTGCAGTGCATCCCCAGTGGTGCCAGTGCACTCTCTGGACTCACTGAAGTGCATTCTCAGTGGTGTCAGTGCACTCTCTGGACTCACTGCAGTGCATCCCCAGTGGTGCCAGTACACTCACTGGACTGACTGCACTGCATCCCCAGTGGTGCTAGTGCACTCTCTGGACTCACTGCACTGCATCGCCAGTGGTGCCAGAGCACTCTCTGGACTCACTGCAGTGCATCCCCAGTGGTGCCAGTGCACTCTCTGGACTCACTGCACTGCATCCCCAGTGGTGCCAGTGCACTCTGTGGACTCACTGCTGTGCATCCCCATTGGTGCCAGTGCACTCTCTGGACTCACTGCACTGCATCCCCAGTGGTGCAAGTGCACTCTCTGGACTCACTGCAGTGCATCCCAAGTGGTGCCAATGCACTCTCTGGACTCACTGCAGTGCATCCCCAGTGGTGCCAGTACACTCACTGGACTCACTGCACTGCATCCCCAGTGGTGCCAGTGCAGTCTCTGCACTCACTGAAGTGCATCCCACGTGGTGCCAGTGAACTCTCTGGACTCACTGCAGTGCATCCCCAGTGGTGCCAGTGCACTCTCTGGACTCACTGCACTGCATCCCCAGTGGTGCCAGTGCACTCTCTGGACTCACTGCACTGCATCCCCAGTGGTGCCAGTGCACTCTCTGGACTCACTGCACTGCATCTCCAATGGTGCCAGTACACTCTCTGGACTCACTGCACTGCATCCCCAGTGGAGCCAGTGCACTCTGTGGACTCACTGAAGTGCATCCCCAGTGGTGCCAGTGCACTCTCTGGACTCACTGCACTGCATCCCCAGTGGTGCCAGTGCACTCTCTGGACTCACTGCACTGCATCCCCAGTGGTGCAAGTGCACTCTCTGGACTCACTGCAGTGCATCCCAAGTGGTGCCAATGCACTCTCTGGACTCACTGCAGTGCATCCCCAGTGGTGCCAGTACACTCACTGGACTCACTGCACTGCATCCCCAGTGGTGCCAGTGCAGTCTCTGCACTCACTGAAGTGCATTTCCACTGGTGCCAATGAACTCTCTGGACTCACTGCAGTGCATCCCCAGTGGTGCCAGTGCACTCTCTGGACTCACTGCACTGCATCCCCAGTGGTGCCAGTGCACTCTCTGGACTCACTGCACTGCATCCCCAGTGGTGCCAGTGCACTCTCTGGACTCACTGCACTGCATCTCCAATGGTGCCAGTGCACTCTCTGGACTCACTGCACTGCATCCCCAGTGGTGCCAATGCACTCTCTGGACTCACTGCTGTGCATCCCCAGTGGTGCCAGTGCACTCTCTGGACTCACTGCACTGCATCTCCAATGGTGCCAATGCACTCTCTGGACTCACTGTACTGCATCCCCAGTGGTGCCAGTGCACTCTCTTGACTCACTGCACTGCATCCCCAGTGGTGCCAGTGCACTCACTGGATTCACTGCACTGCATCCCCAGTGGTGCTAGTGCACTCTCTGGACTCACTGCAGTGCATCCCCAGTGGTACCAGTGCACTCTCTGGACTCACTGAAGTGCATTCTCAGTGGTGCCAGTGCACTCTGTGGACTCACTGCAGTGCATCCCCAGTGGTGCCAGTGCGCTCTCTGGACTCACTGCAGTGCATCCCCAGTGGTGCCAGTGCACTCTCTGGACTCACTGCACTGCATCCCCAGTGCTGCCAGTGCACTCTCTGGACTCACTGCACTGCATCCCCAGTGGTGCCAGTGCACTCTCTGGACTCACTGCACTGCATCCCCAGTGGTGCCAGTGCACTCTCTGGACTCACTGCACTGCATCCCCAGTGGTGCCAATGCACTCTCTGGACTCACTGCACTGTATCCCCACTGGTGCCAGTGCACTCTCTGGACTCACTGCACTGCATCCCCGTGGTGCCAGTGCACTCTCTGGAGTCACTGCACTGCATCCCCAGTGGTGCCAGTGCACTCTCTCGAGTCACTGCACTACATCCCCAGTGGTGACAGTGCACTCACTGGACTCACTGTACTGCATCATCAGTGGTGCCAGTGCACTCTCTGGACTCACTGCAGTGCATCCCCAGTGGTGCCAGTGCACTCTCTGGACTCACTGCACTGCATCCCCAGTGGTGCCAGTGTACTCACTGGACTCACTATACTGCATCACCAGTGGTGCCAGTGCAGTCTCTGGACTCACTGAACTGCATCCCCAGTGTTGCCAGTGCATTCACTGGACTCACTGTACTGCATCTCCAGTGGTGCCAGTGCACTCACTGGGCTCACTGCAGTGCATCCCCAGTGGTGCCAGTGCACTCTCTGGACTCACTGCAGTGCATCCCCACTGGTGCCAGTGCACTCACTGGATTCACTGCACTACATTCCCAGTGGTGCTAGTTCACTCTCTGGACTCACTGCAGTGCATCCCCAGTGGTGCCAGTGCACTCTTTGGACTCACTGAAGTGCATTCTCAGTGGTGCCAGTGCACTCTCTGGACTCACTGCACTGCATCCCCAGTGGTGCCAGTGCGCTCTCTGGACTCACTGAAGTGCATTCTCAGTGGTGCCAGTGCACTCTCTGGACTCACTGCAGTGCATCCCCAGTGGTGCCAGTACACTCTCTGGACTCACTGCACTGCATCCACAGTGGTGCTAGTGCACTCTGTGGACTCACTGCAGTGCATCCCCAGTGGTGCCAGTGCACTCTCTGGACTCACTGAAGGGCATTCTCAGTGGTGCCAGTGCACTCTCTGGACTCACTGCAGTGCATCACCAGTGGTGCCAGTGCACTCTCTGGACTCACCGCACCGCATCCCCAGTGGTGCCAGTGCACTCTCTGGACTCACTGCACTGCATCCCCAGTGGTGCCAGTGCACTCTCTGGACTCACTGCACTGCATCCCCAGTGGTGCCAGAGTACTCTCTGGACTCACTGCACTGCATCCCCAGTGCTGCCTGTGCACTCTCTGGACTCACTGCACTGCATCCCCAGTGGTGCCAGTGCACTCTCTGGACTCACTGCACTGCATCCCCAGTGGTGCCAGTGCACTCTCTGGACTCACTGCACTGCATCCCCAGTGGTGCCAGTGCACTCTCTGGACTCACTGCAGTGCATCCCCAGTGGAGCCAGTGCACTCTCTGGACTCACTGCACTTCATCCCCAGTGGTGCCAGTGCACTCTCTGGACTCACTGCAGTGCATCCCCAGTGGTGCCAGTGCACTCTCTGGACTCACTGCACTGCATCCCCAGTGGTGCCAGTGCACTCTCTGGACTCACTGAAGTGCATCCCCCGTGGTGCCAGTGCGATCTCTGGACTCACTGCACTGCATTCCCAGTGGTGCCAGTGCACACTTTGGACTCACTGCACTGCATCCCCAGTGGTGCCAGTGCACTCTCTGGACTCACTGCAGTGCATCCCCAGTTTTGCCAGTGCACTCTCTGGACTTACTGCACTGCATACCCAGTGGTGCCAGAGCACTCTCTCGAGTCACTGCACTGCATCCCCAGTGGAGCCAGTGCACTCTCTGGACTCACTGCACTGCATCCCCAGTGGTGCCAGTGCACTCTCTGGACTCACTGCAGTGCATCCCCAGTGGAGCCCGTGCACTCTCTGGACTCACTGAAGTGCATCCCCAGTGGTGCCAGTGCACTCTCTGGACTCACTGTAGTGCATCCCCAGTGGTGCCAGTGCACTCTCTGGACTCACTGCAGTGCATCCCCAGTGGTGCCAGTGCACTCTCTGGACTCACTGAAGTGCATTCTCAGTGGTGTCAGTGCACTCTCTGGACTCACTGCAGTGCATCCCCAGTGGTGCCAGTACACTCACTGGACTGACTGCACTGCATCCCCAGTGGTGCTAGTGCACTCTCTGGACTCACTGCACTGCATCGCCAGTGGTGCCAGAGCACTCTCTGGACTCACTGCAGTGCATCCCCAGTGGTGCCAGTGCACTCTCTGGACTCACTGAAGTGCATCCCCAGTGGTGCCAGTGCACTCTCTGGACTCACTGCAGTGCATCCCCAGTGGTGCCAGTGCACTCTCTGGACTCACTGTAGTGCATCCCCAGTGGTGCCAGTGCACTCTCTGGACTCACTGCAGTGCATCCCCAGTGGTGCCAGTGCACTCTCTGGACTCACTGAAGTGCATTCTCAGTGGTGTCAGTGCACTCTCTGGACTCACTGCAGTGCATCCCCAGTGGTGCCAGTACACTCACTGGACTGACTGCACTGCATCCCCAGTGGTGCTAGTGCACTCTCTGGACTCACTGCACTGCATCGCCAGTGGTGCCAGTGCACTCTGTGGACTCACTGCTGTGCATCCCCATTGGTGCCAGTGCACTCTCTGGACTCACTGCACTGCATCCCCAGTGGTGCCAGTGCACTCTCTGGACTCACTGCACTGCATCCCCAGTGGTGCAAGTGCACTCTCTGGACTCACTGCAGTGCATCCCCAGTGGTGCCAGTGCACTCTATGGACTCACTGCAGTGCATCCCCAGTGGTGCCAGTACACTCACTGGACTCACTGCACTGCATCCCCAGTGGTGCCAGTGCAGTCTCTGCACTCACTGAAGTGCATCCCCAGTGGTGCCAGTGAACTCTCTGGACTCACTGCAGTGCATCCCCAGTGGTGCCAGTGCACTCTCTGGACTCACTGCACTGCATCCCCAGTGGTGCCAGTGCACTCTCTGGACTCACTGCACTGCATCCCCAGTGGTGCCAGTGCACTCTCTGGACTCACTGCACTGCATCTCCAATGGTGCCAGTGCACTCTCTGGACTCACTGCACTGCATCCCCAGTGGAGCCAGTGCACTCTGTGGACTCACTGAAGTGCATCCCCATTGGTGCCAGTGCACTCTCTGGACTCACTGCACTGCATCCCCAGTGGTGCCAGTGCACTCTCTGGACTCACTGCACTGCATCCCCAGTGGTGCAAGTGCACTCTCTGGACTCACTGCAGTGCATCCCAAGTGGTGCCAATGCACTCTCTGGACTCACTGCAGTGCATCCCCAGTGGTGCCAGTACACTCACTGGACTCACTGCACTGCATCCCCAGTGGTGCCAGTGCAGTCTCTGCACTCACTGAAGTGCATTTCCACTGGTGCCAATGAACTCTCTGGACTCACTGCAGTGCATCCCCAGTGGTGCCAGTGCACTCTCTGGACTCACTGCACTGCATCCCCAGTGGTGCCAGTGCACTCTCTGGACTCACTGCACTGCATCCCCAGTGGTGCCAGTGCACTCTCTGGACTCACTGCACTGCATCTCCAATGGTGCCAGTGCACTCTCTGGACTCACTGCACTGCATCCCCAGTGGTGCCAATGCACTCTCTGGACTCACTGCTGTGCATCCCCACTGGTGCCAGTGCACTCTCTGGACTCACTGCACTGCATCTCCAATGGTGCCAATGCACTCTCTGGACTCACTGTACTGCGTCCCCAGTGGTGCCAGTGCACTCTCTTGACTCACTGCACTGCATCCCCAGTGGTGCCAGTGCACTCACTGGATTCACTGCACTGCATCCCCAGTGGTGCTAGTGCACTCTCTGGACTCACTGCAGTGCATCCCCAGTGGTACCAGTGCACTCTCTGGACTCACTGAAGTGCATTCTCAGTGGTGCCAGTGCACTCTGTGGACTCACTGCAGTGCATCCCCAGTGGTGCCAGTGCGCTCTCTGGACTCACTGCAGTGCATCCCCAGTGGTGCCAGTGCACTCTCTGGACTCACTGCACTGCATCCCCAGTGCTGCCAGTGCACTCTCTGGACTCACTGCACTGCATCCCCAGTGGTGCCAGTGCACTCTCTGGACTCACTGCACTGCATCCCCAGTGGTGCCAGTGCACTCTCTGGACTCACTGCAGTGCATCCCCAGTGGTGCCAGTACACTCTCTGGACTCACTGCACTGCATCCCCAGTGGTGCCAGTGCACTCTGTGGACTCACTGCAGTGCATCCCCAGTGCTGCCAGTGCACTCTCTGGACTCACAGCACTGCATCCCCAGTGGTGCCAATGCACTCTCTGGACTCACTGCACTGCATCCCCAGTGGTGCCAGTGCACTCTCTGGACTCACTGCACTGCATCCCAAGTGGTGCCAGTGCACTCTCTGGAGTCACTGCACTGCATCCCCAGTGGTGCCAGTGCACTCTCTCGAGTCACTGCACTACATCCCCAGTGGTGCCAGTGCACTCACTGGACTCACTGTACTGCATCATCAGTGGTGCCAGTGCACTCTCTGGACTCACTGCAGTGCATTCCCAGTGGTGCCAGTGCACTCTCTGGACTCACTGCAGTGCATCCCCAGTGGTAACAGTGCACTCACTGGACTCACTATACTGCATCACCAGTGGTGCCAGTGCACTCTCTGGACTCACTGCACTGCATCCCCAGTGTTGCCAGTGCATTCACTGGACTCACTGTACTGCATCTCCAGTGGTGCCAGTGCACTCTCTGGACTCACTGCAGTGCATCCCCAGTGGTGCCAGTGCACTCTCTGGACTCACTGCAGTGCATCCCCACTGGTGCCAGTGCACTCACTGGATTCACTGCACTACATTCCCAGTGGTGCTAGTTCACTCTCTGGACTCACTGCAGTGCATCCCCAGTGGTGCCAGTGCACTCTTTGGACTCACTGAAGTGCATTCTCAGTGGTGCCAGTGCACTCTCTGGACTCACTGCACTGCATCCCCAGTGGTGCCAGTGCGCTCTCTGGCCTCACTGAAGTGCATTCTCAGTGGTGCCAGTGCACTCTCTGGACTCTCTGCACTGCATCCCCAGTGGTGCCAGAGCACTCTCTGGACTCACTGCACTGCATCCCCAGTGCTGCCTGTGCACTCTCTGGACTCACTGCACTGCATCCCCAGTGGTGCCACTGCACTCTCTGGACTCACTGCACTGCATCCCCAGTGGTGCCAGTGCACTCTCTGGACTCACTGCAGTGCATTCCCTCTGGTGCCAGTGCACTCTCTGGACTCACTGCACTGCATCCCCAGTGGTGCCAGTGCACTCTCTGGACTCACTGCAGTGCATCCCCAGTGGTGCCAGTGCACTCTCTGGACTCACTGCACTGCATCCCCAGTGGTGCCAGTGCACTCTCTGGACTCACTGAAGTGCATCCCCCGTGGTGCCAGTGCGATCTCTGGACTCACTGCACTGCATTCCCAGTGGTGCCAGTGCACACTCTGGACTCACTGCACTGCATCCCCAGTGGTGCCAGTGCACTCTCTGGACTCACTGCAGTGCGTCCCCAGTTTTGCCAGTGCACTCTCTGGACTCAGTGCACTGCATACCCAGTGGTGCCAGTGCACTCTCTGGACTCACTGCACTGCATCCCCAGTGGTGCCAGTGCACTCTGTAGACTCACTGCACTGCATCCCCAGTGGAGCCCGTGCACTCTCTGGACTCACTGAAGTGCATCCCCAGTGGTGCCAGTGCACTCTCTGGACTTACTGCACTGCATCCCCAGTGGTGCCAGTGCACTCTGTGGACTCACTGCAGTGCATCCCCAGTGGTGCCAGTGCACACTCTGGACTCACTGCAGTGCATCCCAAGTGGTGCCAATGCACTCTCGGACTCACTGCAGTGCATCCCCAGTGGTGCCAGTGCACTCTCTGGACTCACTGCACTGCATCCCCAGTGGTGCCAGTGCACTCTCTGGACTCACTGCACTGCATCCCCAGTGGTGCCAGTGCACTCTCTGGACTCACTGCACTGCATCTCCAATGGTGCCAGTGCACTCTCTGGACTCACTGCAGTGCATCCCCAGTGGAGCCAGTGCACTCTGTGGACTCACTGAAGTGCATCCCCATTGGTGCCAGTGCACTCTCTGGACTCACTGCACTGCATCCCCAGTGGTGCCAATGCACTCTCTGGACTCACTGCACTGCATCCCCAGTGGTGCCAGTGCACTCTCTGGACTCACTGCAGTGCATCCCAAGTGGTGCCAATGCACTCTCTGGACTCACTGCAGTGCATCCCCAGTGGTGCCAGTACACTCACTGGACTCACTGCACTGCATCCCCAGTGGTGCCAGTGCAGTCTCTGCACTCACTGAAGTGCATCTCCAGTGGTGCCAGTGAACTCTCTGGACTCACTGCAGTGCATCCCCAGTGGTGCCAGTGCACTCTCTGGACTCACTGCACTGCATCCCCAGTGGTGCCAGTGCACTCTCTGGACTCACTGCACTGCATCTCCAATGGTGCCAGTGCACTCTCTGGACTCACTGCACTGCATCCCGAGTGGTGCCAATGCACTCTCTGGACTCACTGCTGTGCATCCCCAGTGGTGCCAGTGCACTCTCTGGACTCACTGCACTGCATCCCCAGTGGTGCCAGTGCACTCTCTGGACTCACTGCACTGCATCCCCAGTGGTGCCAGTGCACTCTCTGGACTTGCTCCACTGCATCCCCAGTGGTGCCAGTGCACTCTCTGGACTCACTGCACTGCATCCCCAGTGTTGCCAGTGCACTCTCTGGACTCACTGCACTGCATCCCCAGTGGAGCCCGTGCACTCTCTGGACTCACTGCACTGCATCCCCAGTGGTGCCAGTGCACTCTCTGGACTCACTGCAGTGCATCCCCAGTGGTGCCAGTGCACTCTTTGGACTCACTGAAGTGCATTCTCAGTGGTGCAAGTGCACTCTCTGGACTCACTGCACTGCATCCCCACTGGTGCCAGTGCGCTCTCTGGACTCACTGAATTGCGTCCCCAGTGGTGCCAGTACACTCTCTGGACTCACTGAAGGGCATTCTCAGTGGTGCCAGTGCACTCTCTGGACTCACTGCACCGCATCCCCAGTGGTGCCAGTGCACTCTCTGGAGTAACTGCAGTGCATCACCAGTGGTGCCACTGCACTCTCTGGACTCACTGCACTGCATCCCCAGTGGTGCCAGTGCACTCTCTGGACTCACTGCACTGCATCCCCAGTGGTGCCAGAGCACTCTCTGGACTCACTGCACTGCATCCCCAGTGGAGCCAGTGCGATCTCTGGACTCACTGCACTGCATCCCCAGTGGTGCCAGTGCACTCTGTGGACTCACTGCAGTGCATCCCCAGTGGAGCCCGTGCACTCTGTGGACTCACTGCAGTGCATCCCCAGTGGTGCCAGTGCACTCTCTGGACTCACTGCAGTGCATCCCCAGTGGTGCCAGTACACTCACTGGACTCACTGCACTGCATCCCCAGTGGTGCCAGTGAACTCTCTGGACTTGCTGCACTGCATCCCCAGTGGTGCCAGTGCACTCTCTGGACTCACTGATGTGCATCCCCATTGGTGCCTGTGCACTCTCTGGAGTAACTGCAGTGCATCCCCAGCGGTGCCAAAGCACTCTCTGGACTCCCGGCACCGCTTCCCCAGTGGTGCCAGTGCTCTCTCTGGGCTCACTGCAGTGCATCCCCAGTGGTGCCAGTGCACTCTCTGGAGTCACTGCACTGCATCCCCAGTGGTGCCAATGCACTCTCTGGACCTCCGGCACCGCATCCCCAGTGGAGCCAGTGCACCCTCTGGACTCGCGGCACTGCATCCCCAGTGGTTCCAGTGCACTCTCTCGAGTCACTGCACTACATCCCCAGTTGTGCCAGTGCACTCTCTGGACTCACTGCACTGCATCCCCAGTGGTGCCAGTGCACTCTCTGGACTCACTGCACTGCATCCCCAGTGGTGCCAGTGCTATCCCTGGACTCACTGTAGTGCATCCCCAGTGGTGCCAGTGCACTCTCTGGACTCACTGCACTGCATCCCCAGTGGTGCCAGTGCACTCTCTGGACTCACTGAAGTGCATTCTCTGTGGTGCCAGTGCACTCTCTGGACTCACTGCAGTGCATCCCCAGTGGTGCCAGTGCACTCACTGGACTCACTGCACTGCATCCCCAGTGGTGCCATTGCACTCTCTGGACTCACTGCAGGGCATCCCCGGTGGAGCCAGTGTACTCTCAGGACTCACTGCAGTGCATCACCAGTGGTGCCAGTGCACTCTCTGGACTCACTGCAGTGCATCCCCAGTGGTGCCAGTGCACTCTCTGGCGTCACTGCACTGCATCCCCAGTGGTGCAAGTGCACTCTCTGGACTCACTGGAGTGCATCACCTGTGGTGCCAGTGCACTCTCTGGACTCACTGCACTGCATCCCCAGTGCTGCCAGTGCACTCTCTGGACTCACTGCACTGCATCACCTGTGGTGCCAGTGCACTCTCTGGACTCACTGCACCGCATCCGCAGTAGTGCCAGTGCACTCTCTAGAGTCACTGCGCTGCATCCCCAGTTGTGCCAGTGCACTCTCTGGAGTGACTGCAGTGCATCCCCAGTGGTGCCAGTGCACTCTCTGGACTCGCGTCACTGCATCCCCAGTGGTGCCAGTGCACTCTCTGGACTCACTGCAGTGCATTACCTGTGGTGCCAGTGCACTCTCTGGACTCACTGCAGTGCATCCCCAGTGGTGCTAGTGCACTCTGGACTCACTGCAGTGCATCCCCAGTGGTGCCAGTGCACTCTCTGGACTCACTGCACTGCATCCCCAGTAGTGCCAGTGCACTCTCTGGACTCACTGCAGTGCATTCCCGGTGGTGCCAGTGCACTCTCTGGACTCACTGCAGTGCATCCCCAGTGGTGCTAGTGCACTCTCTGGACTCACTGCACTGCATCCCCAGTGGTGCCAGAGCACTCTCTGGACTCACTGCACTGCATCCTCTGTGCTGCCAGTGCACTCTCTGGACTCACTGCACTGCATCCCTAGGGCACTCTCTGCAGACACTGCAGTGCATCCCCAAAGGTGCCAGTGCACTCTCTGGACTCACTGCACTGCATCCCCAGTGGTGCCAGTGCACTCTCTGGACTCACTGCACTACTCCAGCCGCGGCAGTCGCTCCAGCCGCGGTAGCCCTCCAGCCTCGGCAGCCGCGGCAGCCGCGGCAGCCGCTCCGTCCGCGGCATACGCGGCAGACTCTCCAATCGCGGCAGCCGCTCCAGCCGCGGAAGCCGCGGCAGCCTCTCCAAACGCGGCAGGCGCTCCAACCGCGGCAACCGCTCCAGCCGTGGCAGCCGCTCCACTCGGTAGCGGCTGGAGCGGCTGCCGCGGCTAGAGCGGCTGGAGCGGCTGCCGCGGCTGGAGCGGCTGCGGCGGCTGGAGGGGCTAACGCGGCTGGAGAGGCTGACGCGGTTGGAGCGTCTAGAGCGTCTGCCGCGGCTGGAGGGGCTACTGCGGCTGGAGCGGTTGACGCGGCTGGAGCGGAAACCGAGGCTGGAGCGCCACTCTCTGGACTCACTGCACTGCATCACCTGTGGTGCCAGTGCACTCTGTGGACTCATTGCACTGCATCACCAGTGGTGCCAGTGCACTCACTGGACTCACTGCAGTGCATCCCCAGTGGTGCCAGTGCACTCTCTGGACTCACTGCACTGCATCCCCAGTGGCGCTAGTGCACTCTCTGGACTCACTGCAGTGCATCCCCAGTGGTGCCAGTGCACTCTCTGGACACACTGAAGTGCATTTTCAGTGGTGCCAGTGCACTCTCTGGACTCACTGCACTACATCCCCAGTGGTGCCAGTGCACTCTCTGGACTCACTGCACTGCATCTCCAGTGGTGCCAGTGCACTCTCTGGCGTCACTGCACTGCATCCCCAGTGGTGCCAGTGCGCTCTCTGGACTCACTGCAGTGCATCCCCCGTGGTGCAAGTGCACTCTCTGGACTCACTGGAGTGCATCACCTGTGGTGCCAGTGCACTCTCTGGACTCACTGCACTGCATCCCCAGTGCTGCCAGTGCACTCTCTGGACTCACTGCACTGCATCCCCAGTGGTGCCAGTGCACTCTCTGGACTCACTGAAGTGCATTCTCAGTGGAGCCTGTGCACTCTCTGGACTCACTGCACTGCATCCCCAGTGGTGCCAGTGCACTCTCTGGACTCACTGCACTGCATCCCCAGTGGTGCCAGTGCTATCCCTGGACTCACTGTAGTGCATCCCCAGTGGTGCCAGTGCACTCTCTGGACTCACTGCACTGCATCCCCAGTGGTGCCAGTGCACTCTCTGGACTCACTGCAGTGCATTCTCAGTGGTGCCAGTGCACTCTCTGGACTCAGTGCAGTGCATCCCCAGTGGTGCCAGTGCACTCACTGGACTCACTGTAGTGCATCCCCAGTGGTGCCAGTGCACTCTCTGGACTCACTGCAGGGCATCCCCAGTGGTGCCAGTGCACTCTCTGGACTCACTGCAGTGCATCCCCAGTGGTGCCAGTGCACTCTCTGGACTCACTGCACTGCATCCCCAGTGGTGCCAGTGCACTCTCTGGACTCACTGCAGTGCATCCCCAGTGGTGCCAGTGCACTCTCTGGACTCACTGCACTGCATTCCCAGTGGTGACAGTGAAGTCTTTGGACTCACTGCACTCCATCCCCACTGGTGCCTTTGCACTCCCTGGACTCACTGCACTGCTCCAGCCGCGGCAGTCGCTCCAGCCGCGGTAGCCCTCCAGCCGTGGCAGCCGCTCCACTCGGTAGCGGCTGGAGCGGCTGCCGCGGCTGCCGCGGCTGGAGCGGCTGGAGCGGCTGCCGCGCCTGGAGCGGCTGCCGCGGTTGGAGCGGCTGCCGCGGCTGGAGCGGCTGGAGCGGATGCCGCGGCTGGAGCGGCTGGAGCGGCTGCTGCGGCTGGAGCAGTGCAGTGAGTCCAGAGAGTGCACTGGCACCTTGGGGATGCAGTGCAGTGAGTAAAGAGAGTGCACTGGCACCATTGGGGATGCAGTGCAGTGAGTCCAGAGAGTGTACTGGCACCACTGGGGATGCAGTGCAGTGAGTCCAGAGAGTGCACTGGCACCACTGGGGATGCAATGCAGTGTGTCCAGATAGTGCACTGGCACCACTGGGCATGCAGTGCTGTGAGTCCAGAGAGTGCCCCGGCAAAACTGGGAATGCACTACAGTGACTGCAGAAACTGAACTGACACCACTGCGGATGCAGTGCCGCGAGTCCAGAGAGTGCACTGGCACCATTGGGGATGCGGTGCCGGGAGTCCAGAGAGTGCTTTGGCACCACTGGGGATGCAATGCAGTTAGTCCAGAGAGTGCAATGACACCAGTGGTAATGCGGTGCAGTGAGTCCAGAGAGTGCACTGACACCAGTGGTAATGCGGTGCAGTGAGTCCAGAGAGTGCAATGGCACCACTGGGGATGCACTGCAGTGAGTCCAGAGTGCACTAGCACCACTGGGGATGCAGAGCAGTGAGTCCTGAGAGTGCACTGGCACCACTGAGAATGCATTTCAGTGAGTCCAGAGAGTGCAGTTCCACCCTCGGTATCCACTCCAGCCGAGTCAACCCCGCGGTAGCCCCTCCAGCCGCGGCAGACGCTCCAGCCGCGGCAGCCGCTCCAGCCCCTCCAGCCGCGCCACCCTCTCCATCCGCGGCAGCCGCTCCAGCCGCGGCAGGCGCTCCAGCCGCTCCAACCGCGGCAGCCGCTCCAGCCGCTACCGAGTGGAGCGGCTGCCACGGCTGGAGGGCTACCGCGGCTGGAGCGGCTGCCGCGGCTGGAGCAGTGCAGTGAGTCCAGGGAGTGCAAAGGCACCAGTGGGGATGGAGTGCAGTGAGTCCAAAGACTTCACTGTCACCACTGGGAATGCAGTGCAGTGAGTCCAGGGAGTGCACTTGCACCACTGGGGATGCAGCGCAGTGACTCCAGAGAGTGCACTGACACCACTGGGGATGCACTTCAGTCAGTCCAGTGAGTGTACTGGCACCACTGGGGATGCACTGCAGTGAGTCCAGAGAGTGCACTGGCTCCACTGAGATTGCACTTCAGTGAGTCCAGAGAGTGCACTGGCACCACTGGGGATACAGTACAGTGAGTCAAGAGAGTGCACTGGAAGGACTGGGGATGCAGTGCAGTGAGTCCAGAGAGTGCACTGGCACCACTGGGGATGCCCTGCAGTGAGTCCAGATAGCGCACTGGCACCACTGGGGATGCAGTGCAGTGAGTCCAGAGAGTGCACTGGCACCACTGGGGATGCGGTGCAGTGAGTCCAGAGAGTGCACTGGAACCACTGGGGATGCGGTGCCGGGAGTCCAGAGAGTGCTTTGGCACCACTGGGGATGCAGTGCAGTGAGTCCAGAGAGTGCAGTGGCACCACTGGGGATGCAGTGCAGTGAGTCCAGAGAGTGCACTGGCAGCACTGGGGATGCAGTGCAGTGAGTCCAGAGAGTGCACTGGCACCACTGGGGATGCAGTTCAGTGAGTCCAGAGAGTGCACTGGCACCACTGGGGATGCAGTGCAGTGAGTCCAGAGAGTGCACTGGCACCACTGGGGATGCACTGCAGTGAGCCCAGAGAGTGCACTGGCACCAGTGGGGATGCACTGCAGTAAGTCCAGTGAGTGCACTGGCACCACTGGGGAAGCAGTGCAGTGAGTCCAGAGAGTGCACTGGCACCACTGGGGATGCAGTGCAGTGAGTCCAGTGAGTGTACTGGCACCACTGGGGATGCAGTGCAGTGAGTCCAGAGAGTGCACTGGCACCACTGAGAATGCACTTCAGTGAGTCCAGAGAGTGCACTGGCACCACTGGGGATGCACTGCAGTGAGTCCAGAGAGTGCAGTGGCACCACTGGGGATGCACTGCAGTGAGTCCAGAGAGTGCACTGGCACCACTGGGGATGCAGTGCAGTGAGTCCAGAGAGTGCACTGGCACCACTGGGGATGCAGTGCAGTGAGTCCAGAGAGTGCACTGGCACCACTGGGGACGCGGTGCTGGGAGTTCAGAGAGTGCTTTGGTAACAGTGGGGATGCAGTGCAGTTACTCCAGAGACTGCACTGGCACCACCGGGGATGCAGTGCAGTGAGTCCAGAGATTGCACTGGCACCACTGGGGATGCAGTGCTGTGACTCCAGAGAGCGCACTGGCACCACTGGGGATGCAGTGCAGTGAGTCCAGAGAGTGCACTGGCACCACTGGGGATGCACTGCAGTGAGCCCAGAGAGTGCACTGGCACCAGTGGGGATGCAGTGCAGTGAGTCCAGTGAGTGCACTGGCACCACTGGGGATGCAGTTTAGTGAGTCCAGAGAGTGCACTGGCACCACTGGGGATGCAGTGCAGTGAGTCCAGAGAGTGTACTGGCACCACTGGGGATGCACTGCAGTGAGTCCAGAGAGTGCGCTGGCGCCACTGAGAATGCACTTCAATGAGTCCAGAGAGTGCACTGGCACCACTGGGGATGGACTGCAGTGAGTCTAGAGAGTGCACTGGCACCACTGGGGATGCAGTGCAGTGAGTCCAGAGAGTGCACTGGCAGCACTGGGGATGCAGTGCAGTGAATCCAGTGAGTGCACTGGCACCACTGGGGATGCAGTGCAGTGAGTCCAGAGAGTGCACTGGCACTACTGGGGATGCAGTGCAGTGAGTCCAGAGAGTGCACTGGCACCACTGGTGATGCACTGCAGTGAGTCCAGAGAGTGCACTGTCACTACTGGGGATGCAGTGCAGTGAGTCCAGAGAGTGCACTGGCACAACTGGGGATGCAGTGCAGTGAGTCCTGAGAGTGCACTGGCACCACTGGGGATGCATTGCAGTGAGTCCAGAGATTGCACTGGCACCACTGGGGATGCAGTACAGTGAGTCCACACAGTGCACTAGCACCACTGGGGATGCAGTGCAGTGAGTCCAGAGAGTGCACTGGCACCACTGGTGATGCACTGCTGTGAGTACAGAGAGTGCTCTTGCACCACAGGGGATGCAGTGCAGTGACTCAAGAGAGTGCACTGGCAGCACTGGGGATGCAGTGCAGTGAGTCCAGAGAGTGCACTGGCACCACTGGAGATGCAGTGCAGTGAGTCCAGAGAGTGCAATGGCACCACTGCGGATGCACTGCAGTGAGTCCAGAGAGTGCACTGGCTCCACTGGGGATGCACTGCAGTGAGTCCAGAGAGTGCACTGGCACCACTGGGGATGCACTGCAGTGAGTCCAGAGAGTGTACTGGCACCACTGGGGATGCACTGAAGTGAGTCCAGAGAGTGCACTGGCACCACTGAGAATGCACTTCAGTGAGTCCAGAGAGTGCAATGGCACCACTGGGGATGCACTGCAGTGAGTCCACAGAGTGCACGAGCACCACCGGGGATGCAGTGCAGTGAGTCCAGAGAGTGCGCTGGAACCACTGGGGATGCAGTGCAGTGAGTCCAGAGAGTGCACTGGCACCACTGGGGATGCAGTGCAGTGAGTCCAGAGAGTGCACTGGCACCAGTGGGGATGCACTGCAGTGAGTCCACAGAGTGCACTGGCACCACTGGGGATGCAGTGCAGTGAGTCCAGAGAGTGCACTGGCACCACTGGGGAAGCAGTGCAGTGAGTCCAGAGAGTGCAGTGGCACCACTAGGGATGCAGTGCAGTGAGTCCAGAGAGTGCACTGGCAGCACTGGGGATGCAGTGCAGTGAGTCCAGAGAGTGCAGTGGCACCACTGGGGATGCGGTTCAGTGAGTCCAGAGAGTGCACTGGCACCACTGGGGATGCAGTGCAGTGAGTCCAGAGAGTGCACTGGCACCACTGAGAATGCACTTCAGTGAGTCCAGAGAGTGCACTGGCACCACTGGGGATGCACTTCAGTGAGTCCAGAGAGTGCACTGGCACCACTGGGGATGCAGTGCTGTGACTCCAGAGAGTGCACTGGCACCACTGGGGATGCAGTGCAGTGAGTCCAGAGAGTGCACTGGCACCACTGGGGATGCGGTGCCGGGAGTCCAGAGAGTGCTTTGGCACCAGTGGGGATGCACTGCAGTTACTCCAGAGACTGCACTGGCACCACTGGGGATGCAGTGCAGTGAGTCCAGAGAGTGCACTGGCACCACTGGGGATGCACTGCAGTGAGTCCAGAGAGTGCACTGTCACCACTGGGGATGCACTGCAGTGAGTCCAGAGAGTGCACTGTCACCACTGGGGATGCAGTGCAGTGAGTCCACAGAGTGCACTGGCACCACTGGGGATGCAGTGCAGTGAGTCCACAGAGTGCACTGGCACCACTGGGGATGCACTGCAGTGAATCCAGTGAGTGCACTGGCACCACTGGGGATACAGTGCAGTGAGTCCAGAGAGTGCACTGGCACCACTGGGGATGCAGTGCAGTGAGTCCAGAGAGTGCACTGGCACCACTGAGGATGCATTGCAGTGAGTCCAGAGAGTGCACTGGCACCACAGATGATGCAGTACAGTGAGTCCGGTGAGTGCACTTGCACCACTGGGGATGCACTTCAGTGAGTCCAGAGAGTGCACTGGCACCACTGGGGATGCACTGCAGTGAGTCCAGAGAGTGCACTGGCACCACTGGGGATGCACTGCAGTGAGTCCAGAGAGTGCACTGGCACCACTGGTGATGCAGTGCAGTGAGTCCAGAGATTGCACTGGCACCACTGGGAATGCAGAGAAGTGAGTCCAGAGAGTGCACTGGCACCATTGGGGATGCAGTGCAGTGAGTCCAGAGAGTGCACTGGCACCACCTGTGATGCAGTGCAGTGAGTCCAGAGAGTGCACTGGCACCAATGGGGCTGCAGTGCAGTGAGTCCAAAGAGTGCACTGGCACCACTGGGAATGCACTGCAGTGAGTCCAGAGAGTACACTGGCACCACTGGGGATGCACTGCAGTGAGTCCAGAGAGTGCACTGGCACCACTGGGGATGCACTACAGTGAGTCCAGAGATTGCACTGGCACCACTGGGGATGCAGTACAGTGAGTCCAGAGAGTGCACTGGCACCACTGGGGATGCGGTGCTGGGAGTCCAGAGAGTGCTTTGGCACCAGTGGGGATGCACTGCAGTTACTCCAGAGACTGCACTGGCACCACTGGGGATGCAGTGCAGTGAGTCCAGAGAGTGCACTGGCACCACTGGGGATGCACTGGAGTGAGTCCAGAGAGTGCACTGGCACCACTGGGGATGCACTTCAGTGAGTCCAGAGAGTGCACTGGCACCACTGGGGATGCAGTGCGGTGAGTCCAGTGAGTGTACTGGCACCACTGGGGATGCAGTGCAGTGAGTCCAGAGAGTGCACTGGCACCACTGAGAATGCACTTCAGTGAGTCCAGAGAGTGCACTGGCACCACTGGGGATGCACTTCAGTGAGTCCAGAGAGTGCACTGGCACCACTGGGGATGCAGTGCTGTGACTCCAGAGAGTGCACTGGCACCACTGGGGATGCAGTGCAGTGAGTCCAGAGAGTGCACTGGCACCACTGGGGATGCGGTGCCGGGAGTCCAGAGAGTGCTTTGGCACCAGTGGGGATGCACTGCAGTTACTCCAGAGACTGCACTGGCACCACTGGGGATGCAGTGCAGTGAGTCCAGAGAGTGCACTGGCACCACTGGGGATGCACTGGAGTGAGTCCAGAGAGTGCACTGTCACCACTGGGGATGCAGTGCAGTGAGTCCACAGAGTGCACTGGCACCACTGGGGATGCAGTGCAGTGAGTCCAGAGAGTGCACTGGCACCACAGATGATGCAGTACGCTGAGTCCAGTGAGTGCACTGGCACCACTGGGGATGTAGTGCAGTGACTCGAGAGAGTGCACTTGCACCACTGGGGATGCAGTGCAGTGAGTCCAGAGAGTGCACTGGCACCACTGGGGATGCAGTGCAGTGAGTCCAGAGTGTGCACTGGCACCACTGGGGATGCAGTGCAGTGAGTCCAGAGAGTGCACTGGCACCAGTGGGGATGCACTGCAGTGAGTCCAGAGATTGCACTGGCACCACTGTGGATGCAGTGCAGTGAGTCCAGAGACTTCACTGGCACCACTGGGAATGCAGAGAAGTGAGTGCAGAGACTGCACTGGCACCACTGGGGATGCAGTGCAGTGAGTCCAGAGAGTGCACTGGCACCACTGGGGATGCAGTGCAGTGAGTCCAGAGAGTGCACTGGCACCACCTGTGATGCAGTGCAGTGAGTCCAGAGAGTGCACTGGCACCAATGGGGCTGCAGTGCAGTGAGTCCAAAGAGTGCACTGGCACCACTGGGAATGCACTGCAGTGAGTCCAGAGAGTGCACTGGCACCACTGGTGATGCAGTACAGTGAGTCCAGAGAGTGCACTGGCACCACTGGTGATGCACTGCAGTGAGTCCAGAGAGTGCACTGGCACCACTGGGGATGCACTTCAGTGAGTCCAGAGAGGACACTGACACCACTGGGGATGCACTGCAGTGAGTCCAGAGAGTGCACTGGCACCACTGGGGATGCACTGCAGTGAGTCCAGAGATTGCACTGGCACCACTGGGGATGCAGTACAGTGAGTCCAGAGAGTGCACTGGCACCACTGGGGATGCACTGCAGTGAGTCCAGAGAGTGCACTGGCACCAGTGGGGATGTGTCCAGTGAGTCCAGTGAGTGCACTGGCACCACTGGGGATGCAGTGCAGTGAGTCCAGAGAGTACACTGGCACCAGTGGGGATGCAGTGCAGTGAGTCCAGAGAGTGCACTGGCACCACTGGGGATGCAGTGCAGTCAGTCCAGTGAGCGCACTGGCACCACTGGGGGTGCAGTACAGTGAGTCCAGAGAGTGCACTGGCACCACTGGGGATGCAGTGCAGTGAGTCCAGAGAGTGCAATGGCACCACTGCGGATGCACTGCAGTGAGTCCAGAGAGTGCACTGGCTCCACTGGGGATGCACTGCAGTGAGTCCAGAGAGTGCACTGGCACCACTGGGGATGCACTGCAGTGAGTCCAGAGAGTGTACTGGCACCACTGGGGATGCACTTCAGTGAGTCCAGAGAGTGCACTGGCACCAGTGGGGATGCAGTGCAGTGAGTCCAGAGAGTGCACTGGCACCAGTGGGGATGCACTGCAGTGAGTCCAGAGAGTACACTGGCACCATTGGGGATGCAGTGCAGTGAGTCCAGAGAGTGCACTGGCACCACTGGGGATGCACTGCAGTGAGTCCAGAGAGTGCACTGGCACCACTGGGGATGTGTCCAGTGAGTCCAGTGAGTGCACTGGCACCACTGGGGATGCAGTGCAGTGAGTCCAGAGAGTACACTGGCACCAGTGGGGATGCAGTGCAGTGAGCCCAGAGAGTGCACTGGCACCACTGGGGATGCCCTGCAGTGAGTCCAGAGAGTGCACTGGCACCACTGGGGATGCAGTGCAGTGAGTCCAGAGAGTGCACTGGCACCACTGGGGATGCACTGCAGTGAGTCCAGTGAGTGCACTGGCACCACTGGGGATGCAGTGCAGTGAGTCCAGAGAGTGCACTGGCACCACTGGGGATGCACTGCAGTGAGTCCAGAGAGTGCACTGGCACCACTGGGGATGCACTGCAGTGAGTCCAGAGAGTGCACTGGCACCACTGGGCATGCAGTGCAGTGAGTCCAGAGAGTGCACTGGCACCACTGGGGATGCGGTGCTGGGAGTCCAGAGAGTGCTTTGGCACCAGTGGGGATGCAGTGCAGTTACTCCAGAGACTGCACTGGCACCACCGGGGATGCAGTGCAGTGAGTCCAGAGAGTGCACTGGCACCACTGGGGATGCAGTGCAGTGAGTCCAGAGATTTGCACTGGCACCACTGGGGATGCAGTGCTGTGACTCCAGAGAGCGCACTGGCACCACTGGGGATGCAGTGCAGTGAGTCCAGAGAGTGCACTGGCACCACTGGGGATGCACTGCAGTGAGCCCAGAGAGTGCACTGGCACCAGTGGGGATGCACTGCAGTCACTCCAGAGAGTGCACTGGCACCACTGGGGAAGCAGTGCAGTGAGTCCAGAGAGTGCAGTGGCACCACTGGTGATGCAGTTTAGTGAGTCCAGAGAGTGCACTGGCACCACTGGGGATGCAGTGCAGTGAGTCCAGTGAGTGTACTGGCACCACTGGGGATGCACTGCAGTGAGTCCAGAGAGTGCACTGGCACCACTGAGAATGCACTTCAATGAGTCCAGAGAGTGCAATGGCACCACTGGGGATGCACTGCAGTGAGTCCAGAGAGTGCAGTGGCACCACTGGGGATGCACTGCAGTGAGTCCAGAGAGTGCTTTGGCACCAGTGGGGATGCACTGCAGTTACTCCAGAGACTGCACTGGCACCACTGGGGATGCAGTGCAGTGAGTCCAGAGAGTGCACTGGCACCAGTGGGGATGCACTGCAGTGAGTCCAGAGAGTGCACTGGCACCACTGGGGATGCACTGCAGTGAGTCCAGAGAGTGCACTGTCACCACTGGGGATGCAGTACAGTGAGTCCACAGAGTGCACTGGCACCACTGGGGATGCAGTGCAGTGAGTCCAGAGAGTGCACTGGCACCACTGGGGATGCACTGCAGTGAATCCAGTGAGTGCACTGGCACCACTGGGGATGCAGTGCAGTGAGTCCAGAGAGTGCACTGGCACCACTGGGGATGCAGTGCAGTAAGTCCAGAGAGTGCACTGGCACCACTGGGGATGCACTGCAGTGAGTCCAGAGAGTGCACTGTCACTACTGGGGATGCAGTGCAGTGAGTCCTGAGAGTGCACTGGCACCACTGGGGATGCACTGCAGTGAGTCCAGAGATTGCACTGGCACCACTGGGGATGCAGTACAGTGAGTCCACACAGTGCACTAGCACCACTGGGGATGCAGTGCAGTGAATCCAGTGAGTGCACTGGCACCACTGGGGATGCAGTGCAGTGAGTCCAGAGAGTGCACTGGCACCACTGGGGATGCAGTGCAGTAAGTCCAGAGAGTGCACTGGCACCACTGGGGATGCACTGCAGTGAGTCCAGAGAGTGCACTGGCACCACTGGGGATGCACTGCAGTGAGTCCTGAGAGTGCACTGGCAGCACTGGGGATGCACTGCAGTGAGTCCAGAGATTGCACTGGCACCACTGGGGATGCAGTACAGTGAGTCCACACAGTGCACTAGCACCACTGGGGATGCAGTGCAGTGAGTCCAGAGAGTGCACTGGCACCACTGGTGATGCAGTGCAGTGAGTCCAGAGAGTGCACTGGCACCACTGGGGATGCACTGCTGTGAGTCCAGAGAGTGCTCTTGCACCACAGGGGATGCAGTGCAGTGACTCAAGAGAGTGCACTGTCAGCACTGGGGATGCAGTGCAGTGAGTCCAGAGAGTGCACTGGCACCACTGGAGATGCAGTGCAGTGAGTCCAGAGAGTGCAATGGCACCACTGCGGATGCACTGCAGTGAGTCCAGAGAGTGCACTGGCTCCACTGGGGATGCACTGCAGTGAGTCCAGAGAGTGCACTGGCACCACTGGGGATGCACTGCAGTGAGTCCAGAGAGTGTACTGGCACCACTGGGGATGCACTGAAGTGAGTCCAGAGAGTGCACTGGCACCACTGAGAATGCACTTCAGTGAGTCCAGAGAGTGCACTGTCACCACTGGGGATGCACTGCAGTGAGTCCACAGAGTGCACTAGCACCACTGGGGATGCAGTGCAGTGAGTCCAGAGAGTGCGCTGGAACCACTGGGGATGCAGTGCAGTGAGTCCAGACAGTGCACTGGCACCACTGGGGATGCAGTGCAGTGAGTCCAGAGAGTGCACTGGCACCAGTGGGGATGCACTGCAGTGAGTCCAGTGAGTGCACTGGCACCACTGGGGATGCAGTGCAGTGAGTCCAGAGAGTGCACTGGCACCACTGGGGATGCAGTGCAGTGAGTCCAGAGAGTGCAGTGGCACCACTAGGGATGCAGTGCAGTGAGTCCAGAGAGTGCACTGGCAGCACTGGGGATGCAGTGCAGTGAGTCCAGAGAGTGCACTGGCACCACTGGGGATGCACTTCAGTGAGTCCAGAGAGTGCACTGGCACCACTGGGGATGCAGTGCAGTGAGTCCAGAGAGTGCACTGGCACCACTGAGAATGCACTTCAGTGAGTCCAGAGAGTGCACTGGCACCACTGGGGATGCAGTGCAGTGAGTCCAGAGATTGCACTGGCACCACTGGGGATGCAGTGCTGTGACTCCAGAGAGCGAACAGGCACCACTGGGGATGCAGTGCAGTGAGTCCAGAGAGTGCACTGGCACCACTGGGGATGCACTGCAGTGAGCCCAGAGAGTGCACTGGCACCAGTGGGGATGCACTGCAGTGAGTCCAGTGAGTGCACTGGCACCACTGGGGAAGCAGTGCAGTGAGTCCAGAGAGTGCAGAGGCACCACTGGTGATGCAGTTTAGTGAGTCCAGAGAGTGCACTGGCACCACTGGGGATGCAGTGCAGTGAGTCCAGTGAGTGTACTGGCACCACTGGGGATGCACTGCAGTGAGTCCAGAGAGTGCACTGGCACCACTGAGAATGCACTTCAGTGAGTCCAGAGAGTGCACTGGCACCACTGGGGATGCACTTCAGTGAGTCCAGAGAGTGCACTGGCACCACTGGGGATGCAGTGCTGTGACTCCAGAGAGTGCACTGGCACCACTGGGGA